>NW_027136340.1:652531-978797 GCF_039906515.1 Pseudorca crassidens | reverse complement strand
GTTTAAAATGCGGTGTTGAGTCCATTTCGTTGAGCAAGGAGTAGCTCTTGTCTATTCCATATTTGGCTTAAGGAACTTTATCTGTGCTCATTTCAATCTCTGGTTTTATGCAGCACCCCAACTCACCTTTACCCTTAAGCAAGCATAAGTTGGTTTTCTAAATTTGAGACCCTGTTCTGTTCTGTAATTCAGTTCCTGTGTAGCCAAGTTTACATTCCGTGTATTACTGATATCTTATGATGTTTCTTTTTCTGTGTGACTTATTTCAGTTAGAATCATCATACCTGAATCCACTCATTGTGCTGCTAAGGGCCTGATGACATAGATTTCATTGCTGAGTGATATTGCTTTGTAAGTAAATACCACAACTTCTTCATCCATTTTTCACTTTCTGCAATGTTGAACTTGTACTGTAAACGAGGTTCTTGTAAACAGAGAGGTCCCAAACTTTGGGGTGGCTGTGTCTTTTTGATTTTAATTTCCCTAAGCTATAGGACCATAAGTGGAAGTGCCCTAAGCTCTGTTGCTTTGTTTTTTAGATGTTTCAGGAAACACCATACACTTCTCCCAAGTGTCTGTTGGCAATTTACATCCCGCCCATCAGCATAACAAGGCTCCCAGTTCTCCATGGCCTGTCCTGCCTTTCTGGATTTTACACTTTTTTCAGATGGCCCTTTTGACCGGGGGGAAGTGAGACTTCATTGTAGTGCAGATTTCCTTTGCAAGCTTGCTTGGTTGGCCAAAAAGGGCGTATGCGTTTTTTCCTGAATATATTCAGGAAAAAACGCATACGCCCTTTTTGGCCAAGTGCATCATTGTGGACGTTCTGCCTCTTTTCCTATGCTTTCAATGCAATTCCAGTCTACCTCCTGAAATCGGTTTCCTGCAATTCTGCCCCGCTTTCAAGTCCTCTTGGCAGCCTTACTTCAGTATATTTTTGGACGATAGCTGTCATTTATAACTCTGCAGGTTTGTGAATTACAGTGCCCCTGAGCTCCTTTCTTCAACTCGCATTCTTGTGACCTGGCCGCAACATCGCAGGATTGCTTCAAGCCCTAATCTGGTTCCAGCACGGCACACTGTGCCTTTGCTTAATTCCTCTTCCTGGTGGAAAATGAGAGTTAAATATGCCCGTCCAGACACCTCCAGCTAGTCTCTCATTGGTTCTCCCTATTCCTGTTCATCTTCCACTGAAATTGTAAACAGGGCCAAACAGGAGGTTAAAGGCACTGACTCTCCAAGTCGGGAGAGTGTTAGTAAAGCGTCTGGAATGTTGCACCCGAGTACCAGGGGACGAAAACTGAGACATATTGGAACACGTCTCCCGATCACATGGTTGATCATACTCTAGGTTCCACATGCATGTTTTAGCTGAAGGAAGAATACCTTAAACCTGGGTAATTGAAACCCGTGGAATGGGTACCATGCAATATGACTTCAGAGGGTCTTCATTTGCTCACCGAACCTCTCCAATCCTATCACTGCTGCGTTTATGCCCCTGTACACATGCTTGATTCTCTTTCGGAGACATAGCAATCCATAGGTTTTAAGATACTTACTAGTCAGGTACATTCTTAGGCGTTTAATATGCGGTGTTGAGTCCATTTCGTTGAGCAAGGAGTAGCTCTTGTCTATTCCATATTTGGCTTAAGGAACTTTATCTGTGCTCATTTCAATCTCTGGTTTTATGCAGCACCCCAACTCACCTTTCCCCTTATGCAAGCATAAGTTGGTTTTCTAAATTTGAGACCCTGTTCTGTTCTGTAATTCAGTTCCTGTGTAGCCAAGTTTACATTCCGTGTATTACTGATATCTTATGATGTTTCTTTTTCTGTGTGACTTATTTCAGTTAGAATCATCATACCTGAATCCACTCATTGTGCTGCTAAGGGCCTGATGACATAGATTTCATTGCTGAGTGATATTGCTTTGTAAGTAAATACCACAACTTCTTTATCCATTTTTCACTTTCTGCGATGTTGAACTTGTACTGTAAACGAGGTTCTTGTAAACAGAGGCGTCCCAAACTTTGGGGTGGCTGTGTCTTTTTGATTTTAATTTCCCTAAGCTATAGGACCATAAGTGGAAGTGCCCTAGGCTCTGTTGCTTTGTTTTTTAGATGTTTCAGGAAACACCATACACTTCTCCCGAGTGTCTGTTGGCAATTTACATCCCGCCCATCAGCATAACAAGGCTCCCAGTTCTCCATGGCCTGTCCTGCCTTTCTGGATTTTACACTTTTTTCAGATGGCCCTTTTGACCGGGGGGAAGTGAGACTTCATTGTAGTGCAGATTTCCTTTGCAAGCTTGCTTGGTTGGCCAAAAAGGGCGTATGCGTTTTTTCCTGAATATATTCAGGAAAAAACGCATACGCCCTTTTTGGCCAAGTGCATCATTGTGGACGTTCTGCCTCTTTTCCTATGCTTTCAATGCAATTCCAGTCTGCCTCCTGAAATCGGTTTCCTGCAATTCTGCCCCGCTTTCAAGTCCTCTTGGCAGCCTTACTTCAGTATATTTTTGGACGATAGCTGTCATTTATAACTCTGCAGGTTTGTGAATTACAGTGCCCCTGAGCTCCTTTCTTCAACTCGCTTTCTTGTGAGCTGGCCGCAACACCGCAGGATTGCTTCAGGCCCTAATCTGGTTCCGGCACAGCATGCTGAGCCTTTGGTTATTTCCTCTTCCTGGTGGGAAATGAGAGTTAAATTTGCCCGTCCAGACACCTCCAGCTAGTCTCTCATTGGTTCTCCCTATTTCTGTTCATCTTCCGCAGAAATTGCAAAGTCGGCCAAACAGGAGGTTAAAGGCGCTGACTCTCCAAGTGGGGAGAGTGTTAGTAAAGCGTCTGGAATGTTGCAGCTGAGTACCAGGGGAAGAAAACTGAGACATACTTGAACATGTCTCCCGTTCACACGGTTGATCATACTCTGTGTTCCACATGCATGTTTTAGCTGAAGGAAGAATACCTTAAACCTGGAGAGTTGAGACCCGTGGAATTGGTACCATGCAATATGACTACAAAGGGTCTTCATTTGCTCACTGAACCTCTCCAATCCTATCACTGCTGCGTTTATGCCCCTGTACACATGCTTGATTCTCTTTTGGAGACATAGCAATCCATAGGTTTTAAGATACTTACTAGTCAGGTACATTCTTAGGCGTTTAATATGGGGTGTTGAGTCCATTTCGTTGAGCAAGGAGTAGCTCTTGTCTATTCCATATTTGGCTTAAGGAACTTTATCTGTGTTCATTTCAATCTCTGGTTTTATGCAGCACCCCAACTCACCTTTCCCCTTAAGCAAGCATAAGTTGGTTTTCTAAATTTGAGACCCTGTTCTGTTCTGTAATTCAGTTCCTGTGTAGCCAAGTTTACATTCCGTGTATTAGTGATATCTTATGATGTTTCTTTTTCTGTGTGTCTTATTTCAGTTAGAATCATCGTACCTGTATCCACTCATTATGCTGCTGCGGGCCTGATGACATAGATTTCATGGCTGAGTGATTTTGCATTGTACGTAAGTACCACAACTTCTTTATCCATTTTTCACTTTCTGTGATATTGAACTTGTACGGTTAACGAGGTTCTTGTAAACAGAGGCGTCCCAAATTTTGGGGTGGCTGTGTCTTTTTGATTTTAATTTCCCTAAGCTATAGGACCATAAGTGGAAGTGCCCTAGGCTCTGTTGCTTTGTTTTTTAGATGTTTCAGGAAACACCATACACTTCTCCCGAGTGTCTGTTGGCAATTTACATCCCGCCCATCAGCATAACAAGGCTCCCAGTTCTCCATGGCCTGTCCTGCCTTTCTGGATTTTACACTTTTTTCAGATGGCCCTTTTGACCAGGGGGAAGTGAGACTTCATTGTAGTGCAGATTTCCTTTGCAAGCTTGCTTGGTTGGCCAAAAAGGGCGTATGCCTTTTTTCTTGAATAAATTCAGGAAAAAAGGCATACGCCCTTTTTGGCCAAGTGAATCATTGTGGACGTTCTGCCTCTTTTCCTATGCTTTAAATGCAATTCCAGTCTACCTCCTGAAATCGTTTTCCTGCAATTCTGCCTTGCTTTCAATGCCTCTTCATAGCCTTACCTCAATATATTTTTTGAAAATAGTTGGCCTTTATAACTCTGCAGGTTTTTCAATTGCAGTGGCCCTTAGCTCCATTTTTCAGCTCTTATTTTTGTGATCTTGCCTCATAACCACAGGATTCCTTCAGGCCCTATTCTTCTTCTGGGGCACCTTGCTGTGCCTTTGGTTTATTTTTCTTACTGATGTGAATTTAGAGTGACATGTGCCCATTGAAACCGCTACAGCTAGTTTCTCACTGGTTCCCCCTATTCCCATTCATCCTCCGCACTAACTGCAGACTGTGCGATACCAGAACTTAAAGGCATTGACTCTCCATGTGGGGATATTTTTGGTAAAGCGGCTGGAATGTCGATCCGGAGCTCCAGGAGAGGAAAAATGAGGTGCGTTTTAGAAACCTTTCCCGATCATATGGTATACCAGTCGCTGGGTTTCCCAAGCATGGTTTAGCTGTAGGAAGATTCCCTTCAACCTGGAGTGTTGGGACCCTTGGAATGAGTAGCATGAAGTATTGCATTAAACTTTTGGCAGTTGCTCACCAAAGCTCATCAATCCTCTCAGCCCCAAGTGTCCAGCCTTATGTCTTATCCAGCTGTGGGTTTATATGTGGTCAATCCAGGTTGCATCACAGCCCCTGAGTGAATTTTGTAAGAAGTTTTCTCTCTTTCATTGTTTCTGCGTTTTGTTTTTAAAATTTATTTCTATAATGGGGTTTAGCTCATTTTCACTGCTGTGTTTGTGCCACTCTGCACACACTTGATTCCCTTATGGAGATATATCAATACATGGGTTTTAAGATTCTTATTACTCAGATATATTTCTCTGCGGTGTATAGGGTGTGTTGAGGCCAGTTCATTGAGCAAGGTGTAGATCTTGTCTAATATCTATTTGGTTTATTGAACGGTATCTGTGCTAATTTCAAACTCTGGTTTTATGCATCACCCCACCTCTCCTTTCCCCTTAAGCTGAAATAAGTGTGTTTTCTAAATGTGAGACACTGTTCTGTTCTGTAATTCATTTCTTGTGCAGCCATATTTACCCTCCCTCTATAAGTGATATCTTATGATATGTTTCTTTTCTGTTTGACTTATTTCAAGTAGTATTATCGGACCTAAATCCACTCTTTATCCTTCTACTAGCCTTATTACATTGATTTCATGGTGAAGAAATATTCCATTGTACATAAGTACCACATCTTCTTTATCCATTGCTCTCTTTCCTGGGATATTTAAGGTATACTGAAGTTGAGGTTCTTGTAAACAGAGTAGCCCTAAACTGTGGTGTGCTTGTGTCTTGTTGATTTTTAGACTTCCCTAGATATACTCCCATGATTGGAAGTGTCCTATGCTCTGTAGCTCTGTTTTTTAGATGATTTAGGAACCACCATACACTTCTCCAGAGTGGCTCTCGGCAGTTCACACACTGCCCATCAGCGTATAAAGGCTCCCTGTTCTCCATGGCCTGTCCTGCATTTCTGGTTTTTACAATTTTTTAGGATGGCCCTTTTGACCAGTGGGAAATGAGACTTCTTTGTTGTGCACATTTGCATTGCTTGCTTGCTTCATTGCCCATAAAGTGCGTATGCGTTTTTTCCTGGATATAATCAGGAAAAAACACATACGCCCTTTTGGGCCAACTGCATCATTGTCGAAATTCTGCCGCTTTTCATGTGCTTTAAAGACGAGTCCAATCTATCTCTTGAAATCTGTTTCTTGCAATTCTGTCTTGCATTCAGATCCTCTTCTTTGCCTTACCTCAACATATTTTTGGACGTTAGTTTTCATTTATAACTCTGCAGGTTTGTGAATTGCAGTGACCCTGAGCTCCATTTTTTAAGTTGCTCTTTTGTGAGCTGGCCTCAAACCCGCAGGATTTCTTCAGGCCCTATTTTGGCTCGGGCGAGGCGGGCTGAGCCTTTTTTCAATTCTTATTCTTAATGGGAAATTAGAGTGATATGTGCCCGTCCAAACCCCTACAACTATTCTCTCATTGGTTCCCCGTTCATCCTCCTCACAATTTGCAAAATGTGTGAAACAGAAGTTGAAATGTGCTGATTCTCCAAGTGGGGAGATTCTAAGTAACGTGGCTGGAATGGTGAACAGGAGCACCAGGAGAGGATAAATGAGCTGCATTTTAGACACATCTCCCGATCACATGGTGTACAGTCCTCTGGGTTTTCCATGCATGTTTTAGCTGTAGGACGATCCCTTGAACCTGCATATTTGGGACCCATTGAATGGGTACCAGGTAGTATTACTTTAAAGGGTGTGCATTTCCTCACCCAACCTCACATTTCTCTTAGCGCAAACAGTTTCCAGCCTTATGTCTCATCCTGCTGTGGGTCTAGATGTGTTCAATCCATGTTGCATCACCGGCCCTGAGGAAAAGTTGTAAGAGGTTTTCTCTGTCTCTCTGTCGTTTATTTTTTTCAATTTATTACTATATTGGTTACAGCTGATTTTCAAAGCTCTGTTTCTTGCTGCTGTACATCCACTTGATTCACGTACAGAGAGACATCAGTAAATTCTTTTTCAGATTCTTACCAGTCGTATATATTCTTTTCCGGTGACTTGAGTGTGCTGAGTGCAGTTCTTTTAGCTACCGTGTAGGCCTTGTTGATTATCAGTTTGGTATTTGGAATGGTATCTTTGCTAATTTCAACCTCCTGGGTGATGCCTCACCCCTCCCCACCTTTCCCGTTTAGCAGCCTTATGCGTGTTTTCTACATATTTGACTATGTTTTTGTTTTGTAATTTATTTCATGTGTAGCCATTTTGGATTCCACCTTTAAGTGATATCTTATGATATGTGTCTTTTTCTTTTTGAATTATGTCACTTAGAAAGATCATACGTAACTCCTCCGGAGTTGTTACAACTGGCCATATTTCATTGATTTCCAGGCTGAATAATATTCCACTCTACCTAAGTACCACATCTCTACCCATTTTTTCCCTCCAGAGACATTTAAGTTATATCCTAGTTGAGGATCTTTTAAACAGAGAGGGGGTAAACATTGGGGTGCCTGTGTCCTCTCGATTTTTGTTTTTCTCAAGATATACGCCCATGAGTGCAAGTGCCCTATGCTCTGTAGCTCATTTTTTAGATGCTTTAGTAAACACAATACACTTCTCCAGAATGGCCGTTGGCAATATACATTTCCACTATAAGTCTCACAGGGCTCCCTCTTCTCCTTGCCCTGTCCTGCATTTCTGTTGTTTACGCTTTATGAGGATGGCTCTTCTGACTGATGCGAAGTGATATCTTTTGTAGTATTGACTTCCAGTGCCCACCTGTTTGGTTGGCTAAAAAAGTGTATGCCCTTTTCTTGAATATATACAGAAAAAAACGCATACACCCTTTTTGGCCAACTGCAATGTTGGCAATGTTCAGCTCCTTTTCTTGTGCTTAATGGCGAGTCCTTTCTACCTCCTCAAATCCCTTTCCTGCCATTCTCCCTTGCTTACAAGTCCTTTTCTCTGACTTTCCTCAAGACATTTTTCAGTGATGGATATTTTCAACTCTGCAGTTTTGTGAATTTTACTGCCCCTGAGTTCCATTGTTCAACTTGTGTTTATGGGAACTGGCCACAAAGCAGCGGGATTTCCTCAAGCCCTATACTGTTTCCATGGGCAACCCTAGCCTTTGGTCAATTCGTCTTCCTGATTGGAAATTAGAGTGACATGTGCCTGTCTGAACACCTAGGACTTGTCTCTCATTGTTCCTCATCCTTCCGCTTCATCCTCTGGACAAATTCCAAACTGTACGCAACAGGATGTTGACAGTGCTGACATCTCCAAGTGGGGAGACTGTTAGTAAAGACGCTGGAGGGGTGAACCCGAGCACCAGGAGATGAGGAGATGAGATGCCTTTTCCAAACTCTTCCCGATCAGACGGTATACCATCCTCTGGGTGTGACAGACATGTTTTAGCAGTAGGAAGAGTCCCATTCATGTAAGGAGAACACCAGGGCTTTTTCAAAATCAGTGTCTCCCCGAAACCCAAACTGGGGAATTTTTTAAGCTACGGCTACACATATGTTCATTAAGGGCCTTGGGAAGTAGGCAGAGTCCAAACTTTAGATGATTGAAGTCTTCAGGGTCAGAAGCACTCACCACCAGCTTCCCTTAGGTTACACTTTAACTGTCATTGATAGATGATGTCAATAAAAATATCTATTCTTTTTCAGATTATTTCCCCTTATAGGTTATTGCAAAATGTTGAGTGTAGTTCCCTGTGCTATACAGTAGTTCCTTGTTGATGATCTATTTTATACATAGCAGTGTGTATGTGTTAATCCCAAACTGTTAATTTATCCCTCCTCCCACCTTTCCCCTTTGGTAATAATAAATTATAAGATTTTATACTTCTCAGAAATGGGGGAGCTGAAAGAGAGGTATCATTTTCAATGGAAAAGCATTTAAAACAAGATTGAAGCTTTAACCAAGATTATTAGATGTACATCCTTGGAAAGAAATCACTTCGTTTCTCTAATATTGACCTGACAAATAAGACAAACCTTTTCACTGAACTTGCTTATAATAAAGTGATGGAAATATCAAATGGAAGTGTTAGAAACATCTTATTTTACCCGAGCCTTATACACTGTTCTATGTTAACTACAGTTTGGCTCACACATCTGTTCATTGAGCTTACAATAGTCTCAATTTCTGTTACTGATCCTCCAGAGTGGACCCCAACAAGTGTCCCCCTGCCCAGTGTCATTGGGGCCAACAGATCGAGACTGAGTTTGGTTCACAAGCAAAGGAAACTTTATATTTTGATCAGAGAATGGAGAGGTGAGAGCATGCACTACCCCGTGGGCTGTGGGCTGGGCTGCTGTGTAGAGATCCTGTCAGAGTCAGTGGGAGGGAGGGGGCGGAGCTCTCGAGGGCCAGGTTGGCTGCAGCTCCGGCTCTATATCGCGGAGTCTGCACTGGGCCCCAGGAGCTGAGGTGTCGACCCAGCCATTCTGCACTAGGAAATCTGGTCTGAAGTGCCGGGTGTGGAACCTCTGCATGCGGGACCCTAGGAGCACGTGAAATTAGACAAAGCACAAAGGATAAAAAAGGTTAGACTTGACTTTATTGCCCAGATTCTATTTTTATCTCCCAGGGATTTTTAATGGGCTTTGCTGGGGACAAACCCCTCCTCTGCCTTTTGTCCCGTTCCTCATTCTTGGAGTGCTGAGGGTGCAGACACTTCTTCTGTAACTGCTGAGTGCTGAGTTGGGAGCCCTAATACCCGGGGGCGAGGGTCAGAGCTTCTCCCCAGCAGCCTCCAGGTGACGTTGATTGTCCCCAGGCCCCCTGCCTCCCTGCTCGTCCACCTGAGCACCAGCATTGGAAGTGTTATAGATTCTAATGACCTTTAAGGGTCCAGGAAAGAGATGTGCAGAGACGCTGTGGGGGCCGGTTTCACCCCGCCCCACATTTGTTCGGCCACCTTAGGCTGACCGTTTCTGCCAGCCTAGATGCTCTGACCAGTAGTCTGCGCTTTCTTCAATTAGGCCCCTGAATTAACGTACAAACAGCACCAGGTGTCAGAGCCCTGCCCGCTCAACTCCCAGACAGTCCAGGGTCAGTGGTGATCAAGGACCATGATGACCACTGAGTCAACAGCCTTTTGAAGTAAACAGGAGTCCAGCCGGTCTTATTGGCCACCATCATCACGGTGTCTGTAGGCTTTTCTATGGTGACAGTGTGATATACGGTTCCCCCGCCAAGATTATTAGCTCCCCTCTGGGTGCAGTAAGTCCTGCAAGCAGTAGTCTACTCTTTTGGGACACACTCTTATTGTTTTATGAGAGAAACTCCAGGTCAAGTGATGTTCACACGAGTCGTCATGGTGCCCTGTTGCCCCCGGTTATCTCTCTGGATGTTGGAGTTGGAGGGCCTCCTCACTCGAGGTCGGTGTGCCCACGGAGCGAACCCTGCAACTTCAGGGCATCGTTGGTGGTTAGGATCACCACGTGGGGTCCTTTTCCCTTAGGAAGGAGGTGGCCTTTTGGGCTGCTGATTTCCAGGTTTTTAGATACCGCCAGTATCTTGGCCAGATGCGGCAGTGGGCCAAGCCCCTTGGTGACCGTAGTTTATCCTACCTGGATGGCATTCTTGCATTGTTCCATTTCAAGTGGTCCCAGTTTTTGCACTAATTCTCCAATGGCGATTCACCTTTCACCGGGAATGTAAAGGTCAAAGGGTTTAGCTAAATTAGGGAGTTCCAGGGCAAGGGTCTGAATTGACTGCTCTTTCCATTCTTGAAAGGCCACTTCTGGATTCTATTCAAAAGGATCATCATCTTTTCCTTTCAGTGTTTCATATAGAGGCCCAGCTAGTAGACTGTAGTTAGGGATCCAGAAGCAGCAAACCCTGGCCTCCCCAGGAACCCCTAAGCTGTCTTCTAGTTTTAGAAAGGGGTAAGGCTGCAAATGGTTTCTTCCCTTTCCTGGGATGGGCTTCTCCGACCTTCTGTGAGAATGAAGCCCAGGCAGGTCACCGCAGTCTGTGATATTTGAGCTTTTTCTTGGACAACTTCTATCCTTTATTGGCTTGGTAGTTCAGAGGCCTCCTTAGTAGGGCTGGCGATCAGAATGTCGTCTGCGTACTGAAGGAGGGTTTCCTTTTCCAGAGGTAGAACTTTTAGGTCTTTAGCTAAGCTTTCCCCAAAGATGGTGTGGGAATTTTTGTACCCTTGGGGCAAGACGGCCCGGAAGTATTGTTTTAGTTGTATGTTGAGTCCTGCCACTCACAAGCCAAAATTTCTTGTGACTCTGGGACTAATGGAATACAAAAGAAGGCATCATTGAAGACTAATACAGAATACCATGTCCTGGTGGTTGGTAGAATGACCAGCAGGGTGTAGGAATTAGGAGCAACTGGAGGTATATCCTCGGTGGCTTCACTGACTGTCCTGACATCCTTTACCAGGTCCCCAGCAGCCCATGGGGCTCTCGTGGTCAGACCAATCCCAGAATATGGAGCTCACCTGGGCAGGTACCCCACCCCCACCCCAGCCCACGGGGCTCTCGTGGTCAGGCCCTTCCCAGGATACAGAGCTACCCTTGCAGGTACCGTGGCAGGGCTGGGCACACAGGAACCGTGCACATAGCCCTCATTGCAGAGCACCCCCAGCTCACCTGTCGCTCAGAGCTGGCACAGAGCACCTCAGAGCAGGACTTGAACTAACAAACAGCAGCTGCGACAGGTCTGTGACCCTGGGCATCACTCTGTGCGGCCTCCCTCCACCTGGTCTTCCAGAGACTTCCACTGCACCCGGGGCACCAGGCCTCTGTCTCCAACCACCACCCACCCCTCCTCTCCCTGACTCCTGGGTTCCTCTCATAAGGAGAGGGTTTTCTTGAAGTTGTCTCCCACTCATGGGCCAGATAAAATGATTAGAAAACAAGCCAAAGCTGCAGCCCCTTGTCTATCCTGACTCTCAGGAGCCCACACCTGTTCCTTGGACCTGGCCGGTTCAGCAAGTTCCATTTTCTGCAACTGTGAGCCCCTGAGGGGTGATGATTGGCTGACCTGGGCAGCCTTACCGTGCGGGCCAGCCCTCCCCAGGTGTGCCTGGGTTGAGATCAATATAAATACCACTCCAGGCAGCAAGAGCCCCTGCAGCCGTGCCTGACGCCATTTTCTCTGCCCTGTCAGCAGTCTCGGGGCTGGGCTGGTGGGAGGGAGTGAGAGGCCACGGCTTTGTGGGTGGCCCAGTGTGAGTGGGGCTCTGCTGGACTTTCTGCAGCAGTTGCCAGGCTGCCACCTGCTAAAGAAGAGGATGTGTCACCCATACCTGCTGCTGGAATTTCTCCCTGGGCAGAGGTGAGGAAGGAAAAAAGCAGTGGGGGCAGGGACAGGACGGGTATCTCAGTCAGGGAAATGGAAATCTTCCAGAAGAGCACCCAGGGCCAGGACCATCCTGGCTGGCCTGCAGGCACCAAGTCGGCCGGCATGCTGTCACTCGTGTGGCTCTATGGCCCTTCCTCTAGGCTTTCAAGTCCTTGTATATATTCAGGTGTTTTACCTGGGACGGGTGGGAATAGTTCAGCAGCAACTGGCCTGGGGCTCAGCTCACGTTTACTCACAGATGCCTCGGCACGGTGCCCCAGCTTTGCAATGAGGACGCTTGTTGCGTGGGGGCTGCTGGCTGAATGGGAGACGATTCCCCACCACTGGCCAACTTCAGAATTGTTTACAACTGGAGCAAGTGCCCTGATACGGTTTTCCTCTGTGGAACTGGTGGGTTCTGTGTTTTTTTTCTCTTTTTCGTTTTTGCTTCAAGGTAGATTTTATTCCTCTTTTTTGTATTTACAGATATAAGCATGGAAATAATTTATTCATATAAATACATGTATGTGAAGGGAATAATTGTTTTTTCTGTTTTATTTTTTAAATTTTATTTCTTTTTAATTTTGAATTTTATTTTATATTTTTATACAGCAGGTTCTTATTGGTTATCTATTTTATACATATAAATGTATACATGCCAATCCCAGTCTCTCAACTCCTCCCACCACCACCCCCCCAACAGCTTTCCCCCCTTGTTGTCCATACATTTGTTGTCTACATCTGTTGCTCTATTTATGCCTTGCAAAATGGTTAATCTGTACAGTTTTTCTAGGTTCCACATATATGCATGAATATACAAGATTTGTTTTTCTCTTTCTGACTTACTTCACTCTGTATGACAGTCTCTAGATCCATCGACGTCTCTACAAATGACCCAATTTCATTCCTTTTCATGGCTTAGTAATATTCCATTTTATATATGTACCACAGCTTTATGCATTCGTCTGTCTGTGGGCATTTAGGTTGCTTCCATTACCTCGATATTGTAAATAGTGATGCAATGAACATTGCGGTGAATGTCTCGTTTTGATTTATGGTTTTGTCTGGGTATATGTCCAGTACTGGGATTGCTGTATCATATGGTAATTCTATTGTTAGTTTCTTAAGAAACTCCGTATTGTTCTCCGTAGTGACTGTATCAATTTATATTCCCAACAATAGTGGAAGGGGGTTCCTTTTCTCCACACCCTTTCCAGCATTTTTGTTTGTAGATTTTCTCATGATGCCCATTCTATCAGGTGTGAGGTGATACCTCATTGTTGAGTCCATTTTGTTGAGCAAGGGGTAGGTCTTGTCTATTACATATTTGGCTTATTGAATGGTATCTGTGCTAATTTCAAACTCTGGTTTTATGCAGCACCCCAACTCACTTTCCCCCTTAAGGAAGCATAAGTTGGTTTTCTAAACTTGAGACCCTGTTCTGTTTTGTAATTCAGTTCATGTGTAGCCAAGTTCACATTCCGTGTATTAGTGATACCTTATGATGTTTCTTTTTCTGTGTGACATATTTCAGTTAGAATCATCATACCTGAATCCACTCATTATGCTGCTATGGGCCTGATGACATAGATTTCATGGCTGAGTGATTTTGCATTGTACATAAGTACCACAACTTCTTTATCCATTTTTCACTTTCTGTGATATTGAACTTGTACCGTAAACGAGGTTCTTGTAAACAGAGCTGTCCCAAACAGTGGGGTGGCTGTGTCTTTTTGATTTTAATTTTCCTAAGCTATAGGACCATAAGTGGAAGTGCCCTAGGCTCTGTTGCTTTGTTTTTTAGATGTTTCAGGAAACACCATACACTTCTCCCGAGTGGCTGTTGGCAATTTACATCCCGCCCATCAGCATAACAAGGCTCCCAGTTCTCCATGGCCTGTCCTGCCTTTCTGGATTTTACACTTTTCTCAGATGGCCCTTTTGACCGGGGGGAAGTGAGACTACATTGTAGTGCAGATTTCCTTTGCAAGCTTGCTTGGTTGGCCAAAAAGTGCGTATGCGTTTTATCCTGATTCAGGAAAAAACGCATACGCACTTTTTGGCCAAGTGCATCATTGTGGACGTTCTGCCTCTTTTCCTATGCTTAAAATGCAATTCCAGTCTACCTCCTGAAATCGGTTTCCTGCAATTCTGCCCCGCTTTCAAGTCCTCTTGGCAGCCTTACTTCAGTATATTTTTGGACGATAGCTGTCATTTATAACTCTGCAGGTTTGTGAATTCCTGTGCCCCTGAGCTCCGTTCTTCATCTCGCTTTCTTGTGAGCTGGCCGCAACACCGCAGGATTGCTTCAGGCCCTAATCTGGTTCCAGCACGGCACGCTGAGCCTTTGGTTAATTCCTGTCCTTGGTGGGAAATGAGAGTTAAATTTGCCCGTCCAGAAACCTCCAGCTTGTCTCTCATTGGTTCTCCCTATTCCTGTTCATCTTCCACAAAACTTGCAAACTGGGCCAAACAGGAGAATAAAGATACTGACTCTCCAGGTCGGGAGAGTGTTAGTAAAGCGTCTGGAATGTTGCACCCTAGTACCAGGGGAGGAAAACTGAGACATATTTGAACACGTCTCCCGTTCACACGGTTGATCATACTCTGGGTTCCACATGCATGTTTTAGCTGAAGGAAGAATACCTTAAACCTGAAGAGTTGAGACCCGTTTAATGGGTACCATGCAATATGACTTCAAAGGGTCTTCATTTGCTCACCGAACCTCTCCAATCCTATCACTGCTGCGTTTATGCCCCTGTACACACGCTTGATTCTCTTTTGGAGACATAGCAATCCATAGGTTTTAAGATACTTACTAGTCAGGTACATTCTTAGGCGTTTAATATGGGGTGTTGAGTCCATTTCGTTGAGCAAGTAGTAGCTCTTGTCTATTCCATATTTGGCTTAAGGAACTTTATCTGTGCTCATTTCAATCTCTGGTTTTATGCAGCACCCCAACTCACCTTTCCCCTTAAGCAAGCATAAGTTGGTTTTCTAAATTTGAGACCCTGTTCTGTTCTGTAATTCAGTTCCTGTGTAGCCAAGTTTACATTCCGTGTATTAGTGATATCTTATGATGTTTCTTTTTCTGTGTGACTTATTTCAGTTAGAATCATCGTACCTGAATCCACTCATTATGCTGCTATGGGCCTGATGACATTGATTTCATTGCTGAGTGATACTGCATTGTACGTAAGTACCACAAGTTCTTTATCCATTTTTCACTTTCTGTGATATTGAACTTGTACGGTAAGCGAGGTTCTTGTAAACAGAGGCGTCCCAAAATTTGGGGTGGCTGTGTCTTTTTGATTTTAATTTCCCTAAGCTATAGGACCATAAGTGGAAGTGCCCTAGGCTCTGTTGCTTTGTTTTTTAGATGTTTCAGGAAACACCATACACTTCTCCCGAGTGTCTGTTGGCAATTTACATCCCGCCCATCAGCATAACAAGGCTCCCAGTTCTCCATGGCCTGTCCTGCCTTTCTGGATTTTACACTTTTTTCAGATGGCCCTTTTGACCGGGGGGAAGTGAGACTTCATTGTAGTGCAGATTTCCTTTGCAAGCTTGCTTGGTTGGCCAAAAAGGGCGTATGCGTTTTTTCCTGAATATATTCAGGAAAAAACGCATACGCCCTATTTGGCCAAGTGCATCATGGTGGACGTTCTGCCTCTTTTCCTGTGCTTTAAATGCAATTCCAGTCTACCTCCTGAAATCGGTTTCCTGCAATTCTGCCCCGCTTTCAAGTCCTCTTGGCAGCCATACTTCAGTATATTTTTGGACGATAGCTGTCATTTATAACTCTGCAGGTTTGTGAATTACAGTGCCCCTGAGCTCCTTTCTTCAACTCGCTTTCTTTTGATCTGGCCGCAACACCGCAGGATGGCTTCAGGCCCTAATCTGGTTCCGGCACGGCACTCTGAGCCTTTGGTTATTTCCTCTTCCTGGTGGGAAATGAGAGTTAAATTTGCCCGTCCAGACACCTCCAGCTAGTCTCTCATTGGTTCTCGCTATTCCTGTTCATCTTCCGCAGAAATTGCAAACTGGGCCAAACAGGAGGTTAAAGGCGCTGACTCTCCAAGTGGGGAGAGTGTTAGTAAAGCGTCTGGAATGTTGCACCCGAGTACCAGGGGGGAAAACTGAGACATATTTGAACACGTCTCCCGTTCACACGGTTGATCATACTCTGGGTTCCACATGCATGTTTTAGCTGAAGGAAGAATACCTTAAACCTGGAGAGTTGAGACCCGTTTAATGGGTACCATGCAATATGACTTCAAAGGGTCTTCATTTGCTCACCGAACCTCTCCAATCCTATCACTGCTGCGTTTATGCCCCTGTACACACGCTTGATTCTCTTTTGGAGACATAGCAATCCATAGGTTTTAAGATACTTACTAGTCAGGTACATTCTTAGGCGTTTAATATGGGGTGTTGAGTCCATTTCGTTGAGCAAGGAGTAGCTCTTGTCTATTCCATATTTGGCTTAAGGAACTTTATCTGTGCTCATTTCAATCTCTGGTTTTATGCAGCACCCCAACTCACCTTTCCCCTTAAGCAAGCATAAGTTGGTGTTCTAAATTTGAGACCCTGTTCTGTTCTGTAATTCAGTTCCTGTGTAGCCAAGTTTACATTCCATGTATTAGTGATATCTTATGATGTTTCTTTTTCTGTGTGACTTATTTCAGTTAGAATCATCGTACCTGAATCCACTCATTATGCTGCTACGGGCCTGATGACATAGATTTCATTGCTGAGTGATACTGCATTGTACGTAAGTACCACAAGTTCTTTATCCATTTTTCACTTTCTGTGATATTGAACTTGTACGGTAAGCGAGGTTCTTGTAAACAGAGGCGTCCCAAAATTTGGGGTAGCTTTGTCTTTTTGATTTTAATTTCCCTAAGCTATAGGACCATAAGTGGAAGTGCCCTAGGCTCTGTTGCTTTGTTTTTTAGATGTTTCAGGAAACACCATACACTTCTCCCGAGTGTCTGTTGGCAATTTACATCCCGCCCATCAGCATAACAAGGCTCCCAGTTCTCCATGGCCTGTCCTGCCTTTCTGGATTTTACACTTTTTTCAGATGGCCCTTTTGACCGGGGGGAAGTGAGACTTCATTGTAGTGCAGATTTCCTTTGCAAGCTTGCTTGGTTGGCCAAAAAGGGCGTATGCGTTTTTTCCTGAATATATTCAGGAAAAAACACATACACCCTTTTTGGCCAAGTGCATCATTGTGGACGTTCTGCCTCTTTTCCTATGCTTTCAATGCAATTCCAGTCTACCTCCTGAAATCGGTTTCCTGCAATTCTGCCCCGCTTTCAAGACCTCTTGGCAGCCTTACTTCAGTATATTTTTGGACGATAGCTGTCATTTATAACTCTGCAGGTTTGTGAATTACAGTGCCCCTGAGCTCCTTTCTTCAACTCGCTTTCTTTTGAGCTGGCCGCAACACCGCAGGATGGCTTCAGGCCCTAATCTGGTTCCGGCACGGCACTCTGAGCCTTTGGTTATTTCCTCTTCCTGGTGGGAAATGAGAGTTAAATTTGCCCGTCCAGACACCTCCAGCTAGTCTCTCATTGGTTCTCCCTATTCCTGTTCATCTTCCGCAGAAATTGCAAACTGGGCCAAACAGGAGGTTAAAGGCGCTGACTCTCCAAGTGGGGAGAGTGTTAGTAAAGCGTCTGGAATGTTGCACCCGAGTACCAGGGGAGGAAAACTGAGACATATTTGAACACGTCTCCCGTTCACACGGTTGATCATACTCTGGGTTCCACATGCATGTTTTAGCTGAAGGAAGAATACCTTAAACCTGGAGAGTTGAGACCCGTTTAATGGGTACCATGCAATATGACTTCAAAGGGTCTTCATTTGCTCACCGAACTTCTCCAATCCTATCACTGCTGCGTTTATGCCCCTGTACACACGCTTGATTCTCTTTTGGAGACATAGCAATCCATAGGTTTTAAGATACTTACTAGTCAGGTACATTCTTAGGCGTTTAATATGGGGTGTTGAGTCCATTTCGTTGAGCAAGGAGTAGCTCTTGTCTATTCCATATTTGGCTTAAGGAACTTTATCTGTGCTCATTTCAATCTCTGGTTTTATGCAGCACCCCAACTCACCTTTCCCCTTAAGCAAGCATAAGTTGGTTTTCTAAATTTGAGACCCTGTTCTGTTCTGTAATTCAGTTCCTGTGTAGCCAAGTTTACATTCCATGTATTAGTGATATCTTATGATGTTTCTTTTTCTGTGTGACTTATTTCAGTTAGAATCATCGTACCTGAATCCACTCATTATGCTGCTACGGGCCTGATGACATTGATTTCATTGCTGAGTGATACTGCATTGTACGTAAGTACCACAAGTTCTTTATCCATTTTTCACTTTCTGTGATATTGAACTTGTACGGTAAGCGAGGTTCTTGTAAACAGAGGCGTCCCAAAATTTGGGGTGGCTGTGTCTTTTTGATTTTAATTTCCCTAAGCTATAGGACCATAAGTGGAAGTGCCCTAGGCTCTGTTGCTTTGTTTTTTAGATGTTTCAGGAAACACCATACACTTCTCCCGAGTGTCTGTTGGCAATTTACATCCCGCCCATCAGCATAACAAGGCTCCCAGTTCTCCATGGCCTGTCCTGCCTTTCTGGATTTTACACTTTTTTCAGATGGCCCTTTTGACCGGGGGGAAGTGAGACTTCATTGTAGTGCAGATTTCCTTTGCAAGCTTGCTTTGTTGGCCAAAAAGGGCGTATGCGTTTTTTCCTGAATATATTCAGGAAAAAACGCATACGCCCTATTTGGCCAAGTGCATCATGGTGGACGTTCTGCCTCTTTTCCTGTGCTTTAAATGCAATTCCAGTCTACCTCCTGAAATCGGTTTCCTGCAATTCTGCCCCGCTTTCAAGTCCTCTTGGCAGCCATACTTCAGTATATTTTTGGACGATAGCTGTCATTTATAACTCTGCAGGTTTGTGAATTACAGTGCCCCTGAGCTCCTTTCTTCAACTCGCTTTCTTTTGAGCTGGCCGCAACACCGCAGGATGGCTTCAGGCCCTAATCTGGTTCCGGCACGGCACTCTGAGCCTTTGGTTATTTCCTCTTCCTGGTGGGAAATGAGAGTTAAATTTGCCCGTCCAGACACCTCCAGCTAGTCTCTCATTGGTTCTCGCTATTCCTGTTCATCTTCCGCAGAAATTGCAAACTGGGCCAAACAGGAGGTTAAAGGCGCTGACTCTCCAAGTGGGGAGAGTGTTAGTAAAGCGTCTGGAATGTTGCACCCGAGTACCAGGGGGGAAAACTGAGACATATTTGAACACGTCTCCCGTTCACACGGTTGATCATACTCTGGGTTCCACATGCATGTTTTAGCTGAAGGAAGAATACCTTAAACCTGGAGAGTTGAGACCCGTTTAATGGGTACCATGCAATATGACTTCAAAGGGTCTTCATTTGTTCACCGAACCTCTCCAATCCTATCACTGCTTCGTTTATGCCCCTGTACACACGCTTGATTCTCTTTTGGAGACATAGCAATCCATAGGTTTTAAGATACTTACTAGTCAGGTACATTCTTAGGCGTTTAATATGGGGTGTTGAGTCCATTTCGTTGAGCAAGGTGTAGCTCTTGTCTATTCCATATTTGGCTTAAGGAACTTTATCTGTGCTCATTTCAATCTCTGGTTTTATGCAGCACCCCAACTCACCTTTCCCCTTAAGCAAGCATAAGTTGGTTTTCTAAATTTGAGACCCTGTTCTGTTCTGTAATTCAGTTCCTGTGTAGCCAAGTTTACATTCCATGTATTAGTGATATCTTATGATGTTTCTTTTTCTGTGTGACTTATTTCAGTTAGAATCATCGTACCTGAATCCACTCATTATGCTGCTACGGGCCTGATGACATAGATTTCATTGCTGAGTGATACTGCATTGTACGTAAGTACCACAAGTTCTTTATCCATTTTTCACTTTCTGTGATATTGAACGTGTACGGTAATCGAGGTTCTTGTAAACAGAGGCGTCCCAAAATTTGGGGTGGCTGTGTCTTTTTGATTTTAATTTCCCTAAGTTATAGGACCATAAGTGGAAGTGCCCTAGGCTCTGTTGCTTTGTTTTTTAGATGTTTCAGGAAACACCATACACTTCTCCCGAGTGGCTGTTGGCAATTTACATCCCGTCCATCAGCATAACAAGGCTCCCAGTTCTCCATGGCCTGTCCTGCCTTTCTGGATTTTACACTTTTTTCAGATGGCCCTTTTGACCGGGGGGAAGTGAGACTTCATTGTAGTGCAGATTTCCTTTGCAAGCTTGCTTGGTTGGCCAAAAAGGGCGTATGCGTTTTTTCCTGAATATATTCAGGAAAAAACGCATACGCCCTTTTTGGCCAAGTGCATCATTGTGGACGTTCTGCCTCTTTTCCTATGCTTTCAATGCAATTCCAGTGTACCTCCTGAAATCGGTTTCCTGCAATTCTGCCCCGCTTTCAAGTCCTCTTGGCAGCCTTACTTCAGTATATTTTTGGACGATAGCTGTCATTTATAACTCTGCAGGTTTGTGAATTACAGTGCCCCTGAGCTCCTTTCTTCAACTCGCTTTCTTGTGACCTGGCCGCAACACCGCAGGATGGCTTCAGGCCCTAATCTGGTTCCGGCACGGCACGCTGAGCCTTTGGTTAATTCCTCTTCCTGGTGGGAAATGAGAGTTAAATTTGCCCGTCCAGACACCTCCAGCTAGTCTCTCATTGGTTCTCGCTATTCCTGTTCATCTTCCGCAGAAATTGCAAACTGGGCCAAACAGGAGGTTAAAGGGACTGACTCTCCAAGTCGGGAGGGTGTTAGTAAAGCGTCTGGAATGTTGCACCCGAGTACCAGGGTACGAAAACTGAGACATATTTGAACACGTTTCCCGATCACATGGTTGATCATACTCTAGGTTCCACATGCATGTTTTAGCTGAAGGAAGAATCCCTGAAACCTGGAGAGTTGAGACCCGTGGAATGGGTACCATGCAATATGACTTCAAAGGGTCTTTGTTTGCTCACCGAACCTCTCCAATCCTATCACTGCTGCATTTATGCCCCTGGACACACGCTTGATTCTCTTTTGGAGATATAGCAATCCATAGGTTTTAAGATACTTACTAGTCAGGTACATTCTTAGGCGCTTAATATGGGGTGTTGAGTCCATTTCGTTGAGCAAGGAGTAGCTCTTGTCTATTCCATATTTGGCTTAAGGAACTTTATCTGTGCTCATTTCAATCTCTGGTTTTATGCAGCACCCCAACTCACCTTTACCTTAAGCAAGCATAAGTTGGTTTTCTAAATTTGAGACCCTGTTCTGTTCTGTAATTCAGTTCCTGTGTAGCCAAGTTTACATTCCGTGTATTACTGATATCTTATGATGTTTCTTTTTCTGTGTGACTTATTTCAGTTAGAATCGTCATACCTGAATCCACTCATTGTGCTGCTAAGGGCCTGATGACATAGATTTCATTGCTGAGTGATATTGCTTTGTAAGTAAATACCACAACTTCTTTATCCATTTTTCACTTTCTGCGATGTTGAACTTGTACTGTAAACGAGGTTCTTGTAAACAGAGGCGTCCCAAACTTTGGGGTGGCTGTGTCTTTTTGATTTTAATTTCCCTAAGCTATAGGACCATAAGTGGAAGTGCCCTAGGCTCTGTTGGTTTGTTTTTTAGATGTTTCAGGAAACACCATACACTTCTCCCGAGTGGCTGTTGGCAATTTACATCCCGCCCATCAGCATAACAAGGCTCCCAGTTCTCCATGGCCTGTCCTGCCTTTCTGGATTTTACACTTTTTTCAGATGGCCCTTTTGACCGGGGGGAAGTGAGACTTCATTGTAGTGCAGATTTCCTTTGCAAGCTTTCTTGGTTGGCCAAAAAGGGCGTATGCGTTTTTTCCTGAATATATTCAGGAAAAAACGCATACGCCCTTTTTGGCCAAGTGCATCATTGTGGACGTTCTGCCTCTTTTCCTATGCTTTCAATGCAATTCCAGTCTACCTCCTGAAATCGGTTTCCTGCAATTCTGCCCCGCTTTCAAGTCCTCTTGGCAGCCTTACTTCAGTATATTTTTGGACGATAGCTGTCATTTATAACTCTGCAGGTTTGTGAATTACAGTGCCCCTGAGCTCCTTTCTTCAACTCGCTTTCTTTTGAGCTGGCCGCAACACCGCAGGATGGCTTCAGGCCCTAATATTGTTACGGCACGGCACGCTGAGCCTTTGGTTAATTCCTCTTCCTGGTGGGAAATGAGAGTTAAATTTGCCCGTCCAGACACCTCCAGCTAGTCTCTCATTGGTTCTCGCTATTCCTGTTCATCTTCCACAGAAATTGCAAACTGGGCCAAACAGGAGGTTAAAGGGACTGACTCTCCAAGTCGGGAGAGTGTTAGTAAAGCGTCTGGAATGTTGCACCCGAGTACCAGGGTACGAAAACTGAGACATATTTGAACAGGTCTCCCGATCACATGGTTGATCATACTCTAGGTTCCACATGCATGTTTTACCTGAAGGAAGAATACCTTAAACCTGGGTAGTTGAAACCCGTGGAATGGGTACCATGCAATATGACTTCAAAGGGTCTTCATTTGCTCACCGAACCTCTCCAATCCTATCACTGCTGCGTTTATGCCCCTGTACACATGCTTGATTCTCTTTCGGAGACATAGCAATCCATAGGTTTTAAGATACTTACTAGTCAGGTACATTCTTAGGCTTTTAATATGCGGTGTTGAGTCCATTTCGTTGAGCAAGGAGTAGCTCTTGTCTATTCCATATTTGGCTTAAGGAACTTTATCTGTGCTCATTTCAATATCTGGTTTTATGCAGCACCCCAACTCACCTTTCCCCTTAAGCAAGCATAAGTTGGTTTTCTAAATTTGAGACCCTGTTCTGTTCTGTAATTCAGTTCCTGTGTAGCCAAGTTTACATTCCGTGTATTACTGATATCTTATGATGTTTCTTTTTCTGTGTGACTTATTTCAGTTAGAATCATCATACCTGAATCCACTCATTGTGCTGCTAAGGGCCTGATGACATAGATTTCATTGCTGAGTGTTATTGCTTTGTAAGTAAATACCACAACTTCTTTATCCATTTTTCACTTTCTGTGATATTGAACTTGTACGGTAAACGAGGTTCTTGTAAACAGAGGTGTCCCAAACTTTGGGGTGGCTGTGTCTTTTTGATTTTAATTTCCCTAAGCTATAGGACCATAAGTGGAAGTGCCCTAGGCTCTGTTGCTTTGTTTTTTAGATGTTTCAGGAAACACCATACACTTCTCCCGAGTGTCTGTTGGCAATTTACATCCCGCCCATCAGCATAACAAGGCTCCCAGTTCTCCATGGCCTGTCCTGCCTTTCTGGATTTTACACTTTTTTCAGATGGCCCTTTTGACCGGGGGGAAGTGAGACTTCATTGTAGTGCAGATTTCCTTTGCAAGCTTGCTTGGTTGGCCAAAAAGGGCGTATGCGTTTTTTCCTGAATATATTCAGGAAAAAACGCATACGCCCTTTTTGGCCAAGTGCATCATTGTGGACGTTCTGCCTCTTTTCCTATGCTTTCAATGCAATTCCAGTCTGCCTCCTGAAATCGGTTTCCTGCAATTCTGCCCCGCTTTCAAGTCCTCTTGGCAGCCTTACTTCAGTATATTTTTGGACGATAGCTGTCATTTATAACTCTGCAGGTTTGTGAATTACAGTGCCCCTGAGCTCCTTTCTTCAACTCGCTTTCTTTTGAGCTGGCCGCAACACCGCAGGATGGCTTCAGGCCCTAATCTGGTTCCGGCACGGCACGCTGAGCCTTTGGTTAATTCCTCTTCCTGGTGGGAAATGAGAGTTAAATTTGCCCGTCCAGACACCTCCAGCTAGTCTCTCATTGGTTCTCGCTATTCCTGTTCATCTTCCGCAGAAATTGCAAACTGGGCCAAACAGGAGGTTAAAGGGACTGACTCTCCAAGTCGGGAGGGTGTTAGTAAAGCGTCTGGAATGTTGCACCCGAGTACCAGGGTACGAAAACTGAGACATATTTGAACACGTCTCCCGATCACATGGTTGATCATACTCTAGGTTCCACATGCATGTTTTAGCTGAAGGAAGAATACCTTAAACCTGGGTAGTTGAAACCCGTGGAATGGGTACCATGCAATATGACTTCAAAGGGTCTTCATTTGCTCACCGAACCTCTCCAATCCTATCACTGCTGCGTTTATGCCCCTGTACACATGCTTGATTCTCTTTCAGAGACATAGCAATCCATAGGTTTTAAGATACTTACTAGTCAGGTACATTCTTAGGCGTTTAATATGCGGTGTTGAGTCCATTTCGTTGAGCAAGGAGTAGCTCTTGTCTATTCCATATTTGGCTTAAGGAACTTTATCTGTGCTCATTTCAATCTCTGGTTTTATGCAGCACCCCAACTCACCTTTACCCTTAAGCAAGCATAAGTTGCTTTTCTAAATTTGAGACCCTGTTCTGTTCTGTAATACAGTTCCTGTGTAGCCAAGTTTACATTCCGTGTATTACTGATATCTTATGATGTTTCTTTTTCTGTGTGACTTATTTCAGTTAGAATCATCATACCTGAATCCACTCATTGTGCTGCTAAGGGCCTGATGACATAGATTTCATTGCTGAGTGATATTGCTTTGTAAGTAAATACCACAACTTCTTTATCCATTTTTCACTTTCTGCGATGTTGAACTTGTACTGTAAACGAGGTTCTTGTAAACAGAGGCGTCCCAATGTTTGGGGTGGCTGTGTCTTTTTGATTTTAATTTCCCTAAGCTATAGGACCATAAGTGGAAGTGCCCTAGGCTCTGTTGCTTTGTTTTTTAGATGTTTCAGGAAACACCATACACTTCTCCCGAGTGTCTGTTGGCAATTTACATCCCGCCCATCAGCGTAACAAGGCTCCCAGTTCTCCATGGCCTGTCCTGCCGTTCTGGATTTTACACTTTTTTCAGATGGCCCTTTTGACCGGGGGGAAGTGAGACTTCATTGTAGTGCAGATTTCCTTTGCAAGCTTGCTTGGTTGGCCAAAAAGGGCGTATGCGTTTTTTCCTGAATATATTCAGGAAAAAACGCATACGCCCTTTTTGGCCAAGTGCATCATTGTGGACGTTCTGCCTCTTTTCCTATGCTTTCAATGCAATTCCAGTCTACCTCCTGAAATCGGTTTCCTGCAATTCTGCCCCGCTTTCAAGTCCTCTTGGCAGCCTTACTTCAGTATATTTTTGGACGATAGCTGTCATTTATAACTCTGCAGGTTTGTGAATTACAGTGCCCCTGAGCTCCTTTCTTCAACTCGCTTTCTTTTGAGCTGGCCGCAACACCGCAGGATGGCTTCAGGCCCTAATCTGGTTCCGGCACGGCACGCTGAGCCTTTGGTTAATTCCTCTTCCTGGTGGGAAATGAGAGTTAAATTTGCCCGTTCAGACACCTCCAGCTAGTCTCTCATTGGTTCTCGCTATTCCTGTTCATCTTCCGCAGAAATTGCAAACTGGGCCAAACAGGAGGTTAAAGGGACTGACTCTCCAAGTCGGGAGGGTGTTAGTAAAGCGTCTGGAATGTTGCACCCGAGTACCAGGGTACGAAAACTGAGACATATTTGAACACGTCTCCCGATCACATGGTTGATCATACTCTAGGTTCCACATGCATGTTTTACCTGAAGGAAGAATACCTTAAACCTGGGTAGTTGAAACCCGTGGAATGGGTACCATGCAATATGACTTCAAAGGGTCTTCATTTGCTCACCGAACCTCTCCAATCCTATCACTGCTGCGTTTATGCCCCTGTACACACGCTTGATTCTCTTTCGGAGACTTAGCAATCCATAGGTTTTAAGATACTTACTAGTCAGGTACATTCTTAGGCATTTAATATGCGGTGTTGAGTCCATTTCGTTGAGCAAGGAGTAGCTCTTGTCTATTCCATATTTGGCTTAAGGAACTTTATCTGTGCTCATTTCAATCTCTGGTTTTATGCAGCACCCCAACTCACCTTTCCCCTTAAGCAATCATAAGTTGGTTTTCTAAATTTGAGACCCTGTTCTGTTCTGTAATTCAGTTCCTGTGTAGCCAAGTTTACATTCCGTGTATTACTGATATCTTATGATGTTTCTTTTTCTGTGTGACTTATTTCAGTTAGAATCATCATACCTGAATCCACTCATTGTGCTGCTAAGGGCCTGATGACATAGATTTCACTGCTGAGTGATATTGCTTTGTAAGTAAATACCACAACTTCTTTATCCATTTTTCACTTTCTGCGATGTTGAACTTGTACTGTAAACGAGGTTCTTGTAAACAGAGGCGTCCCAAACTTTGGGGTGGCTGTGTCTTTTTGATTTTAATTTCCCTAAGCTATAGGACCATAAGTGGAAGTGCCCTAGGCTCTGTTGCTTTGTTTTTTAGATGTTTCAGGAAACACCATACACTTCTCCCGAGTGTCTGTTGGCAATTTACATCCCGCCCATCAGCATAACAAGGCTCCCAGTTCTCCATGGCCTGTCCTGCCTTTCTGGATTTTACACTTTTTTCAGATGGCCCTTTTGACCGGGGGGAAGTGAGACTTCATTGTAGTGCAGATTTCCTTTGCAAGCTTGCTTGGTTGGCCAAAAAGGGCGTATGCGTTTTTTCCTGAATATATTCAGGAAAAAACGCATACGCCCTTTTTGGCCAAGTGCATCATTGTGGACGTTCTGCCTCTTTTCCTATGCTTTCAATGCAATTCCAGTCTGCCTCCTGAAATCGGTTTCCTGCAATTCTGCCCCGCTTTCAAGTCCTCTTGGCAGCCTTACTTCAGTATATTTTTGGACGATAGCTGTCATTTATAACTCTGCAGGTTTGTGAATTACAGTGCCCCTGAGCTCCTTTCTTCAACTCGCTTTCTTTTGAGCTGGCCGCAACACCGCAGGATGGCTTCAGGCCCTAATCTGGTTCCGGCACGGCACGCTGAGCCTTTGGTTAATTCCTCTTCCTGGTGGGAAATGAGAGTTAAATTTGCCCGTCCAGACACCTCCAGCTAGTCTCTCATTGGTTCTCGCTATTCCTGTTCATCTTCCGCAGAAATTGCAAACTGGGCCAAACAGGAGGTTAAAGGGACTGACTCTCCAAGTCGGGAGGGTGTTAGTAAAGCGTCTGGAATGTTGCACCCGAGTACCAGGGTACGAAAACTGAGACATATTTGAACACGTCTCCCGATCACATGGTTGATCATACTCTAGGTTCCACATGCATGTTTTAGCTGAAGGAAGAATACCTTAAACCTGGGTAGTTGAAACCCGTGGAATGGGTACCATGCAATATGACTTCAAAGGGTCTTCATTTGCTCACCGAACCTCTCCAATCCTATCACTGCTGCGTTTATGCCCCTGTACACACGCTTGATTCTCTTTCAGAGACATAGCAATCCATAGGTTTTAAGATACTTACTAGTCAGGTACATTCTTAGGCGTTTAATATGGGGTGTTGAGTCCATTTCGTTGAGCAAGGAGTAGCTCTTGTCTATTCCATATTTGGCTTAAGGAACTTTATCTGTGCTCATTTCAATCTCTGGTTTTATGCAGCACCCCAACTCACCTTTCCCCTTAAGCAATCATAAGTTGGTTTTCTAAATTTGAGACCCTGTTCTGTTCTGTAATACAGTTCCTGTGTAGCCAAGTTTACATTCCGTGTATTACTGATATCTTATGATGTTTCTTTTTCTGTGTGACTTATTTCAGTTAGAATCATCATACCTGAATCCACTCATTGTGCTGCTAAGGGCCTGATGACATAGATTTCATTGCTGAGTGATATTGCTTTGTAAGTAAATACCACAACTTCTTTATCCATTTTTCACTTTCTGCGATGTTGAACTTGTACTGTAAACGAGGTTCTTGTAAACAGAGGCGTCCCAATGTTTGGGGTGGCTGTGTCTTTTTGATTTTAATTTCCCTAAGCTATAGGACCATAAGTGGAAGTGCCCTAGGCTCTGTTGCTTTGTTTTTTAGATGTTTCAGGAAACACCATACACTTCTCCCGAGTGTCTGTTGGCAATTTACATCCCGCCCATCAGCATAACAAGGCTCCCAGTTCTCCATGGCCTGTCCTGCGTTTCTGGATTTTACACTTTTTTCAGATGGCCCTTTTGACCGGGGGGAAGTGAGACTTCATTGTAGTGCAGATTTCCTTTGCAAGCTTGCTTGGTTGGCCAAAAAGGGCGTATGCGTTTTTTCCTGAATATATTCAGGAAAAAACGCATACGCCCTTTTTGGCCAAGTGCATCATTTTGGACGTTCTGCCTCTTTTCCTATGCTTTCAATGCAATTCCAGTCTACCTCCTGAAATCGGTTTCCTGCAATTCTGCCCCGCTTTCAAGTCCTCTTGGCAGCCTTACTTCAGTATATTTTTGGACGATAGCTGTCATTTATAACTCTGCAGGTTTGTGAATTACAGTGCCCCTGAGCTCCTTTCTTCAACTCGCTTTCTTTTGAGCTGGCCGCAACACCGCAGGATGGCTTCAGGCCCTAATCTGGTTCCGGTACGGCACGCTGAGCCTTTGGTTAATTCCTCTTCCTGGTGGGAAATGAGAGTTAAATTTGCCCGTCCAGACACCTCCAGCTAGTCTCTCATTGGTTCTCGCTATTCCTGTTCATCTTCCGCAGAAATTGCAAACTGGGCCAAACAGGAGGTTAAAGGGACTGACTCTCCAAGTCGGGAGGGTGTTAGTAAAGCGTCTGGAATGTTGCACCCGAGTACCAGGGTACGAAAACTGAGACATATTTGAACACGTCTCCCGATCACATGGTTGATCATACTCTAGGTTCCACATGCATGTTTTAGCTGAAGGAAGAATACCTTAAACCTGGGTAGTTGAAACCCGTGGAATGGGTACCATGCAATATGACTTCAAAGGGTCTTCATTTGCTCACCGAACCTCTCCAATCCTATCACTGCTGCGTTTATGCCCCTGTACACATGCTTGATTCTCTTTGGGAGACATAGCAATCCATAGGTTTTAAGATACTTACTAGTCAGGTACATTCTTAGGCATTTAATATGCGGTGTTGAGTCCATTTCATTGAGCAAGGAGTAGCTCTTGTCTATTCCATATTTGGCTTAAGGAACGTTATCTGTGTTCATTTCAATCTCTGGTTTTATGCAGCACCCCAACTCACCTTTACCCTTAAGCAATCATAAGTTGGTTTTCTAAATTTGAGACCCTGTTCTGTTCTGTAATTCAGTTCCTGTGTAGCCAAGTTTACATTCCGTGTATTACTGATATCTTATGATGTTTCTTTTTCTGTGTGACTTATTTCAGTTAGAATCATCATACCTTAATCCACTCATTGTGCTGCTAAGGGCCTGATGACATAGATTTCACTGCTGAGTGATATTGCTTTGTAAGTAAATACCACAACTTCTTTATCCATTTTTCACTTTCTGCGATGTTGAACTTGTACTGTAAACGAGGTTCTTGTAAACAGAGGCGTCCCAAACTTTGGGGTGGCTGTGTCTTTTTGATTTTAATTTCCCTAAGCTATAGGACCATAAGTGGAAGTGCCCTAGGCTCTGTTGCTTTGTTTTTTAGATGTTTCAGGAAACACCATACACTTCTCCCGAGTGTCTGTTGGCAATTTACATCCCGCCCATCAGCATAACAAGGCTCCCAGTTCTCCATGGCCTGTCCTGCCTTTCTGGATTTTACACTTTTTTCAGATGGCCCTTTTGAGCGGGGGGAAGTGAGACTTCATTGTAGTGCAGATTTCCTTTGCAAGTTTGCTTGGTTGGCCAAAAAGGGCGTATGCGTTTTTTCCTGAATATATTCAGGAAAAAACGCGTACGCCCTTTTTGGCCAAGTGCATCATTGTGGACGTTCTGCCTCTTTTCCTATGCTTTCAATGCAATTCCAGTCTACCTCCTGAAATCGGTTTCCTGCAATTCTGCCCCACTTTGAAGTCCTCTTGGCAGCCTTACTTCAGTATAATTTTGGACGATAGCTGTCATTTATAACTCTGCAGGTTTGTGAATTACAGTGCCCCTGAGCTCCTTTCTTCAACTCGCTTTCTTTTGAGCTGGCCGCAACACCGCAGGATGGCTTCAGGCCCTAATCTGGTTCCGGCACGGCACGCTGAGCCTTTGGTTAATTCCTCTTCCTGGTGGGAAATGAGAGTTAAATTTGCCCGTCCAGACACCTCCAGCTAGTCTCTCATTGGTTCTCGCTATTCCTGTTCATCTTCCGCAGAATTTGCAAACTGGGCCAAACAGGAGGTTAAAGGGACTGACTCTCCAAGTCGGGAGGGTGTTAGTAAAGCGTCTGGAATGTTTCACCCGAGTTCCAGGGTAAGAAAACTGAGACATATTTGAACACATTTCCCGATCACATGGTTGATCATACTCTAGGTTCCACATGCATGTTTTAGCTGAAGGAAGAATACCTTAAACCTGGGTAGTTGAAACCCGTGGAATGGGTACCATGCAATATGACTTCAAAGGGTCTTCATTTGCTCACCGAACCTCTCCAATCCTATCACTGCTGCGTTTATGCCCCTGTACACACGCTTGATTCTCTTTTGGAGACATAGCAATCCATAGGTTATAAGATACTTACTAGTCAGGTACATTCTTAGGCGTTTAAAATGCGGTGTTGAGTCCATTTCGTTGAGCAAGGAGTAGCTCTTGTCTATTCCATATTTGGCTTAAGGAACTTTATCTGTGCTCATTTCAATGTCTGGTTTTATGCAGCACCCCAACTCACCTTTCCCCTTAAGCAAGCATAAGTTGGTTTTCTAAATTTGAGACCCTGTTCTGTTCTGTAATTCAGTTCCTGTGTAGCCAAGTTTACATTCCGTGTATTACTGATATCTTATGATGTTTCTTTTTCTGTGTGACTTATTTCAGTTAGAATCATCATACCTGAATCCACTCATTGTGCTGCTAAGGGCCTGATGACATAGATTTCATTGCTGAGTGATATTGCTTTGTAAGTAAATACCACAACTTCTTTATCCATTTTTCACTTTCTGCGATGTTGAACTTGTACTGTAAACGAGGTTCTTGTAAACAGAGGCGTCCCAAACTTTGGGGTGGCTGTGTCTTTTTGATTTTAATTTCCCTAAGCTATAGGACCATAAGTGGAAGTGCCCTAGGCTCTGTTGCTTTGTTTTTTAGATGTTTCAGGAAACACCATACACTTCTCCCGAGTGTCTGTTGGCAATTTACATCCCGCCCATCAGCATAACAAGGCTCCCAGTTCTCCATGGCCTGTCCTGCCTTTCTGGATTTTACACTTTTCTCAGATGGCCCTTTTGACCGGGGGGAAGTGAGACTTCATTGTAGTGCAGATTTCCTTTGCAAGCTTGCTTGGTTGGCCAGAAAGGGCGTATGCGTTTTTTCCTGGATATATTCAGGAAAAAACGCATACGCCCTTTTTGGCCAAGTGCATCATTGTGGACGTTCTGCCTCTTTTCCTATGCTTTCAATGCAATTCCAGTCTACCTCCTGAAATCGGTTTCCTGCAATTCTGCCCGCTTTCAAGTCCTCTTGGCAGCCTTACTTCAGTATATTTTTGGACGATAGCTGTCATTTATAACTCTGCAGGTTTGTGAAATTACAGTGCCCCTGAGCTCCTTTCTTCAACTCGCTTTCTTTTGAGCTGGCCGCAACACCGCAGGATGGCTTCAGGCCCTAATCTGGTTCCGGCACGGCATGCTGAGCCTTTGGTTATTTCCTCTTCCTGGTGGGAAATGAGAGTTAAATTTGCCCGTCCAGACACCTCCAGCTAGTCTCTCATTGGTTCTCCCTATTTCTGTTCATCTTCCGCAGAAATTGCAAACTGGGCCAAACAGGAGCTTAAAGGCGCTGACTCTCCAAGTGCGGAGAGTGTTAGTAAAGCGTCTGGAATGTTGCACCCGAGTACCAGGGTACGAAAACTGAGACATATTTGAACATGTCTCCCATTCACACGGATGATCATACTCTGGGTTCCACATGCATGTTTTAGCTGAAGGAAGAATACCTTAGACCTGGAGAGTTGAGACCCGTGGAATTGGTACCGTGCAATATGACTTCAAAGGGTCTTCATTTGCTCACTGAACCTCTCCAATCCTATCACTGCTGCGTTTATGCCCCTGTACACATGCCTGATTCTCTTTTGGAGACATAGCAATCCATAGGTTTTAAGATACTTACTAGTCAGGTACATTCTTAGGCGTTTAATATGGGGTGTTGAGTCCATTTCATTGAGCAAGGAGTAGCTCTTGCTATTCCATATTTGGCTTAAGGAACTTTATCTGTGCTCATTTCAATGTCTGGTTTTATGCAGCACCCCAACTCACCTTTCCCCTTAAGCAAGCATAAGTTGGTTTTCTAATTTTGAGACCCTGTTCTGTTTTGGAATTCAGTTCCTGTGTAGCCAAGTTTACATTCTGTGTATTAGTGATATCTTATGATGTTTCTTTTTCTGTGTGACTTATTTCAGTTAGAATCATCGTATCTGAATCCACTCATTATGCTGCTACGGGCCTGATGACATAGATTTCATTGTTGAGTGATACTGCATTGTACGTAAGTACCACAAGTTCTTTATCCATTTTTCACTTTCTGTGATATTGAACTTGTACGGTAAACGAGGTTCTTGTAAACAGAGGCGTCCCAAACTTTGGGGTGGATGTGTCTTTTTTATTTTAATTTCCCTAAGCTATAGGACCATAAGTGGAAGTGCCCTAGGCTCTGTTGCTTTGTTTTTTAGATGTTTCAGGAAACACCATACACTTCTCCCGAGTGTCTGTTGGCAATTTACATCCCGCCCATCAGCATAACAAGGCTCCCAGTTCTCCATGGCCTGTCCTGCCTTTCTGGATTTTACACTTTTTTCAGATGGCCCTTTTGACCGGGGGGAAGTGAGACTTCATTGTAGTGCAGATTTCCTTTGCAAGTTTGCTTGGTTGGCCAAAAAGGGCGTATGCGTTTTTTCCTGAATATATTCAGGAAAAAACGCGTACGCCCTTTTTGGCCAAGTGCATCATTGTGGACGTTCTGCCTCTTTTCCTATGCTTTCAATGCAATTCCAGTCTACCTCCTGAAATCGGTTTCCTGCAATTCTGCCCCACTTTGAAGTCCTCTTGGCAGCCTTACTTCAGTATAATTTTGGACGATAGCTGTCATTTATAACTCTGCAGGTTTGTGAATTACAGTGCCCCTGAGCTCCTTTCTTCAACTCGCTTTCTTTTGAGCTGGCCGCAACACCGCAGGATGGCTTCAGGCCCTAATCTGGTTCCGGCACGGCACGCTGAGCCTTTGGTTAATTCCTCTTCCTGGTGGGAAATGAGAGTTAAATTTGCCCGTCCAGACACCTCCAGCTAGTCTCTCATTGGTTCTCGCTATTCCTGTTCATCTTCCGCAGAATTTGCAAACTGGGCCAAACAGGAGGTTAAAGGGACTGACTCTCCAAGTCGGGAGGGTGTTAGTAAAGCGTCTGGAATGTTTCACCCGAGTTCCAGGGTACGAAAACTGAGACATATTTCAACATATTTCCCGATCACATGGTTGATCATACTCTAGGTTCCACATGCATGTTTTAGCTGAAGGAAGAATACCTTAAACCTGGGTAGTTGAAACCCGTGGAATGGGTACCATGCAATATGACTTCAAAGGGTCTTCATTTGCTCACCGAACCTCTCCAATCCTATCACTGCTGCGTTTATGCCCCTGTACACACGCTTCATTCTCTTTTGGAGACATAGCAATCCATAGGTTATAAGATACTTACTAGTCAGGTACATTCTTAGGCGTTTAAAATGCGGTGTTGAGTCCATTTCGTTGAGCAAGGAGTAGCTCTTGTCTATTCCATATTTGGCTTAAGGAACTTTATCTGTGCTCATTTCAATCTCTGGTTTTATGCAGCACCCCAACTCACCTTTACCCTTAAGCAAGCATAAGTTGGTTTTCTAAATTTGAGACCCTGTTCTGTTCTGTAATTCAGTTCCTGTGTAGCCAAGTTTACATTCCGTGTATTACTGATATCTTATGATGTTTCTTTTTCTGTGTGACTTATTTCAGTTAGAATCATCATACCTGAATCCACTCATTGTGCTGCTAAGGGCCTGATGACATAGATTTCATTGCTGAGTGATATTGCTTTGTAAGTAAATACCACAACTTCTTCATCCATTTTTCACTTTCTGCAATGTTGAACTTGTACTGTAAACGAGGTTCTTGTAAACAGAGAGGTCCCAAACTTTGGGGTGGCTGTGTCTTTTTGATTTTAATTTCCCTAAGCTATAGGACCATAAGTGGAAGTGCCCTAAGCTCTGTTGCTTTGTTTTTTAGATGTTTCAGGAAACACCATACACTTCTCCCAAGTGTCTGTTGGCAATTTACATCCCGCCCATCAGCATAACAAGGCTCCCAGTTCTCCATGGCCTGTCCTGCCTTTCTGGATTTTACACTTTTTTCAGATGGCCCTTTTGACCGGGGGGAAGTGAGACTTCATTGTAGTGCAGATTTCCTTTGCAAGCTTGCTTGGTTGGCCAAAAAGGGCGTATGCGTTTTTTCCTGAATATATTCAGGAAAAAACGCATACGCCCTTTTTGGCCAAGTGCATCATTGTGGACGTTCTGCCTCTTTTCCTATGCTTTCAATGCAATTCCAGTCTACCTCCTGAAATCGGTTTCCTGCAATTCTGCCCCGCTTTCAAGTCCTCTTGGCAGCCTTACTTCAGTATATTTTTGGACGATAGCTGTCATTTATAACTCTGCAGGTTTGTGAATTACAGTGCCCCTGAGCTCCTTTCTTCAACTCGCATTCTTGTGACCTGGCCGCAACATCGCAGGATTGCTTCAAGCCCTAATCTGGTTCCAGCACGGCACACTGTGCCTTTGCTTAATTCCTCTTCCTGGTGGAAAATGAGAGTTAAATATGCCCGTCCAGACACCTCCAGCTAGTCTCTCATTGGTTCTCCCTATTCCTGTTCATCTTCCACTGAAATTGTAAACAGGGCCAAACAGGAGGTTAAAGGCACTGACTCTCCAAGTCGGGAGAGTGTTAGTAAAGCGTCTGGAATGTTGCACCCGAGTACCAGGGGACGAAAACTGAGACATATTGGAACACGTCTCCCGATCACATGGTTGATCATACTCTAGGTTCCACATGCATGTTTTAGCTGAAGGAAGAATACCTTAAACCTGGGTAATTGAAACCCGTGGAATGGGTACCATGCAATATGACTTCAGAGGGTCTTCATTTGCTCACCGAACCTCTCCAATCCTATCACTGCTGCGTTTATGCCCCTGTACACATGCTTGATTCTCTTTCGGAGACATAGCAATCCATAGGTTTTAAGATACTTACTAGTCAGGTACATTCTTAGGCGTTTAATATGCGGTGTTGAGTCCATTTCGTTGAGCAAGGAGTAGCTCTTGTCTATTCCATATTTGGCTTAAGGAACTTTATCTGTGCTCATTTCAATCTCTGGTTTTATGCAGCACCCCAACTCACCTTTCCCCTTATGCAAGCATAAGTTGGTTTTCTAAATTTGAGACCCTGTTCTGTTCTGTAATTCAGTTCCTGTGTAGCCAAGTTTACATTCCGTGTATTACTGATATCTTATGATGTTTCTTTTTCTGTGTGACTTATTTCAGTTAGAATCATCATACCTGAATCCACTCATTGTGCTGCTAAGGGCCTGATGACATAGATTTCATTGCTGAGTGATATTGCTTTGTAAGTAAATACCACAACTTCTTTATCCATTTTTCACTTTCTGCGATGTTGAACTTGTACTGTAAACGAGGTTCTTGTAAACAGAGGCGTCCCAAACTTTGGGGTGGCTGTGTCTTTTTGATTTTAATTTCCCTAAGCTATAGGACCATAAGTGGAAGTGCCCTAGGCTCTGTTGCTTTGTTTTTTAGATGTTTCAGGAAACACCATACACTTCTCCCGAGTGTCTGTTGGCAATTTACATCCCGCCCATCAGCATAACAAGGCTCCCAGTTCTCCATGGCCTGTCCTGCCTTTCTGGATTTTACACTTTTTTCAGATGGCCCTTTTGACCGGGGGGAAGTGAGACTTCATTGTAGTGCAGATTTCCTTTGCAAGCTTGCTTGGTTGGCCAAAAAGGGCGTATGCGTTTTTTCCTGAATATATTCAGGAAAAAACGCATACGCCCTTTTTGGCCAAGTGCATCATTGTGGACGTTCTGCCTCTTTTCCTATGCTTTCAATGCAATTCCAGTCTGCCTCCTGAAATCGGTTTCCTGCAATTCTGCCCCGCTTTCAAGTCCTCTTGGCAGCCTTACTTCAGTATATTTTTGGACGATAGCTGTCATTTATAACTCTGCAGGTTTGTGAATTACAGTGCCCCTGAGCTCCTTTCTTCAACTCGCTTTCTTGTGAGCTGGCCGCAACACCGCAGGATTGCTTCAGGCCCTAATCTGGTTCCGGCACAGCATGCTGAGCCTTTGGTTATTTCCTCTTCCTGGTGGGAAATGAGAGTTAAATTTGCCCGTCCAGACACCTCCAGCTAGTCTCTCATTGGTTCTCCCTATTTCTGTTCATCTTCCGCAGAAATTGCAAAGTCGGCCAAACAGGAGGTTAAAGGCGCTGACTCTCCAAGTGGGGAGAGTGTTAGTAAAGCGTCTGGAATGTTGCAGCTGAGTACCAGGGGAAGAAAACTGAGACATACTTGAACATGTCTCCCGTTCACACGGTTGATCATACTCTGTGTTCCACATGCATGTTTTAGCTGAAGGAAGAATACCTTAAACCTGGAGAGTTGAGACCCGTGGAATTGGTACCATGCAATATGACTACAAAGGGTCTTCATTTGCTCACTGAACCTCTCCAATCCTATCACTGCTGCGTTTATGCCCCTGTACACATGCTTGATTCTCTTTTGGAGACATAGCAATCCATAGGTTTTAAGATACTTACTAGTCAGGTACATTCTTAGGCGTTTAATATGGGGTGTTGAGTCCATTTCGTTGAGCAAGGAGTAGCTCTTGTCTATTCCATATTTGGCTTAAGGAACTTTATCTGTGTTCATTTCAATCTCTGGTTTTATGCAGCACCCCAACTCACCTTTCCCCTTAAGCAAGCATAAGTTGGTTTTCTAAATTTGAGACCCTGTTCTGTTCTGTAATTCAGTTCCTGTGTAGCCAAGTTTACATTCCGTGTATTAGTGATATCTTATGATGTTTCTTTTTCTGTGTGTCTTATTTCAGTTAGAATCATCGTACCTGTATCCACTCATTATGCTGCTGCGGGCCTGATGACATAGATTTCATGGCTGAGTGATTTTGCATTGTACGTAAGTACCACAACTTCTTTATCCATTTTTCACTTTCTGTGATATTGAACTTGTACGGTTAACGAGGTTCTTGTAAACAGAGGCGTCCCAAATTTTGGGGTGGCTGTGTCTTTTTGATTTTAATTTCCCTAAGCTATAGGACCATAAGTGGAAGTGCCCTAGGCTCTGTTGCTTTGTTTTTTAGATGTTTCAGGAAACACCATACACTTCTCCCGAGTGTCTGTTGGCAATTTACATCCCGCCCATCAGCATAACAAGGCTCCCAGTTCTCCATGGCCTGTCCTGCCTTTCTGGATTTTACACTTTTTTCAGATGGCCCTTTTGACCAGGGGGAAGTGAGACTTCATTGTAGTGCAGATTTCCTTTGCAAGCTTGCTTGGTTGGCCAAAAAGGGCGTATGCCTTTTTTCTTGAATAAATTCAGGAAAAAAGGCATACGCCCTTTTTGGCCAAGTGAATCATTGTGGACGTTCTGCCTCTTTTCCTATGCTTTAAATGCAATTCCAGTCTACCTCCTGAAATCGTTTTCCTGCAATTCTGCCTTGCTTTCAATGCCTCTTCATAGCCTTACCTCAATATATTTTTTGAAAATAGTTGGCCTTTATAACTCTGCAGGTTTTTCAATTGCAGTGGCCCTTAGCTCCATTTTTCAGCTCTTATTTTTGTGATCTTGCCTCATAACCACAGGATTCCTTCAGGCCCTATTCTTCTTCTGGGGCACCTTGCTGTGCCTTTGGTTTATTTTTCTTACTGATGTGAATTTAGAGTGACATGTGCCCATTGAAACCGCTACAGCTAGTTTCTCACTGGTTCCCCCTATTCCCATTCATCCTCCGCACTAACTGCAGACTGTGCGATACCAGAACTTAAAGGCATTGACTCTCCATGTGGGGATATTTTTGGTAAAGCGGCTGGAATGTCGATCCGGAGCTCCAGGAGAGGAAAAATGAGGTGCGTTTTAGAAACCTTTCCCGATCATATGGTATACCAGTCGCTGGGTTTCCCAAGCATGGTTTAGCTGTAGGAAGATTCCCTTCAACCTGGAGTGTTGGGACCCTTGGAATGAGTAGCATGAAGTATTGCATTAAACTTTTGGCAGTTGCTCACCAAAGCTCATCAATCCTCTCAGCCCCAAGTGTCCAGCCTTATGTCTTATCCAGCTGTGGGTTTATATGTGGTCAATCCAGGTTGCATCACAGCCCCTGAGTGAATTTTGTAAGAAGTTTTCTCTCTTTCATTGTTTCTGCGTTTTGTTTTTAAAATTTATTTCTATAATGGGGTTTAGCTCATTTTCACTGCTGTGTTTGTGCCACTCTGCACACACTTGATTCCCTTATGGAGATATATCAATACATGGGTTTTAAGATTCTTATTACTCAGATATATTTCTCTGCGGTGTATAGGGTGTGTTGAGGCCAGTTCATTGAGCAAGGTGTAGATCTTGTCTAATATCTATTTGGTTTATTGAACGGTATCTGTGCTAATTTCAAACTCTGGTTTTATGCATCACCCCACCTCTCCTTTCCCCTTAAGCTGAAATAAGTGTGTTTTCTAAATGTGAGACACTGTTCTGTTCTGTAATTCATTTCTTGTGCAGCCATATTTACCCTCCCTCTATAAGTGATATCTTATGATATGTTTCTTTTCTGTTTGACTTATTTCAAGTAGTATTATCGGACCTAAATCCACTCTTTATCCTTCTACTAGCCTTATTACATTGATTTCATGGTGAAGAAATATTCCATTGTACATAAGTACCACATCTTCTTTATCCATTGCTCTCTTTCCTGGGATATTTAAGGTATACTGAAGTTGAGGTTCTTGTAAACAGAGTAGCCCTAAACTGTGGTGTGCTTGTGTCTTGTTGATTTTTAGACTTCCCTAGATATACTCCCATGATTGGAAGTGTCCTATGCTCTGTAGCTCTGTTTTTTAGATGATTTAGGAACCACCATACACTTCTCCAGAGTGGCTCTCGGCAGTTCACACACTGCCCATCAGCGTATAAAGGCTCCCTGTTCTCCATGGCCTGTCCTGCATTTCTGGTTTTTACAATTTTTTAGGATGGCCCTTTTGACCAGTGGGAAATGAGACTTCTTTGTTGTGCACATTTGCATTGCTTGCTTGCTTCATTGCCCATAAAGTGCGTATGCGTTTTTTCCTGGATATAATCAGGAAAAAACACATACGCCCTTTTGGGCCAACTGCATCATTGTCGAAATTCTGCCGCTTTTCATGTGCTTTAAAGACGAGTCCAATCTATCTCTTGAAATCTGTTTCTTGCAATTCTGTCTTGCATTCAGATCCTCTTCTTTGCCTTACCTCAACATATTTTTGGACGTTAGTTTTCATTTATAACTCTGCAGGTTTGTGAATTGCAGTGACCCTGAGCTCCATTTTTTAAGTTGCTCTTTTGTGAGCTGGCCTCAAACCCGCAGGATTTCTTCAGGCCCTATTTTGGCTCGGGCGAGGCGGGCTGAGCCTTTTTTCAATTCTTATTCTTAATGGGAAATTAGAGTGATATGTGCCCGTCCAAACCCCTACAACTATTCTCTCATTGGTTCCCCGTTCATCCTCCTCACAATTTGCAAAATGTGTGAAACAGAAGTTGAAATGTGCTGATTCTCCAAGTGGGGAGATTCTAAGTAACGTGGCTGGAATGGTGAACAGGAGCACCAGGAGAGGATAAATGAGCTGCATTTTAGACACATCTCCCGATCACATGGTGTACAGTCCTCTGGGTTTTCCATGCATGTTTTAGCTGTAGGACGATCCCTTGAACCTGCATATTTGGGACCCATTGAATGGGTACCAGGTAGTATTACTTTAAAGGGTGTGCATTTCCTCACCCAACCTCACATTTCTCTTAGCGCAAACAGTTTCCAGCCTTATGTCTCATCCTGCTGTGGGTCTAGATGTGTTCAATCCATGTTGCATCACCGGCCCTGAGGAAAAGTTGTAAGAGGTTTTCTCTGTCTCTCTGTCGTTTATTTTTTTCAATTTATTACTATATTGGTTACAGCTGATTTTCAAAGCTCTGTTTCTTGCTGCTGTACATCCACTTGATTCACGTACAGAGAGACATCAGTAAATTCTTTTTCAGATTCTTACCAGTCGTATATATTCTTTTCCGGTGACTTGAGTGTGCTGAGTGCAGTTCTTTTAGCTACCGTGTAGGCCTTGTTGATTATCAGTTTGGTATTTGGAATGGTATCTTTGCTAATTTCAACCTCCTGGGTGATGCCTCACCCCTCCCCACCTTTCCCGTTTAGCAGCCTTATGCGTGTTTTCTACATATTTGACTATGTTTTTGTTTTGTAATTTATTTCATGTGTAGCCATTTTGGATTCCACCTTTAAGTGATATCTTATGATATGTGTCTTTTTCTTTTTGAATTATGTCACTTAGAAAGATCATACGTAACTCCTCCGGAGTTGTTACAACTGGCCATATTTCATTGATTTCCAGGCTGAATAATATTCCACTCTACCTAAGTACCACATCTCTACCCATTTTTTCCCTCCAGAGACATTTAAGTTATATCCTAGTTGAGGATCTTTTAAACAGAGAGGGGGTAAACATTGGGGTGCCTGTGTCCTCTCGATTTTTGTTTTTCTCAAGATATACGCCCATGAGTGCAAGTGCCCTATGCTCTGTAGCTCATTTTTTAGATGCTTTAGTAAACACAATACACTTCTCCAGAATGGCCGTTGGCAATATACATTTCCACTATAAGTCTCACAGGGCTCCCTCTTCTCCTTGCCCTGTCCTGCATTTCTGTTGTTTACGCTTTATGAGGATGGCTCTTCTGACTGATGCGAAGTGATATCTTTTGTAGTATTGACTTCCAGTGCCCACCTGTTTGGTTGGCTAAAAAAGTGTATGCCCTTTTCTTGAATATATACAGAAAAAAACGCATACACCCTTTTTGGCCAACTGCAATGTTGGCAATGTTCAGCTCCTTTTCTTGTGCTTAATGGCGAGTCCTTTCTACCTCCTCAAATCCCTTTCCTGCCATTCTCCCTTGCTTACAAGTCCTTTTCTCTGACTTTCCTCAAGACATTTTTCAGTGATGGATATTTTCAACTCTGCAGTTTTGTGAATTTTACTGCCCCTGAGTTCCATTGTTCAACTTGTGTTTATGGGAACTGGCCACAAAGCAGCGGGATTTCCTCAAGCCCTATACTGTTTCCATGGGCAACCCTAGCCTTTGGTCAATTCGTCTTCCTGATTGGAAATTAGAGTGACATGTGCCTGTCTGAACACCTAGGACTTGTCTCTCATTGTTCCTCATCCTTCCGCTTCATCCTCTGGACAAATTCCAAACTGTACGCAACAGGATGTTGACAGTGCTGACATCTCCAAGTGGGGAGACTGTTAGTAAAGACGCTGGAGGGGTGAACCCGAGCACCAGGAGATGAGGAGATGAGATGCCTTTTCCAAACTCTTCCCGATCAGACGGTATACCATCCTCTGGGTGTGACAGACATGTTTTAGCAGTAGGAAGAGTCCCATTCATGTAAGGAGAACACCAGGGCTTTTTCAAAATCAGTGTCTCCCCGAAACCCAAACTGGGGAATTTTTTAAGCTACGGCTACACATATGTTCATTAAGGGCCTTGGGAAGTAGGCAGAGTCCAAACTTTAGATGATTGAAGTCTTCAGGGTCAGAAGCACTCACCACCAGCTTCCCTTAGGTTACACTTTAACTGTCATTGATAGATGATGTCAATAAAAATATCTATTCTTTTTCAGATTATTTCCCCTTATAGGTTATTGCAAAATGTTGAGTGTAGTTCCCTGTGCTATACAGTAGTTCCTTGTTGATGATCTATTTTATACATAGCAGTGTGTATGTGTTAATCCCAAACTGTTAATTTATCCCTCCTCCCACCTTTCCCCTTTGGTAATAATAAATTATAAGATTTTATACTTCTCAGAAATGGGGGAGCTGAAAGAGAGGTATCATTTTCAATGGAAAAGCATTTAAAACAAGATTGAAGCTTTAACCAAGATTATTAGATGTACATCCTTGGAAAGAAATCACTTCGTTTCTCTAATATTGACCTGACAAATAAGACAAACCTTTTCACTGAACTTGCTTATAATAAAGTGATGGAAATATCAAATGGAAGTGTTAGAAACATCTTATTTTACCCGAGCCTTATACACTGTTCTATGTTAACTACAGTTTGGCTCACACATCTGTTCATTGAGCTTACAATAGTCTCAATTTCTGTTACTGATCCTCCAGAGTGGACCCCAACAAGTGTCCCCCTGCCCAGTGTCATTGGGGCCAACAGATCGAGACTGAGTTTGGTTCACAAGCAAAGGAAACTTTATATTTTGATCAGAGAATGGAGAGGTGAGAGCATGCACTACCCCGTGGGCTGTGGGCTGGGCTGCTGTGTAGAGATCCTGTCAGAGTCAGTGGGAGGGAGGGGGCGGAGCTCTCGAGGGCCAGGTTGGCTGCAGCTCCGGCTCTATATCGCGGAGTCTGCACTGGGCCCCAGGAGCTGAGGTGTCGACCCAGCCATTCTGCACTAGGAAATCTGGTCTGAAGTGCCGGGTGTGGAACCTCTGCATGCGGGACCCTAGGAGCACGTGAAATTAGACAAAGCACAAAGGATAAAAAAGGTTAGACTTGACTTTATTGCCCAGATTCTATTTTTATCTCCCAGGGATTTTTAATGGGCTTTGCTGGGGACAAACCCCTCCTCTGCCTTTTGTCCCGTTCCTCATTCTTGGAGTGCTGAGGGTGCAGACACTTCTTCTGTAACTGCTGAGTGCTGAGTTGGGAGCCCTAATACCCGGGGGCGAGGGTCAGAGCTTCTCCCCAGCAGCCTCCAGGTGACGTTGATTGTCCCCAGGCCCCCTGCCTCCCTGCTCGTCCACCTGAGCACCAGCATTGGAAGTGTTATAGATTCTAATGACCTTTAAGGGTCCAGGAAAGAGATGTGCAGAGACGCTGTGGGGGCCGGTTTCACCCCGCCCCACATTTGTTCGGCCACCTTAGGCTGACCGTTTCTGCCAGCCTAGATGCTCTGACCAGTAGTCTGCGCTTTCTTCAATTAGGCCCCTGAATTAACGTACAAACAGCACCAGGTGTCAGAGCCCTGCCCGCTCAACTCCCAGACAGTCCAGGGTCAGTGGTGATCAAGGACCATGATGACCACTGAGTCAACAGCCTTTTGAAGTAAACAGGAGTCCAGCCGGTCTTATTGGCCACCATCATCACGGTGTCTGTAGGCTTTTCTATGGTGACAGTGTGATATACGGTTCCCCCGCCAAGATTATTAGCTCCCCTCTGGGTGCAGTAAGTCCTGCAAGCAGTAGTCTACTCTTTTGGGACACACTCTTATTGTTTTATGAGAGAAACTCCAGGTCAAGTGATGTTCACACGAGTCGTCATGGTGCCCTGTTGCCCCCGGTTATCTCTCTGGATGTTGGAGTTGGAGGGCCTCCTCACTCGAGGTCGGTGTGCCCACGGAGCGAACCCTGCAACTTCAGGGCATCGTTGGTGGTTAGGATCACCACGTGGGGTCCTTTTCCCTTAGGAAGGAGGTGGCCTTTTGGGCTGCTGATTTCCAGGTTTTTAGATACCGCCAGTATCTTGGCCAGATGCGGCAGTGGGCCAAGCCCCTTGGTGACCGTAGTTTATCCTACCTGGATGGCATTCTTGCATTGTTCCATTTCAAGTGGTCCCAGTTTTTGCACTAATTCTCCAATGGCGATTCACCTTTCACCGGGAATGTAAAGGTCAAAGGGTTTAGCTAAATTAGGGAGTTCCAGGGCAAGGGTCTGAATTGACTGCTCTTTCCATTCTTGAAAGGCCACTTCTGGATTCTATTCAAAAGGATCATCATCTTTTCCTTTCAGTGTTTCATATAGAGGCCCAGCTAGTAGACTGTAGTTAGGGATCCAGAAGCAGCAAACCCTGGCCTCCCCAGGAACCCCTAAGCTGTCTTCTAGTTTTAGAAAGGGGTAAGGCTGCAAATGGTTTCTTCCCTTTCCTGGGATGGGCTTCTCCGACCTTCTGTGAGAATGAAGCCCAGGCAGGTCACCGCAGTCTGTGATATTTGAGCTTTTTCTTGGACAACTTCTATCCTTTATTGGCTTGGTAGTTCAGAGGCCTCCTTAGTAGGGCTGGCGATCAGAATGTCGTCTGCGTACTGAAGGAGGGTTTCCTTTTCCAGAGGTAGAACTTTTAGGTCTTTAGCTAAGCTTTCCCCAAAGATGGTGTGGGAATTTTTGTACCCTTGGGGCAAGACGGCCCGGAAGTATTGTTTTAGTTGTATGTTGAGTCCTGCCACTCACAAGCCAAAATTTCTTGTGACTCTGGGACTAATGGAATACAAAAGAAGGCATCATTGAAGACTAATACAGAATACCATGTCCTGGTGGTTGGTAGAATGACCAGCAGGGTGTAGGAATTAGGAGCAACTGGAGGTATATCCTCGGTGGCTTCACTGACTGTCCTGACATCCTTTACCAGGTCCCCAGCAGCCCATGGGGCTCTCGTGGTCAGACCAATCCCAGAATATGGAGCTCACCTGGGCAGGTACCCCACCCCCACCCCAGCCCACGGGGCTCTCGTGGTCAGGCCCTTCCCAGGATACAGAGCTACCCTTGCAGGTACCGTGGCAGGGCTGGGCACACAGGAACCGTGCACATAGCCCTCATTGCAGAGCACCCCCAGCTCACCTGTCGCTCAGAGCTGGCACAGAGCACCTCAGAGCAGGACTTGAACTAACAAACAGCAGCTGCGACAGGTCTGTGACCCTGGGCATCACTCTGTGCGGCCTCCCTCCACCTGGTCTTCCAGAGACTTCCACTGCACCCGGGGCACCAGGCCTCTGTCTCCAACCACCACCCACCCCTCCTCTCCCTGACTCCTGGGTTCCTCTCATAAGGAGAGGGTTTTCTTGAAGTTGTCTCCCACTCATGGGCCAGATAAAATGATTAGAAAACAAGCCAAAGCTGCAGCCCCTTGTCTATCCTGACTCTCAGGAGCCCACACCTGTTCCTTGGACCTGGCCGGTTCAGCAAGTTCCATTTTCTGCAACTGTGAGCCCCTGAGGGGTGATGATTGGCTGACCTGGGCAGCCTTACCGTGCGGGCCAGCCCTCCCCAGGTGTGCCTGGGTTGAGATCAATATAAATACCACTCCAGGCAGCAAGAGCCCCTGCAGCCGTGCCTGACGCCATTTTCTCTGCCCTGTCAGCAGTCTCGGGGCTGGGCTGGTGGGAGGGAGTGAGAGGCCACGGCTTTGTGGGTGGCCCAGTGTGAGTGGGGCTCTGCTGGACTTTCTGCAGCAGTTGCCAGGCTGCCACCTGCTAAAGAAGAGGATGTGTCACCCATACCTGCTGCTGGAATTTCTCCCTGGGCAGAGGTGAGGAAGGAAAAAAGCAGTGGGGGCAGGGACAGGACGGGTATCTCAGTCAGGGAAATGGAAATCTTCCAGAAGAGCACCCAGGGCCAGGACCATCCTGGCTGGCCTGCAGGCACCAAGTCGGCCGGCATGCTGTCACTCGTGTGGCTCTATGGCCCTTCCTCTAGGCTTTCAAGTCCTTGTATATATTCAGGTGTTTTACCTGGGACGGGTGGGAATAGTTCAGCAGCAACTGGCCTGGGGCTCAGCTCACGTTTACTCACAGATGCCTCGGCACGGTGCCCCAGCTTTGCAATGAGGACGCTTGTTGCGTGGGGGCTGCTGGCTGAATGGGAGACGATTCCCCACCACTGGCCAACTTCAGAATTGTTTACAACTGGAGCAAGTGCCCTGATACGGTTTTCCTCTGTGGAACTGGTGGGTTCTGTGTTTTTTTTCTCTTTTTCGTTTTTGCTTCAAGGTAGATTTTATTCCTCTTTTTTGTATTTACAGATATAAGCATGGAAATAATTTATTCATATAAATACATGTATGTGAAGGGAATAATTGTTTTTTCTGTTTTATTTTTTAAATTTTATTTCTTTTTAATTTTGAATTTTATTTTATATTTTTATACAGCAGGTTCTTATTGGTTATCTATTTTATACATATAAATGTATACATGCCAATCCCAGTCTCTCAACTCCTCCCACCACCACCCCCCCAACAGCTTTCCCCCCTTGTTGTCCATACATTTGTTGTCTACATCTGTTGCTCTATTTATGCCTTGCAAAATGGTTAATCTGTACAGTTTTTCTAGGTTCCACATATATGCATGAATATACAAGATTTGTTTTTCTCTTTCTGACTTACTTCACTCTGTATGACAGTCTCTAGATCCATCGACGTCTCTACAAATGACCCAATTTCATTCCTTTTCATGGCTTAGTAATATTCCATTTTATATATGTACCACAGCTTTATGCATTCGTCTGTCTGTGGGCATTTAGGTTGCTTCCATTACCTCGATATTGTAAATAGTGATGCAATGAACATTGCGGTGAATGTCTCGTTTTGATTTATGGTTTTGTCTGGGTATATGTCCAGTACTGGGATTGCTGTATCATATGGTAATTCTATTGTTAGTTTCTTAAGAAACTCCGTATTGTTCTCCGTAGTGACTGTATCAATTTATATTCCCAACAATAGTGGAAGGGGGTTCCTTTTCTCCACACCCTTTCCAGCATTTTTGTTTGTAGATTTTCTCATGATGCCCATTCTATCAGGTGTGAGGTGATACCTCATTGTTGAGTCCATTTTGTTGAGCAAGGGGTAGGTCTTGTCTATTACATATTTGGCTTATTGAATGGTATCTGTGCTAATTTCAAACTCTGGTTTTATGCAGCACCCCAACTCACTTTCCCCCTTAAGGAAGCATAAGTTGGTTTTCTAAACTTGAGACCCTGTTCTGTTTTGTAATTCAGTTCATGTGTAGCCAAGTTCACATTCCGTGTATTAGTGATACCTTATGATGTTTCTTTTTCTGTGTGACATATTTCAGTTAGAATCATCATACCTGAATCCACTCATTATGCTGCTATGGGCCTGATGACATAGATTTCATGGCTGAGTGATTTTGCATTGTACATAAGTACCACAACTTCTTTATCCATTTTTCACTTTCTGTGATATTGAACTTGTACCGTAAACGAGGTTCTTGTAAACAGAGCTGTCCCAAACAGTGGGGTGGCTGTGTCTTTTTGATTTTAATTTTCCTAAGCTATAGGACCATAAGTGGAAGTGCCCTAGGCTCTGTTGCTTTGTTTTTTAGATGTTTCAGGAAACACCATACACTTCTCCCGAGTGGCTGTTGGCAATTTACATCCCGCCCATCAGCATAACAAGGCTCCCAGTTCTCCATGGCCTGTCCTGCCTTTCTGGATTTTACACTTTTCTCAGATGGCCCTTTTGACCGGGGGGAAGTGAGACTACATTGTAGTGCAGATTTCCTTTGCAAGCTTGCTTGGTTGGCCAAAAAGTGCGTATGCGTTTTATCCTGATTCAGGAAAAAACGCATACGCACTTTTTGGCCAAGTGCATCATTGTGGACGTTCTGCCTCTTTTCCTATGCTTAAAATGCAATTCCAGTCTACCTCCTGAAATCGGTTTCCTGCAATTCTGCCCCGCTTTCAAGTCCTCTTGGCAGCCTTACTTCAGTATATTTTTGGACGATAGCTGTCATTTATAACTCTGCAGGTTTGTGAATTCCTGTGCCCCTGAGCTCCGTTCTTCATCTCGCTTTCTTGTGAGCTGGCCGCAACACCGCAGGATTGCTTCAGGCCCTAATCTGGTTCCAGCACGGCACGCTGAGCCTTTGGTTAATTCCTGTCCTTGGTGGGAAATGAGAGTTAAATTTGCCCGTCCAGAAACCTCCAGCTTGTCTCTCATTGGTTCTCCCTATTCCTGTTCATCTTCCACAAAACTTGCAAACTGGGCCAAACAGGAGAATAAAGATACTGACTCTCCAGGTCGGGAGAGTGTTAGTAAAGCGTCTGGAATGTTGCACCCTAGTACCAGGGGAGGAAAACTGAGACATATTTGAACACGTCTCCCGTTCACACGGTTGATCATACTCTGGGTTCCACATGCATGTTTTAGCTGAAGGAAGAATACCTTAAACCTGAAGAGTTGAGACCCGTTTAATGGGTACCATGCAATATGACTTCAAAGGGTCTTCATTTGCTCACCGAACCTCTCCAATCCTATCACTGCTGCGTTTATGCCCCTGTACACACGCTTGATTCTCTTTTGGAGACATAGCAATCCATAGGTTTTAAGATACTTACTAGTCAGGTACATTCTTAGGCGTTTAATATGGGGTGTTGAGTCCATTTCGTTGAGCAAGTAGTAGCTCTTGTCTATTCCATATTTGGCTTAAGGAACTTTATCTGTGCTCATTTCAATCTCTGGTTTTATGCAGCACCCCAACTCACCTTTCCCCTTAAGCAAGCATAAGTTGGTTTTCTAAATTTGAGACCCTGTTCTGTTCTGTAATTCAGTTCCTGTGTAGCCAAGTTTACATTCCGTGTATTAGTGATATCTTATGATGTTTCTTTTTCTGTGTGACTTATTTCAGTTAGAATCATCGTACCTGAATCCACTCATTATGCTGCTATGGGCCTGATGACATTGATTTCATTGCTGAGTGATACTGCATTGTACGTAAGTACCACAAGTTCTTTATCCATTTTTCACTTTCTGTGATATTGAACTTGTACGGTAAGCGAGGTTCTTGTAAACAGAGGCGTCCCAAAATTTGGGGTGGCTGTGTCTTTTTGATTTTAATTTCCCTAAGCTATAGGACCATAAGTGGAAGTGCCCTAGGCTCTGTTGCTTTGTTTTTTAGATGTTTCAGGAAACACCATACACTTCTCCCGAGTGTCTGTTGGCAATTTACATCCCGCCCATCAGCATAACAAGGCTCCCAGTTCTCCATGGCCTGTCCTGCCTTTCTGGATTTTACACTTTTTTCAGATGGCCCTTTTGACCGGGGGGAAGTGAGACTTCATTGTAGTGCAGATTTCCTTTGCAAGCTTGCTTGGTTGGCCAAAAAGGGCGTATGCGTTTTTTCCTGAATATATTCAGGAAAAAACGCATACGCCCTATTTGGCCAAGTGCATCATGGTGGACGTTCTGCCTCTTTTCCTGTGCTTTAAATGCAATTCCAGTCTACCTCCTGAAATCGGTTTCCTGCAATTCTGCCCCGCTTTCAAGTCCTCTTGGCAGCCATACTTCAGTATATTTTTGGACGATAGCTGTCATTTATAACTCTGCAGGTTTGTGAATTACAGTGCCCCTGAGCTCCTTTCTTCAACTCGCTTTCTTTTGATCTGGCCGCAACACCGCAGGATGGCTTCAGGCCCTAATCTGGTTCCGGCACGGCACTCTGAGCCTTTGGTTATTTCCTCTTCCTGGTGGGAAATGAGAGTTAAATTTGCCCGTCCAGACACCTCCAGCTAGTCTCTCATTGGTTCTCGCTATTCCTGTTCATCTTCCGCAGAAATTGCAAACTGGGCCAAACAGGAGGTTAAAGGCGCTGACTCTCCAAGTGGGGAGAGTGTTAGTAAAGCGTCTGGAATGTTGCACCCGAGTACCAGGGGGGAAAACTGAGACATATTTGAACACGTCTCCCGTTCACACGGTTGATCATACTCTGGGTTCCACATGCATGTTTTAGCTGAAGGAAGAATACCTTAAACCTGGAGAGTTGAGACCCGTTTAATGGGTACCATGCAATATGACTTCAAAGGGTCTTCATTTGCTCACCGAACCTCTCCAATCCTATCACTGCTGCGTTTATGCCCCTGTACACACGCTTGATTCTCTTTTGGAGACATAGCAATCCATAGGTTTTAAGATACTTACTAGTCAGGTACATTCTTAGGCGTTTAATATGGGGTGTTGAGTCCATTTCGTTGAGCAAGGAGTAGCTCTTGTCTATTCCATATTTGGCTTAAGGAACTTTATCTGTGCTCATTTCAATCTCTGGTTTTATGCAGCACCCCAACTCACCTTTCCCCTTAAGCAAGCATAAGTTGGTGTTCTAAATTTGAGACCCTGTTCTGTTCTGTAATTCAGTTCCTGTGTAGCCAAGTTTACATTCCATGTATTAGTGATATCTTATGATGTTTCTTTTTCTGTGTGACTTATTTCAGTTAGAATCATCGTACCTGAATCCACTCATTATGCTGCTACGGGCCTGATGACATAGATTTCATTGCTGAGTGATACTGCATTGTACGTAAGTACCACAAGTTCTTTATCCATTTTTCACTTTCTGTGATATTGAACTTGTACGGTAAGCGAGGTTCTTGTAAACAGAGGCGTCCCAAAATTTGGGGTAGCTTTGTCTTTTTGATTTTAATTTCCCTAAGCTATAGGACCATAAGTGGAAGTGCCCTAGGCTCTGTTGCTTTGTTTTTTAGATGTTTCAGGAAACACCATACACTTCTCCCGAGTGTCTGTTGGCAATTTACATCCCGCCCATCAGCATAACAAGGCTCCCAGTTCTCCATGGCCTGTCCTGCCTTTCTGGATTTTACACTTTTTTCAGATGGCCCTTTTGACCGGGGGGAAGTGAGACTTCATTGTAGTGCAGATTTCCTTTGCAAGCTTGCTTGGTTGGCCAAAAAGGGCGTATGCGTTTTTTCCTGAATATATTCAGGAAAAAACACATACACCCTTTTTGGCCAAGTGCATCATTGTGGACGTTCTGCCTCTTTTCCTATGCTTTCAATGCAATTCCAGTCTACCTCCTGAAATCGGTTTCCTGCAATTCTGCCCCGCTTTCAAGACCTCTTGGCAGCCTTACTTCAGTATATTTTTGGACGATAGCTGTCATTTATAACTCTGCAGGTTTGTGAATTACAGTGCCCCTGAGCTCCTTTCTTCAACTCGCTTTCTTTTGAGCTGGCCGCAACACCGCAGGATGGCTTCAGGCCCTAATCTGGTTCCGGCACGGCACTCTGAGCCTTTGGTTATTTCCTCTTCCTGGTGGGAAATGAGAGTTAAATTTGCCCGTCCAGACACCTCCAGCTAGTCTCTCATTGGTTCTCCCTATTCCTGTTCATCTTCCGCAGAAATTGCAAACTGGGCCAAACAGGAGGTTAAAGGCGCTGACTCTCCAAGTGGGGAGAGTGTTAGTAAAGCGTCTGGAATGTTGCACCCGAGTACCAGGGGAGGAAAACTGAGACATATTTGAACACGTCTCCCGTTCACACGGTTGATCATACTCTGGGTTCCACATGCATGTTTTAGCTGAAGGAAGAATACCTTAAACCTGGAGAGTTGAGACCCGTTTAATGGGTACCATGCAATATGACTTCAAAGGGTCTTCATTTGCTCACCGAACTTCTCCAATCCTATCACTGCTGCGTTTATGCCCCTGTACACACGCTTGATTCTCTTTTGGAGACATAGCAATCCATAGGTTTTAAGATACTTACTAGTCAGGTACATTCTTAGGCGTTTAATATGGGGTGTTGAGTCCATTTCGTTGAGCAAGGAGTAGCTCTTGTCTATTCCATATTTGGCTTAAGGAACTTTATCTGTGCTCATTTCAATCTCTGGTTTTATGCAGCACCCCAACTCACCTTTCCCCTTAAGCAAGCATAAGTTGGTTTTCTAAATTTGAGACCCTGTTCTGTTCTGTAATTCAGTTCCTGTGTAGCCAAGTTTACATTCCATGTATTAGTGATATCTTATGATGTTTCTTTTTCTGTGTGACTTATTTCAGTTAGAATCATCGTACCTGAATCCACTCATTATGCTGCTACGGGCCTGATGACATTGATTTCATTGCTGAGTGATACTGCATTGTACGTAAGTACCACAAGTTCTTTATCCATTTTTCACTTTCTGTGATATTGAACTTGTACGGTAAGCGAGGTTCTTGTAAACAGAGGCGTCCCAAAATTTGGGGTGGCTGTGTCTTTTTGATTTTAATTTCCCTAAGCTATAGGACCATAAGTGGAAGTGCCCTAGGCTCTGTTGCTTTGTTTTTTAGATGTTTCAGGAAACACCATACACTTCTCCCGAGTGTCTGTTGGCAATTTACATCCCGCCCATCAGCATAACAAGGCTCCCAGTTCTCCATGGCCTGTCCTGCCTTTCTGGATTTTACACTTTTTTCAGATGGCCCTTTTGACCGGGGGGAAGTGAGACTTCATTGTAGTGCAGATTTCCTTTGCAAGCTTGCTTTGTTGGCCAAAAAGGGCGTATGCGTTTTTTCCTGAATATATTCAGGAAAAAACGCATACGCCCTATTTGGCCAAGTGCATCATGGTGGACGTTCTGCCTCTTTTCCTGTGCTTTAAATGCAATTCCAGTCTACCTCCTGAAATCGGTTTCCTGCAATTCTGCCCCGCTTTCAAGTCCTCTTGGCAGCCATACTTCAGTATATTTTTGGACGATAGCTGTCATTTATAACTCTGCAGGTTTGTGAATTACAGTGCCCCTGAGCTCCTTTCTTCAACTCGCTTTCTTTTGAGCTGGCCGCAACACCGCAGGATGGCTTCAGGCCCTAATCTGGTTCCGGCACGGCACTCTGAGCCTTTGGTTATTTCCTCTTCCTGGTGGGAAATGAGAGTTAAATTTGCCCGTCCAGACACCTCCAGCTAGTCTCTCATTGGTTCTCGCTATTCCTGTTCATCTTCCGCAGAAATTGCAAACTGGGCCAAACAGGAGGTTAAAGGCGCTGACTCTCCAAGTGGGGAGAGTGTTAGTAAAGCGTCTGGAATGTTGCACCCGAGTACCAGGGGGGAAAACTGAGACATATTTGAACACGTCTCCCGTTCACACGGTTGATCATACTCTGGGTTCCACATGCATGTTTTAGCTGAAGGAAGAATACCTTAAACCTGGAGAGTTGAGACCCGTTTAATGGGTACCATGCAATATGACTTCAAAGGGTCTTCATTTGTTCACCGAACCTCTCCAATCCTATCACTGCTTCGTTTATGCCCCTGTACACACGCTTGATTCTCTTTTGGAGACATAGCAATCCATAGGTTTTAAGATACTTACTAGTCAGGTACATTCTTAGGCGTTTAATATGGGGTGTTGAGTCCATTTCGTTGAGCAAGGTGTAGCTCTTGTCTATTCCATATTTGGCTTAAGGAACTTTATCTGTGCTCATTTCAATCTCTGGTTTTATGCAGCACCCCAACTCACCTTTCCCCTTAAGCAAGCATAAGTTGGTTTTCTAAATTTGAGACCCTGTTCTGTTCTGTAATTCAGTTCCTGTGTAGCCAAGTTTACATTCCATGTATTAGTGATATCTTATGATGTTTCTTTTTCTGTGTGACTTATTTCAGTTAGAATCATCGTACCTGAATCCACTCATTATGCTGCTACGGGCCTGATGACATAGATTTCATTGCTGAGTGATACTGCATTGTACGTAAGTACCACAAGTTCTTTATCCATTTTTCACTTTCTGTGATATTGAACGTGTACGGTAATCGAGGTTCTTGTAAACAGAGGCGTCCCAAAATTTGGGGTGGCTGTGTCTTTTTGATTTTAATTTCCCTAAGTTATAGGACCATAAGTGGAAGTGCCCTAGGCTCTGTTGCTTTGTTTTTTAGATGTTTCAGGAAACACCATACACTTCTCCCGAGTGGCTGTTGGCAATTTACATCCCGTCCATCAGCATAACAAGGCTCCCAGTTCTCCATGGCCTGTCCTGCCTTTCTGGATTTTACACTTTTTTCAGATGGCCCTTTTGACCGGGGGGAAGTGAGACTTCATTGTAGTGCAGATTTCCTTTGCAAGCTTGCTTGGTTGGCCAAAAAGGGCGTATGCGTTTTTTCCTGAATATATTCAGGAAAAAACGCATACGCCCTTTTTGGCCAAGTGCATCATTGTGGACGTTCTGCCTCTTTTCCTATGCTTTCAATGCAATTCCAGTGTACCTCCTGAAATCGGTTTCCTGCAATTCTGCCCCGCTTTCAAGTCCTCTTGGCAGCCTTACTTCAGTATATTTTTGGACGATAGCTGTCATTTATAACTCTGCAGGTTTGTGAATTACAGTGCCCCTGAGCTCCTTTCTTCAACTCGCTTTCTTGTGACCTGGCCGCAACACCGCAGGATGGCTTCAGGCCCTAATCTGGTTCCGGCACGGCACGCTGAGCCTTTGGTTAATTCCTCTTCCTGGTGGGAAATGAGAGTTAAATTTGCCCGTCCAGACACCTCCAGCTAGTCTCTCATTGGTTCTCGCTATTCCTGTTCATCTTCCGCAGAAATTGCAAACTGGGCCAAACAGGAGGTTAAAGGGACTGACTCTCCAAGTCGGGAGGGTGTTAGTAAAGCGTCTGGAATGTTGCACCCGAGTACCAGGGTACGAAAACTGAGACATATTTGAACACGTTTCCCGATCACATGGTTGATCATACTCTAGGTTCCACATGCATGTTTTAGCTGAAGGAAGAATCCCTGAAACCTGGAGAGTTGAGACCCGTGGAATGGGTACCATGCAATATGACTTCAAAGGGTCTTTGTTTGCTCACCGAACCTCTCCAATCCTATCACTGCTGCATTTATGCCCCTGGACACACGCTTGATTCTCTTTTGGAGATATAGCAATCCATAGGTTTTAAGATACTTACTAGTCAGGTACATTCTTAGGCGCTTAATATGGGGTGTTGAGTCCATTTCGTTGAGCAAGGAGTAGCTCTTGTCTATTCCATATTTGGCTTAAGGAACTTTATCTGTGCTCATTTCAATCTCTGGTTTTATGCAGCACCCCAACTCACCTTTACCTTAAGCAAGCATAAGTTGGTTTTCTAAATTTGAGACCCTGTTCTGTTCTGTAATTCAGTTCCTGTGTAGCCAAGTTTACATTCCGTGTATTACTGATATCTTATGATGTTTCTTTTTCTGTGTGACTTATTTCAGTTAGAATCGTCATACCTGAATCCACTCATTGTGCTGCTAAGGGCCTGATGACATAGATTTCATTGCTGAGTGATATTGCTTTGTAAGTAAATACCACAACTTCTTTATCCATTTTTCACTTTCTGCGATGTTGAACTTGTACTGTAAACGAGGTTCTTGTAAACAGAGGCGTCCCAAACTTTGGGGTGGCTGTGTCTTTTTGATTTTAATTTCCCTAAGCTATAGGACCATAAGTGGAAGTGCCCTAGGCTCTGTTGGTTTGTTTTTTAGATGTTTCAGGAAACACCATACACTTCTCCCGAGTGGCTGTTGGCAATTTACATCCCGCCCATCAGCATAACAAGGCTCCCAGTTCTCCATGGCCTGTCCTGCCTTTCTGGATTTTACACTTTTTTCAGATGGCCCTTTTGACCGGGGGGAAGTGAGACTTCATTGTAGTGCAGATTTCCTTTGCAAGCTTTCTTGGTTGGCCAAAAAGGGCGTATGCGTTTTTTCCTGAATATATTCAGGAAAAAACGCATACGCCCTTTTTGGCCAAGTGCATCATTGTGGACGTTCTGCCTCTTTTCCTATGCTTTCAATGCAATTCCAGTCTACCTCCTGAAATCGGTTTCCTGCAATTCTGCCCCGCTTTCAAGTCCTCTTGGCAGCCTTACTTCAGTATATTTTTGGACGATAGCTGTCATTTATAACTCTGCAGGTTTGTGAATTACAGTGCCCCTGAGCTCCTTTCTTCAACTCGCTTTCTTTTGAGCTGGCCGCAACACCGCAGGATGGCTTCAGGCCCTAATATTGTTACGGCACGGCACGCTGAGCCTTTGGTTAATTCCTCTTCCTGGTGGGAAATGAGAGTTAAATTTGCCCGTCCAGACACCTCCAGCTAGTCTCTCATTGGTTCTCGCTATTCCTGTTCATCTTCCACAGAAATTGCAAACTGGGCCAAACAGGAGGTTAAAGGGACTGACTCTCCAAGTCGGGAGAGTGTTAGTAAAGCGTCTGGAATGTTGCACCCGAGTACCAGGGTACGAAAACTGAGACATATTTGAACAGGTCTCCCGATCACATGGTTGATCATACTCTAGGTTCCACATGCATGTTTTACCTGAAGGAAGAATACCTTAAACCTGGGTAGTTGAAACCCGTGGAATGGGTACCATGCAATATGACTTCAAAGGGTCTTCATTTGCTCACCGAACCTCTCCAATCCTATCACTGCTGCGTTTATGCCCCTGTACACATGCTTGATTCTCTTTCGGAGACATAGCAATCCATAGGTTTTAAGATACTTACTAGTCAGGTACATTCTTAGGCTTTTAATATGCGGTGTTGAGTCCATTTCGTTGAGCAAGGAGTAGCTCTTGTCTATTCCATATTTGGCTTAAGGAACTTTATCTGTGCTCATTTCAATATCTGGTTTTATGCAGCACCCCAACTCACCTTTCCCCTTAAGCAAGCATAAGTTGGTTTTCTAAATTTGAGACCCTGTTCTGTTCTGTAATTCAGTTCCTGTGTAGCCAAGTTTACATTCCGTGTATTACTGATATCTTATGATGTTTCTTTTTCTGTGTGACTTATTTCAGTTAGAATCATCATACCTGAATCCACTCATTGTGCTGCTAAGGGCCTGATGACATAGATTTCATTGCTGAGTGTTATTGCTTTGTAAGTAAATACCACAACTTCTTTATCCATTTTTCACTTTCTGTGATATTGAACTTGTACGGTAAACGAGGTTCTTGTAAACAGAGGTGTCCCAAACTTTGGGGTGGCTGTGTCTTTTTGATTTTAATTTCCCTAAGCTATAGGACCATAAGTGGAAGTGCCCTAGGCTCTGTTGCTTTGTTTTTTAGATGTTTCAGGAAACACCATACACTTCTCCCGAGTGTCTGTTGGCAATTTACATCCCGCCCATCAGCATAACAAGGCTCCCAGTTCTCCATGGCCTGTCCTGCCTTTCTGGATTTTACACTTTTTTCAGATGGCCCTTTTGACCGGGGGGAAGTGAGACTTCATTGTAGTGCAGATTTCCTTTGCAAGCTTGCTTGGTTGGCCAAAAAGGGCGTATGCGTTTTTTCCTGAATATATTCAGGAAAAAACGCATACGCCCTTTTTGGCCAAGTGCATCATTGTGGACGTTCTGCCTCTTTTCCTATGCTTTCAATGCAATTCCAGTCTACCTCCTGAAATCGGTTTCCTGCAATTCTGCCCCGCTTTCAAGTCCTCTTGGCAGCCTTACTTCAGTATATTTTTGGACGATAGCTGTCATTTATAACTCTGCAGGTTTGTGAATTACAGTGCCCCTGAGCTCCTTTCTTCAACTCGCTTTCTTGTGACCTGGCCGCAACACCGCAGGATGGCTTCAGGCCCTAATCTGGTTCCGGCACGGCACGCTGAGCCTTTGGTTAATTCCTCTTCCTGGTGGGAAATGAGAGTTAAATTTGCCCGTCCAGACACCTCCAGCTAGTCTCTCATTGGTTCTCGCTATTCCTGTTCATCTTCCGCAGAAATTGCAAACTGGGCCAAACAGGAGGTTAAAGGGACTGACTCTCCAAGTCGGGAGGGTGTTAGTAAAGCGTCTGGAATGTTGCACCCGAGTACCAGGGTACGAAAACTGAGACATATTTGAACACGTTTCCCGATCACATGGTTGATCATACTCTAGGTTCCACATGCATGTTTTAGCTGAAGGAAGAATCCCTGAAACCTGGAGAGTTGAGACCCGTGGAATGGGTACCATGCAATATGACTTCAAAGGGTCTTTGTTTGCTCACCGAACCTCTCCAATCCTATCACTGCTGCATTTATGCCCCTGGACACACGCTTGATTCTCTTTTGGAGATATAGCAATCCATAGGTTTTAAGATACTTACTAGTCAGGTACATTCTTAGGCGCTTAATATGGGGTGTTGAGTCCATTTCGTTGAGCAAGGAGTAGCTCTTGTCTATTCCATATTTGGCTTAAGGAACTTTATCTGTGCTCATTTCAATCTCTGGTTTTATGCAGCACCCCAACTCACCTTTCCCCTTAAGCAAGCATAAGTTGGTTTTCTAAATTTGAGACCCTGTTCTGTTCTGTAATTCAGTTCCTGTGTAGCCAAGTTTACATTCCGTGTATTACTGATATCTTATGATGTTTCTTTTTCTGTGTGACTTATTTCAGTTAGTATCGTCATACCTGAATCCACTCATTGTGCTGCTAAGGGCCTGATGACATAGATTTCATTGCTGAGTGATATTGCTTTGTAAGTAAATACCACAACTTCTTTATCCATTTTTCACTTTCTGCGATGTTGAACTTGTACTGTAAACGAGGTTCTTGTAAACAGAGGCGTCCCAATGTTTGGGGTGGCTGTGTCTTTTTGATTTTAATTTCCCTAAGCTATAGGACCATAAGTGGAAGTGCCCTAGGCTCTGTTGCTTTGTTTTTTAGATGTTTCAGGAAACACCATACACTTCTCCCGAGTGTCTGTTGGCAATTTACATCCCGCCCATCAGCATAACAAGGCTCCCAGTTCTCCATGGCCTGTCCTGCCTTTCTGGATTTTACACTTTTTTCAGATGGCCCTTTTGACCGGGGGGAAGTGAGACTTCATTGTAGTGCAGATTTCCTTTGCAAGCTTGCTTGGTTGGCCAAAAAGGGCGTATGCGTTTTTTCCTGAATATATTCAGGAAAAAACGCATACGCCCTTTTTGGCCAAGTGCATCATTGTGGACGTTCTGCCTCTTTTCCTATGCTTTCAATGCAATTCCAGTCTACCTCCTGAAATCGGTTTCCTGCAATTCTGCCCCGCTTTCAAGTCCTCTTGGCAGCCTTACTTCAGTATATTTTTGGACGATAGCTGTCATTTATAACTCTGCAGGTTTGTGAATTACAGTGCCCCTGAGCTCCTTTCTTCAACTCGCTTTCTTTTGAGCTGGCCGCAACACCGCAGGATGGCTTCAGGCCCTAATCTGGTTCCGGCACGGCACGCTGAGCCTTTGGTTAATTCCTCTTCCTGGTGGGAAATGAGAGTTAAATTTGCCCGTCCAGACACCTCCAGCTAGTCTCTCATTGGTTATCGCTATTCCTGTTCATCTTCCGCAGAAATTGCAAACTGGGCCAAACAGGAGGTTAAAGGGACTGACTCTCCAAGTCGGGAGAGTGTTAGTAAAGCATCTGGAATGTTGCACCCGAGTACCACGGTACGAAAACTGAGACATATTTGAACAGGTCTCCCGATCACATGGTTGATCATACTCTAGGTTCCACATGCATGTTTTAGCTGAAGGAAGAATACCTTAAACCTGGGTAGTTGAAACCCGTGGAATGGGTACCATGCAATATGACTTCAAAGGCTCTTCATTTGTTCACCGAACCTCTCCAATCCTATCACTGCTGCGTTTATGCCCCTGTACACATGCTTGATTCTCTTTCGGAGACATAGCAATCCATAGGTTTTAAGATACTTACTAGTCAGGTACATTCTTAGGCTTTTAATATGCGGTGTTGAGTCCATTTCGTTGAGCAAGGAGTAGCTCTTGTCTATTCCATATTTGGCTTAAGGAACTTTATCTGTGCTCATTTCAATCTATGGTTTTATGCAGCACCCCAACTCACCTTTCCCCTTAAGCAAGCATAAGTTGGTTTTCTAAATTTGAGACCCTGTTCTGTTCTGTAATTCAGTTCCTGTGTAGCCAAGTTTACATTCCGTGTATTACTGATATCTTATGATGTTTCTTTTTCTGTGTGACTTATTTCAGTTAGAATCATCATACCTGAATCCACTCATTGTGCTGCTAAGGGCCTCATGACATAGATTTCATTGCGGAGTGTTATTGCTTTGTAAGTAAATACCACAACTTCTTTATCCATTTTTCACTTTCTGTGATATTGAACTTGTATGGTAAACGAGGTTCTTGTAAACAGAGGTGTCCCAAACTTTGGGGTGGCTGTGTCTTTTTGATTTTAATTTCCCTAAGCTATAGGACCATAAGTGGAAGTGCCCTAGGCTCTGTTGCTTTGTTTTTTAGATGTTTCAGGAAACACCATACACTTCTCCCGAGTGTCTGTTGGCAATTTACATCCCGCCCATCAGCATAACAAGGCTCCCAGTTCTCCATGGCCTGTCCTGCCTTTCTAGATTTTACACTTTTTTCAGATGGCCCTTTTGACCAGGGGGAAGTGAGACTTCATTGTAGTGCAGATTTCCTTTGCAAGCTTGCTTGGTTGGCCAAAAAGGGCGTATGCGTTTTTTCCTGAATATATTCAGGAAAAAACGCATACGCCCTTTTTGGCCAAGTGCATCATTGTGGACGTTCTGCCTCTTTTCCTATGCTTTCAATGCAATTCCAGTCTACCTCCTGAAATCGGTTTCCTGCAATTCTGCCCCGCTTTCAAGTCCTCTTGGCAGCCTTACTTCAGTATATTTTTGGACGATAGCTGTCATTTATAACTCTGCAGGTTTGTGAATTACAGTGCCCCTGAGCTCCTTTCTTCAACTCGCTTTCTTGTGACCTGGCCGCAACACCGCAGGATGGCTTCAGGCCCTAATCTGGTTCCGGCACGGCACGCTGAGCCTTTGGTTAATTCCTCTTCCTGGTGGGAAATGAGAGTTAAATTTGCCCGTCCAGACACCTCCAGCTAGTCTCTCATTGGTTCTCGCTATTCCTGTTCATCTTCCGCAGAAATTGCAAACTGGGCCAAACAGGAGGTTAAAGGGACTGACTCTCCAAGTCGGGAGGGTGTTAGTAAAGCGTCTGGAATGTTGCACCCGAATACCAGGGTACGAAAACTGAGACATATTTGAACACGTTTCCCGATCACATGGTTGATCATACTCTAGGTTCCACATGCATGTTTTAGCTGAAGGAAGAATCCCTGAAACCTGGAGAGTTGAGACCCGTGGAATGGGTACCATGCAATATGACTTCAAAGGGTCTTTGTTTGCTCACCGAACCTCTCCAATCCTATCACTGCTGCATTTATGCCCCTGGACACACGCTTGATTCTCTTTTGGAGATATAGCAATCCATAGGTTTTAAGATACTTACTAGTCAGGTACATTCTTAGGCGCTTAATATGGGGTGTTGAGTCCATTTCGTTGAGCAAGGAGTAGCTCTTGTCTATTCCATATTTGGCTTAAGGAACTTTATCTGTGCTCATTTCAATCTCTGGTTTTATGCAGCACCCCAACTCACCTTTACCCTTAAGCAAGCATAAGTTGGTTTTCTAAATTTGAGACCCTGTTCTGTTCTGTAATTCAGTTCCTGTGTAGCCAAGTTTACATTCCGTGTATTACTGATATCTTATGATGTTTCTTTTTCTGTGTGACTTATTTCAGTTAGAATCATCATACCTGAATCCACTCATTGTGCTGCTAAGGGCCTGATGACATAGATTTCATTGCTGAGTGTTATTGCTTTGTAAGTAAATACCACAACTTCTTTATCCATTTTTCACTTTCTGTGATATTGAACTTGTACGGTAAACGAGGTTCTTGTAAACAGAGGCGTCCCAAACTTTGGGGTGGCTGTGTCTTTTTTATTTTAATTTCCCTAAGCTATAGGACCATAAGTGGAAGTGCCCTAGGCTCTGTTGCTTTGTTTTTTAGATGTTTCAGGAAACACCGTACACTTCTCCCGAGTGTCTGTTGGCAATTTACATCCCGCCCATCAGCATAACAAGGCTCCCAGTTCTCCATGGCCTGTCCTGCCTTTCTAGATTTTACACTTTTTTCAGATGGCCCTTTTGACCAGGGGGAAGTGAGACTTCATTGTAGTGCAGATTTCCTTTGCAAGCTTGCTTGGTTGGCCAAAAAGGGCGTATGCGTTTTTTCCTGAATATATTCAGGAAAAAACGCATACGCCCTTTTTGGCCAAGTGCATCATTGTGGACGTTCTGCCTCTTTTCCTATGCTTTCAATGCAATTCCAGTCTACCTCCTGAAATCGGTTTCCTGCAATTCTGCCCCGCTTTCAAGTCCTCTTGGCAGCCTTACTTCAGTATATTTTTGGACGATAGCTGTCATTTATAACTCTGCAGGTTTGTGAATTACAGTGCCCCTGAGCTCCTTTCTTCAACTCGCTTTCTTGTGACCTGGCCGCAACACCGCAGGATGGCTTCAGGCTCTAATCTGGTTCCGGCACGGCACGCTGAACCTTTGGTTAATTCCTCTTCCTGGTGGGAAATGAGAGTTAAATTTGCCCGTCCAGACACCTCCAGCTAGTCTCTCATTGGTTCTCGCTATTCCTGTTCATCTTCCGCAGAAATTGCAAACTGGGCCAAACAGGAGGTTAAAGGGACTGACTCTCCAAGTCGGGAGGGTGTTAGTAAAGCGTCTGGAATGTTGCACCCGAATACCAGGGTACGAAAACTGAGACATATTTGAACACGTTTCCCGATCACATGGTTGATCATACTCTAGGTTCCACATGCATGTTTTAGCTGAAGGAAGAATCCCTGAAACCTGGAGAGTTGAGACCCGTGGAATGGGTACCATGCAATATGACTTCAAAGGGTCTTTGTTTGCTCACCGAACCTCTCCAATCCTATCACTGCTGCATTTATGCCCCTGGACACACGCTTGATTCTCTTTTGGAGATATAGCAATCCATAGGTTTTAAGATACTTACTAGTCAGGTACATTCTTAGGCGCTTAATATGGGGTGTTGAGTCCATTTCGTTGAGCAAGGAGTAGCTCTTGTCTATTCCATATTTGGCTTAAGGAACTTTATCTGTGCTCATTTCAATCTCTGGTTTTATGCAGCACCCCAACTCACCTTTACCCTTAAGCAAGCATAAGTTGGTTTTCTAAATTTGAGACCCTGTTCTGTTCTGTAATTCAGTTCCTGTGTAGCCAAGTTTACATTCCGTGTATTACTGATATCTTATGATGTTTCTTTTTCTGTGTGACTTATTTCAGTTAGAATCATCATACCTGAATCCACTCATTGTGCTGCTAAGGGCCTGATGACATAGATTTCATTGCTGAGTGTTATTGCTTTGTAAGTAAATACCACAACTTCTTTATCCATTTTTCACTTTCTGTGATATTGAACTTGTACGGTAAACGAGGTTCTTGTAAACAGAGGCGTCCCAAACTTTGGGGTGGCTGTGTCTTTTTGATTTTAATTTCCCTAAGCTATAGGACCATAAGTGGAAGTGCCCTAGGCTCTGTTGCTTTGTTTTTTAGATGTTTCAGGAAACACCGTACACTTCTCCCGAGTGTCTGTTGGCAATTTACATCCCGCCCATCAGCATAACAAGGCTCCCAGTTCTCCATGGCCTGTCCTGCCTTTCTGGATTTTACACTTTTTACAGATGGCCCTTTTGACCGGGGGGAAGTGAGACTTCATTGTAGTGCAGATTTCCTTTGCAAGCTTGCTTGGTTGGCCAAAAAGGGCGTATGCGTTTTTTCCTGAATATATTCAGGAAAAAACGCATACGCCCTTTTTGGCCAAGTGCATCATTGTGGACGTTCTGCCTCTTTTCCTATGCTTTCAATGCAATTCCAGTCTACCTCCTGAAATCGGTTTCCTGCAATTCTGCCCCGCTTTCAAGTCCTCTTGGCAGCCTTACTTCAGTATATTTTTGGACGATAGCTGTCATTTATAACTCTGCAGGTTTGTGAATTACAGTGCCCCTGAGCTCCTTTCTTCAACTCGCTTTCTTGTGAGCTGGCCGCAACACCGCAGGATGGCTTCAGGCCCTAATCTGGTTCCGGCACGACACGCTGAGCCTTTGGTTAATTCCTCTTCCTCGTGGGAAATGAGAGTTAAATTTGCCCGTCCAGACACCTCCAGCTAGTCTCTCATTGGTTATCGCTATTCCTGTTCATCTTCCGCAGAAATTGCAAACTGGGCCAAACAGGAGGTTAAAGGGACTGACTCTCCAAGTCGGGAGGGTGTTAGTAAAGCGTCTGGAATGTTGCACCCGAGTACCAGGGGAGGAAAACTGAGACATATTTGAACATGTCTCCCGTTCACACGGTTGATCATACTCTGTGTTCCACATGCATGTTTTAGCTGAAGGAAGAATACCTTAAACCTGGAGAGTTGAGACCCGTGGCATTGGTACCATGCAATATGACTTCAAAGGGTCTTCATTTGCTCACTGAACCTCTCCAATCCTATCACTGCTGCGTTTATGCCCCTGTACACATGCTTGATTCTCTTTTGGAGACATAGCAATCCATAGGTTTTAAGATACTTACTAGTCAGGTACATTCTTAGGCGTTTAATATGGGGTGTTGAGTCCATTTCGTTGAGCAAGGAGTAGCTCTTGTCTATTCCATATTTGGCTTAAGGAATTTTATCTGTGTTCATTTCAATCTCTGGTTTTATGCAGCACCCCAACTCATCTTTCCCCTTAAGCAAGCATAAGTTGGTTTTCTAAATTTGAGACCCTGTTCTGTTTTGGTATTCAGTTCCTGCGTAGCCAAGTTTACATTCCGTGTATTAGTGATATCTTATGATGTTTCTTTTTCTGTGTGTCTTATTTCAGTTAGAATCATCGTACCTGAATCCACTAATTATGCTGCTACGGGCCTGATGACATAGATTTCATTGCTGAGTGATACTGCATTGTACGTAAGTACCACAAGTTCTTTATCCATTTTTCACTTTCTGTGATATTCAACTTGTACGGTTAATGAGGTTCTTGTAAACAGAGGCGTCCCAAATTTTGGGGTGGCTGTGTCTTTTTGATTTTAATTTCCCTAAGCTATAGGACCATAAGTGGAAGTGCCCTAGGCTCTGTTGCTTTGTTTTTTAGATGTTTCAGGAAACACCATACACATCCCGCCCATCAGCATAACAAGGCTCCCAGTTCTCCATGGCCTGTCCTGCCTTTCTGGATTTTACACTTTTTTCAGATGGCCCTTTTGACCGTGGGGAAGTGAGACTTCATTGTAGTGCAGATTTCCTTTGCAAGCTTGCTTGGTTGGCCAAAAAGTGCGTATGCCTTTTTTCCTGCATAAATTCAGGAAAAAAGGCATACGCCCTTTTTGGCCAAGTGCATCATTGTGGACGTTCTGCCTCTTTTCCTATGCTTTAAATGCAATTCCAGTCTACCTCCTGAAATCGTTTTCCTGCAATTCTGCCTTGCTTTCAATGCCTCTTCATAGCCTTACCTCAATATATTTTTTGAAAATAGTTGGCCTTTATAACTCTGCAAGTTTTTGAATTGCAGTGGCCCTTAGCTCCATTTTTCAGCTCTTATTTTTGTGATCTTGCCTCATAACCACAGGATTCCTTCAGGCCCTATTCTTCTTCTGGGGCACCTTGCTGTGCCTTTGGTTTATTCTTCTTACTGATGTGAATTTAGAGTGACATGTGCCCCTTGAAACCGCTACAGCTAGTTTCTCACTGGTTCCCCCTATTCCCATTCATCCTCCGCACTAACTGCAGACTGTTCGATACCAGAACTTAAAGGCATTGACTCTCCATGTGGGGATATTTTTGGTAAAGCGGCTGGAATGTCGATCCGGAGCCCCAGGAGAGGAAAAATGAGGTGCGTTTTAGAAACCTTTCCCGATCATATGGTATACCAGTCGCTGGGTTTCCCAAGCATGGTTTAGCTGTAGGAAGATTCCCTTCAACCTGGAGTGTTGGGACCCTTGGAATGAGTAGCATGAAGTATTGCATTAAACTTTTGGCAGTTGCTCACCAAAGCTCATCAATCCTCTCAGCCCCAAGTGTCCAGCCTTATGTCTTATCCAGCTGTGGGTTTATATGTGGTCAATCCAGGTTGCATCACAACCCCTGAGCGAATTTTGTAAGAATTTTTCTCTCTTTCATTGTTTCTGCGTTTTGTTTTTAAAATTTATTTCTATAATGGGGTTTAGCTCATTTTCACTGCTGTGTTTGTGCCACTCTGCACACACTTGATTCCCTTATGGAGATATATCAATACATGGGTTTTAAGATTCTTATTACTCAGATATATTTCTCTGCGGTGTATAGGGTGTGTTGAGGCCAGTTCATTGAGCAAGGTGTAGATCTTGTCTAATATCTATTTGGTTTATTGAACGGTATCTGTGCTAATTTCAAACTCTGGTTTTATGCATCACCCCACCTCTCCTTTCCCCTTAAGCTGAAATAAGTGTGTTTTCTAAATGTGAGACACTGTTCTGTTCTGTAATTCATTTCTTGTGCAGCCATATTTACCCTCCCTCTATAAGTGATATCTTATGATATGTTTCTTTTCTGTTTGACTTATTTCAAGTAGTATTATCGGACCTAAATCCACTCTTTATCCTTCTACTAGCCTTATTACATTGATTTCATGGTGAAGAAATATTCCATTGTACATAAGTACCACATCTTCTTTATCCATTGCTCTCTTTCCTGGGATATTTAAGGTATACTGAAGTTGAGGTTCTTGTAAACAGAGTAGCCCTAAACTGTGGTGTGCTTGTGTCTTGTTGATTTTTAGACTTCCCTAGATATACTCCCATGATTGGAAGTGTCCTATGCTCTGTAGCTCTGTTTTTTAGATGATTTAGGAACCACCATACACTTCTCCAGAGTGGCTCTCGGCAGTTCACACACTGCCCATCAGCGTATAAAGGCTCCCTGTTCTCCATGGCCTGTCCTGCATTTCTGGTTTTTACAATTTTTTAGGATGGCCCTTTTGACCAGTGGGAAATGAGACTTCTTTGTTGTGCACATTTGCATTGCTTGCTTGCTTCGTTGCCCATAAAGTGCGTATGCGTTTTTTCCTGGATATAATCAGGAAAAAACACATACGCCCTTTTGGGCCAACTGCATCATTGTCGAAATTCTGCCGCTTTTCATGTGCTTTAAAGACGAGTCCAATCTATCTCTTGAAATCTGTTTCTTGCAATTCTGTCTTGCATTCAGATCCTCTTCTTTGCCTTACCTCAACATATTTTTGGACGTTAGTTTTCATTTATAACTCTGCAGGTTTGTGAATTGCAGTGACCCTGAGCTCCATTTTTTAAGTTGCTCTTTTGTGAGCTGGCCTCAAACCCGCAGGATTGCTTCAGGCCCTATTTTGGCTCGGGCGAGGCGGGCTGAGCCTTTTTTCAATTCTTATTCTTAATGGGAAATTAGAGTGATATGTGCCCGTCCAAACCCCTACAACTATTCTCTCATTGGTTCCCCGTTCATCCTCCTCACAATTTGCAAAATGTGTGAAACAGAAGTTGAAATGTGCTGATTCTCCAAGTGGGGAGATTCTAAGTAACGTGGCTGGAATGGTGAACAGGAGCACCAGGAGAGGATAAATGAGCTGCATTTTAGACACATCTCCCGATCACATGGTGTACAGTCCTCTGGGTTTTCCATGCATGTTTTAGCTGTAGGACGATCCCTTGAACCTGCATATTTGGGACCCATTGAATGGGTACCAGGTAGTATTACTTTAAAGGGTGTGCATTTCCTCACCCAACCTCACATTTCTCTTAGCGCAAACAGTTTCCAGCCTTATGTCTCATCCTGCTGTGGGTCTAGATGTGTTCAATCCATGTTGCATCACCGGCCCTGAGGAAAAGTTGTAAGAGGTTTTCTCTGTCTCTCTGTCGTTTATTTTTTTCAATTTATTACTATATTGGTTACAGCTGATTTTCAAAGCTCTGTTTCTTGCTGCTGTACATCCACTTGATTCACGTACAGAGAGACATCAGTAAATTCTTTTTCAGATTCTTACCAGTCGTATATATTCTTTTCCGGTGACTTGAGTGTGCTGAGTGCAGTTCTTTTAGCTACCGTGTAGGCCTTGTTGATTATCAGTTTGGTATTTGGAATGGTATCTTTGCTAATTTCAACCTCCTGGGTGATGCCTCACCCCTCCCCACCTTTCCCGTTTAGCAGCCTTATGCGTGTTTTCTACATATTTGACTATGTTTTTGTTTTGTAATTTATTTCATGTGTAGCCATTTTGGATTCCACCTTTAAGTGATATCTTATGATATGTGTCTTTTTCTTTTTGAATTCTGTCACTTAGAAAGTTCATACGTAACTCCTCCGGAGTTGTTACAACTGGCCATATTTCATTGATTTCCAGGCTGAATAATATTCCACTCTACCTAAGTACCACATCTCTACCCATTTTTTCCCTCCAGAGACATTTAAGTTATATCCTAGTTGAGGATCTTTTAAACAGAGAGGGGGTAAACATTGGGGTGCCTGTGTCCTCTCGATTTTTGTTTTTCTCAAGATATACGCCCATGAGTGCAAGTGCCCTATGCTCTGTAGCTCATTTTTTAGATGCTTTAGTAAACACAATACACTTCTCCAGAATGGCCGTTGGCAATATACATTTCCACTATAAGTCTCACAGGGCTCCCTCTTCTCCTTGCCCTGTCCTGCATTTCTGTTGTTTACGCTTTATGAGGATGGCTCTTCTGACTGATGCGAAGTGATATCTTTTGTAGTATTGACTTCCAGTGCCCACCTGTTTGGTTGGCTAAAAAAGTGTATGCCCTTTTCTTGAATATATACAGAAAAAAACGCATACACCCTTTTTGGCCAACTGCAATGTTGGCAATGTTCAGCTCCTTTTCTTGTGCTTAATGGCGAGTCCTTTCTACCTCCTCAAATCCCTTTCCTGCCATTCTCCCTTGCTTACAAGTCCTTTTCTCTGACTTTCCTCAAGACATTTTTCAGTGATGGATATTTTCAACTCTGCAGTTTTGTGAATTTTACTGCCCCTGAGTTCCATTGTTCAACTTGTGTTTATGGGAACTGGCCACAAAGCAGCGGGATTTCCTCAAGCCCTATACTGTTTCCATGGGCAACCCTAGCCTTTGGTCAATTCGTCTTCCTGATTGGAAATTAGAGTGACATGTGCCTGTCTGAACACCTAGGACTTGTCTCTCATTGTTCCTCATCCTTCCGCTTCATCCTCTGGACAAATTCCAAACTGTACGCAACAGGATGTTGACAGTGCTGACATCTCCAAGTGGGGAGACTGTTAGTAAAGACGCTGGAGGGGTGAACCCGAGCACCAGGAGATGAGGAGATGAGATGCCTTTTCCAAACTCTTCCCGATCAGACGGTATACCATCCTCTGGGTGTGACAGACATGTTTTAGCAGTAGGAAGAGTCCCATTCATGTAAGGAGAACACCAGGGCTTTTTCAAAATCAGTGTCTCCCCGAAACCCAAACTGGGGAATTTTTTAAGCTACGGCTACACATATGTTCATTAAGGGCCTTGGGAAGTAGGCAGAGTCCAAACTTTAGATGATTGAAGTCTTCAGGGTCAGAAGCACTCACCACCAGCTTCCCTTAGGTTACACTTTAACTGTCATTGATAGATGATGTCAATAAAAATATCTATTCTTTTTCAGATTATTTCCCCTTATAGGTTATTGCAAAATGTTGAGTGTAGTTCCCTGTGCTATACAGTAGTTCCTTGTTGATGATCTATTTTATACATAGCAGTGTGTATGTGTTAATCCCAAACTGTTAATTTATCCCTCCTCCCACCTTTCCCCTTTGGTAATAATAAATTATAAGATTTTATACTTCTCAGAAATGGGGGAGCTGAAAGAGAGGTATCATTTTCAATGGAAAAACATTTAAAACAAGATTGAAGCTTTAACCAAGATTATTAGATGTACATCCTTGGAAAGAAATCACTTCGTTTCTCTAATATTGACCTGACAAATAAGACAAACCTTTTCACTGAACTTGCTTATAATAAAGTGATGGAAATATCAAATGGAAGTGTTAGAAACATCTTATTTTACCCGAGCCTTATACACTGTTCTATGTTAACTACAGTTTGGCTCACACATCTGTTCATTGAGCTTACAATAGTCTCAATTTCTGTTACTGATCCTCCAGAGTGGACCCCAACAAGTGTCCCCCTGCCCAGTGTCATTGGGGCCAACAGATCGAGACTGAGTTTGGTTCACAAGCAAAGGAAACTTTATATTTTGATCAGAGAATGGAGAGGTGAGAGCATGCACTACCCCGTGGGCTGTGGGCTGGGCTGCTGTGTAGAGATCCTGTCAGAGTCAGTGGGAGGGAGGGGGCGGAGCTCTCGAGGGCCAGGTTGGCTGCAGCTCCGGCTCTATATCGCGGAGTCTGCACTGGGCCCCAGGAGCTGAGGTGTCGACCCAGCCATTCTGCACTAGGAAATCTGGTCTGAAGTGCCGGGTGTGGAACCTCTGCATGCGGGACCCTAGGAGCACGTGAAATTAGACAAAGCACAAAGGATAAAAAAGGTTAGACTTGACTTTATTGCCCAGATTCTATTTTTATCTCCCAGGGATTTTTAATGGGCTTTGCTGGGGACAAACCCCTCCTCTGCCTTTTGTCCCGTTCCTCATTCTTGGAGTGCTGAGGGTGCAGACACTTCTTCTGTAACTGCTGAGTGCTGAGTTGGGAGCCCTAATACCCGGGGGCGAGGGTCAGAGCTTCTCCCCAGCAGCCTCCAGGTGACGTTGATTGTCCCCAGGCCCCCTGCCTCCCTGCTCGTCCACCTGAGCACCAGCATTGGAAGTGTTATAGATTCTAATGACCTTTAAGGGTCCAGGAAAGAGATGTGCAGAGACGCTGTGGGGGCCGGTTTCACCCCACCCCACATTTGTTCGGCCACCTTAGGCTGACCGTTTCTGCCAGCCTAGATGCTCTGACCAGTAGTCTGCGCTTTCTTCAATTAGGCCCCTGAATTAACGTACAAACAGCACCAGGTGTCAGAGCCCTGCCCGCTCAACTCCCAGACAGTCCAGGGTCAGTGGTGATCAAGGACCATGATGACCACTGAGTCAACAGCCTTTTGAAGTAAACAGGAGTCCAGCCGGTCTTATTGGCCACCATCATCACGGTGTCTGTAGGCTTTTCTATGGTGACAGTGTGATATACGGTTCCCCCGCCAAGATTATTAGCTCCCCTCTGGGTGCAGTAAGTCCTGCAAGCAGTAGTCTACTCTTTTGGGACACACTCTTATTGTTTTATGAGAGAAACTCCAGGTCAAGTGATGTTCACACGAGTCGTCATGGTGCCCTGTTGCCCCCGGTTATCTCTCTGGATGTTGGAGTTGGAGGGCCTCCTCACTCGAGGTCGGTGTGCCCACGGAGCGAACCCTGCAACTTCAGGGCATCGTTGGTGGTTAGGATCACCACGTGGGGTCCTTTTCCCTTAGGAAGGAGGTGGCCTTTTGGGCTGCTGATTTCCAGGTTTTTAGATACCGCCAGTATCTTGGCCAGATGCGGCAGTGGGCCAAGCCCCTTGGTGACCGTAGTTTATCCTACCTGGATGGCATTCTTGCATTGTTCCATTTCAAGTGGTCCCAGTTTTTGCACTAATTCTCCAATGGCGATTCACCTTTCACCGGGAATGTAAAGGTCAAAGGGTTTAGCTAAATTAGGGAGTTCCAGGGCAAGGGTCTGAATTGACTGCTCTTTCCATTCTTGAAAGGCCACTTCTGGATTCTATTCAAAAGGATCATCATCTTTTCCTTTCAGTGTTTCATATAGAGGCCCAGCTAGTAGACTGTAGTTAGGGATCCAGAAGCAGCAAACCCTGGCCTCCCCAGGAACCCCTAAGCTGTCTTCTAGTTTTAGAAAGGGGTAAGGCTGCAAATGGTTTCTTCCCTTTCCTGGGATGGGCTTCTCCGACATTCTGTGAGAATGAAGCCCAGGCAGGTCACCGCAGTCTGTGATATTTGAGCTTTTTCTTGGACAACTTCTATCCTTTATTGGCTTGGTAGTTCAGAGGCCTCCTTAGTAGGGCTGGCGATCAGAATGTCGTCTGCGTACTGAAGGAGGGTTTCCTTTTCCAGAGGTAGAACTTTTAGGTCTTTAGCTAAGCTTTCCCCAAAGATGGTGTGGGAATTTTTGCACCCTTGGGGCAAGACGGCCCGGAAGTATTGTTTTAGTTGTATGTTGAGTCCTGCCACTCACAAGCCAAAATTTCTTGTGACTCTGGGACTAATGGAATACAAAAGAAGGCATCATTGAAGACTAATACAGAATACCATGTCCTGGTGGTTGGTAGAATGACCAGCAGGGTGTAGGAATTAGGAGCAACTGGAGGTATATCCTCGGTGGCTTCACTGACTGTCCTGACATCCTTTACCAGGTCCCCAGCAGCCCATGGGGCTCTCGTGGTCAGACCAATCCCAGAATATGGAGCTCACCTGGGCAGGTACCCCACCCCCACCCCAGCCCACGGGGCTCTCGTGGTCAGGCCCTTCCCAGGATACAGAGCTACCCTTGCAGGTACCGTGGCAGGGCTGGGCACACAGGAACCGTGCACATAGCCCTCATTGCAGAGCACCCCCAGCTCACCTGTCGCTCAGAGCTGGCACAGAGCACCTCAGAGCAGGACTTGAACTAACAAACAGCAGCTGCGACAGGTCTGTGACCCTGGGCATCACTCTGTGCGGCCTCCCTCCACCTGGTCTTCCAGAGACTTCCACTGCACCCGGGGCACCAGGCCTCTGTCTCCAACCACCACCCACCCCTCCTCTCCCTGACTCCTGGGTTCCTCTCATAAGGAGAGGGTTTTCTTGAAGTTGTCTCCCACTCATGGGCCAGATAAAATGATTAGAAAACAAGCCAAAGCTGCAGCCCCTTGTCTATCCTGACTCTCAGGAGCCCACACCTGTTCCTTGGACCTGGCCGGTTCAGCAAGTTCCATTTTCTGCAACTGTGAGCCCCTGAGGGGTGATGATTGGCTGACCTGGGCAGCCTTACCGTGCGGGCCAGCCCTCCCCAGGTGTGCCTGGGTTGAGATCAATATAAATACCACTCCAGGCAGCAAGAGCCCCTGCAGCCGTGCCTGACGCCATTTTCTCTGCCCTGTCAGCAGTCTCGGGGCTGGGCTGGTGGGAGGGAGTGAGAGGCCACGGCTTTGTGGGTGGCCCAGTGTGAGTGGGGCTCTGCTGGACTTTCTGCAGCAGTTGCCAGGCTGCCACCTGCTAAAGAAGAGGATGTGTCACCCATACCTGCTGCTGGAATTTCTCCCTGGGCAGAGGTGAGGAAGGAAAAAAGCAGTGGGGGCAGGGACAGGACGGGTATCTCAGTCAGGGAAATGGAAATCTTCCAGAAGAGCACCCAGGGCCAGGACCATCCTGGCTGGCCTGCAGGCACCAAGTCGGCCGGCATGCTGTCACTCGTGTGGCTCTATGGCCCTTCCTCTAGGCTTTCAAGTCCTTGTATATATTCAGGTGTTTTACCTGGGACGGGTGGGAATAGTTCAGCAGCAACTGGCCTGGGGCTCAGCTCACGTTTACTCACAGATGCCTCGGCACGGTGCCCCAGCTTTGCAATGAGGACGCTTGTTGCGTGGGGGCTGCTGGCTGAATGGGAGACGATTCCCCACCACTGGCCAACTTCAGAATTGTTTACAACTGGAGCAAGTGCCCTGATACGGTTTTCCTCTGTGGAACTGGTGGGTTCTGTGTTTTTTTTCTCTTTTTCGTTTTTGCTTCAAGGTAGATTTTATTCCTCTTTTTTGTATTTACAGATATAAGCATGGAAATAATTTATTCATATAAATACATGTATGTGAAGGGAATAATTGTTTTTTCTGTTTTATTTTTTAAATTTTATTTCTTTTTAATTTTGAATTTTATTTTATATTTTTATACAGCAGGTTCTTATTGGTTATCTATTTTATACATATAAATGTATACATGCCAATCCCAGTCTCTCAACTCCTCCCACCACCACCCCCCCAACAGCTTTCCCCCCTTGTTGTCCATACATTTGTTGTCTACATCTGTTGCTCTATTTATGCCTTGCAAAATGGTTAATCTGTACAGTTTTTCTAGGTTCCACATATATGCATGAATATACAAGATTTGTTTTTCTCTTTCTGACTTACTTCACTCTGTATGACAGTCTCTAGATCCATCGACGTCTCTACAAATGACCCAATTTCATTCCTTTTCATGGCTTAGTAATATTCCATTTTATATATGTACCACAGCTTTATGCATTCGTCTGTCTGTGGGCATTTAGGTTGCTTCCATTACCTCGATATTGTAAATAGTGATGCAATGAACATTGCGGTGAATGTCTCGTTTTGATTTATGGTTTTGTCTGGGTATATGTCCAGTACTGGGATTGCTGTATCATTATGGTAATTCTATTGTTAGTTTCTTAAGAAACTCCGTATTGTTCTCCGTAGTGACTGTATCAATTTATATTCCCAACAATAGTGGAAGGGGGTTCCTTTTCTCCACACCCTTTCCAGCATTTTTGTTTGTAGATTTTCTCATGATGCCCATTCTATCAGGTGTGAGGTGATACCTCATTGTTGAGTCCATTTTGTTGAGCAAGGGATAGGTCTTGTCTATTACATATTTGGCTTATTGAATGGTATCTGTGCTAATTTCAAACTCTGGTTTTATGCAGCACCCCAACTCACTTTCCCCCTTAAGGAAGCATAAGTTGGTTTTCTAAATTTGAGACCCTGTTCTGTTCTGTAATTCAGTTCCTGTGTAGCCAAGTTTACATTCCGTGTATTAGTGATACCTTATGATGTTTCTTTTTCTGTGTGACATATTTCAGTTAGAATCATCGTACCTGAATCCACTCATTATGCTGCTACGGGCCTGATGACATAGATTTCATGGCTGAGTGATACTGCATTGTACGTAAGTACCACAAGTTCTTTATCCATTTTTCACTTTCTGTGATATTGAACTTTTACGGTAACCAAGGTTCTTGTAAACAGAGGCGTCCCAAACTTTGGGGTGGCTGTGTCTTTTAGATTTTAATTTTCCTAAGCTATAGGACCATAAGTGGAAGTGCCCTAGGCTCTGTTGCTTTTTTTTTTATATGTTTCAGGAAACACCATACACTTCTCCCGAGTGTCTGTTGGCAATTTACATCCCGCCCATCAGCATAACAAGGTTCCCAGTTCTCCATGGCCTGTCCTGCCTTTCTGGATTTTACACTTTTTTCAGATGGCCCTTCTGACCGGGGGGAAGTGAGACTTCATTGTAGTGCAGATTTCCTTTGCAAGTTTGCTTGGTTGGCCAAAAAGGGCGTATGCGTTTTTTCCGGAATATATTCAGGAAAAAACGCATACGCCCTTTTTGGCCAAGTGCATCATTGTGGACGTTCTGCCTCTTTTCCTGTGCTTTAAATGCAATTCCAGTCTACCTCCTGAAATCGGTTTCCTGCAATTCTGCCCCACTTTCAAGTCCTCTTGGCAGCCTTACTTCAGTATATTTTTGGACGATAGCTGTCATTTATAAGTCTGCAGGTTTGTGAATTACAGTGCCCCTGAGCTCCTTTCTTCAACTCGCTTTCTTGTGAGCTGGCCGCAACACCGCAGGATTGCTTCAGGCCCTAATCTGGTTCCGGCATGGCACGCTGAGCCTTTGGTTAATTCCTCTTCCTGGTGGGAAATGAGAGTTAAATTTGCCCGTTCAGACACCTCCAGTTAGTCTCTCATTGTTTCTCCCTATTCCTGTTCATCTTCCGCAGAAATTGCAAACTGGGCCAAACAGGAGGTTAAAGGCACTGACTCTCCAAGTCGAGAGAGTGTTAGTAAAGCGTCTGGAATGTTGCACCCGAGTACCAGGGGACGAAAACTGAGACATATTTGAACACGTCTCCCGATCACACGGTGGATCATACTCTGGGTTCCAAATGCATGTTTTAGCTGAAGGAAGAATCCCTTAAACCTGGAGAGTTGAGACCCGTGGAATGGGTACCATGCAATATGACTTCAAAGGGTCTTCATTTGCTCACTGAACCTCTCCAATCCTATCACTGCTGCGTTTATGCCCCTGTACACACGCTTCATTCTCTTTTGGAGACATAGCAATCCATAGGTTTTAAGATACTTACTAGTCAGGTACATTCTTAGGCGTGTAATATGGGTTGTTGAGTCCATTTCGTTGAGCAAGGAGTAGCTCTTGTCTATTACATATTTGGCTTAAGTAACTTTATCTGTGCTCATTTCAATCTCTGGTTTTATGCAGCACCCCAACTCACCTTTCCCCTTAAGCAAGCATAAGTTGGTTTTCTAAATTTGAGACCCTGTTCTGTTTTGGAATTCAGTTCCTGTGTAGCCAAGTTTACATTCCGTGTATTAGTGATATCTTATGATGTTTCTTTTCCTGTGTGACTTATATCAGTTAGAATCATTGTACCTGAATCCACTCATTATGCTGCTACGGGCCTGATGATATAGATTTCATTGCTGAGTGATACTGCATTGTACGTAAGTACCACAAGTTCTTTATCCATTTTTCACTTTCTGTGATATTGAACTTGTACGGTAAACGAGGTTCTTGTAAACAGAGGCGTCCCAAACTTTGGGGTGGCTGTGTCTTTTTGATTTTAATTTCCCTAAGCTATAGGACCATAAGTGGAAGTGCCCTAGGCTCTGTTGCTTTGTTTTTTAGATGTTTCAGGAAACACCATACACTTCTCCCGAGTGTCTGTTGGCAATTTACATCCCGCCCATCAGCATAACAAGGCTCCCAGTTCTCCATGGCCTGTCCTGCCTTTCTGGATTTTACACTTTTTTCAGATGGCCCTTTTGACCGGGGGGAAGTGAGACTTCATTGTAGTGCAGATTTCCTTTGCAAGCTTGCTTGGTTGGCCAAAGAGGGCGTATGCGTTTTTTCCTGAATATATTCAGGAAAAAACGCATACGCCCTTTTTGGCCAAGTGCATCACTGTGGACGTTCTGCCTCTTTTCCTATGCTTTCAATGCAATTCCAGTCTACCTCCTGAAATCGGTTTCCTGCAATTCTGCCCCGCTTTCAAGTCCTCTTGGCAGCCTTACTTCAGTATATTTTTGGACGATAGCTGTCATTTATAACTCTGCAGGTTTGTGAATTACAGTGCCCCTGAGCTCCTTTCTTCAACTCGCTTTCTTGTGAGCTGGCCGCAACACCGCAGGATGGCTTCAGGCCCTAATCTGGTTCCGGCACGGCACGCTGAGCCTTTGGTTAATTCCTCTTCCTGGTGGGAAATGAGAGTTAAATTTGCCCGTCCAGACACCTCCAGCTAGTCTCTCATTGGTTCTCGCTATTCCTGTTCATCTTCCGCAGAAATTGCAAACTGGGCCAAACAGGAGGTTAAAGGGACTGACTCTCCAAGTCGGGAGAGTGTTAGTAAAGCGTCTGGAATGTTGCACCCGAGTACCAGGGTACGAAAACTGAGATATATTTGAACACTTCTCCCGATCACATGGTTGATCATACTCTAGGTTCCACATGCATGTTTTAGCTGAAGGAAGAGTACCTTAAACCTGGGTAGTTGAAACCCGTGGAATGGGTACCATGCAATATGACTTCAAAGGGTCTTCAATTGCTCACCGAACCTCTCCAATCCTATCACTGCTGCGTTTATGCCCCTGTACACACGCTTGATTCTCTTTCGGAGACATAACAATCCATAGGTTTTAAGATACTTACTAGTCAGGTACATTCGTAGGCGTTTAATATGGAGTGTTGAGTCCATTTCGTTGAGCAAGGAGTAGCTCTTGTCTATTACATATTTGATTAAGGAACTTTATCTGTGCTCATTTCAATCTCTGGTTTTATGCAGCACCCCAACTCACCTTTACCCTTAAGCAAGCATAAGTTGGTTTTCTAAATTTGAGACCCCGTTCTGTTCTGTAATTCAGTTCCTGTGTAGCCAAGTTTACATTCCGTGTATTACTGATATCTTATGATGTTTCTTTTTCTGTGTGACTTATTTCAGTTAGAATCATCATACCTGAATCCACTCATTGTGCTGCTAAGGGCCTGATGACATAGATTTCATTGCTGAGTGATATTGCTTTGTAAGTAAATACCACAACTTCTTTATCCATTTTTCACTTTCTGCGATGTTGAACTTGTACTGTAAACGAGGTTCTTGTAAACAGAGGCGTTCCAAACTTTGGGGTGGCTGTGTCTTTTTGATTTTAATTTCCCTAAGCTATAGGACCATAAGTGGAAGTGCCCTAGGCTCTGTTGCTTTGTTTTTTAGATGTTTCAGGAAACACCATACACTTCTCCCAAGTGTCTGTTGGCAATTTACATCCCGCCCATCAGCATAACAAGGCTCCCAGTTCTCCATGGCCTGTCCTGCCTTTCTGGATTTTACACTATTTTCAGATGGCCCTTTTGACCGGGGGGAAGTGAGACTTCATTGTAGTGCAGATTTCCTTTGCAAGCTTGCTTGGTTGGCCAAAAAGGGCGTATGCGTTTTTTCCTGAATATATTCAGGAAAAAACGCATACGCCCTTTTTGGCCAAGTGCATCATTGTGGACGTTCTGCCTCTTTTCCTATGCTTTCAATGCAATTCCAGTCTACCTCCTGAAATCGGTTTCCTGCAATTCTGCCCCGCTTTGAAGTCCTCTTGGCAGCCTTACTTCAGTATATTTTTGGACGATAGCTGTCATTTATAATTCTGCAGGTTTGTGAATTACAGTGCCCCTGAGCTCCTTTCTTCAACTCGCATTCTTGTGACCTGGCCGCAACATCGCAGGATTGCTTCAAGCCCTAATCTGGTTCCAGCACGGCACACTGTGCCTTTGCTTAATTCCTCTTCCTGGTGGAAAATGAGAGTTAAATATGCCCGTCCAGACACCTCCAGCTAGTCTCTCATTGGTTCTCCCTATTCCTGTTCATCTTCCACTGAAATTGTAAACAGGGCCAAACAGGAGGTTAAAGGGACTGACTCTCCAAGTCGGGAGAGTGTTAGTAAAGCGTCTGGAATGTTGCACCCGAGTACCAGGGGACGAAAACTGAGACATATTGGAACACGTCTCCCGATCACATGGTTGATCATACTCTAGGTTCCACATGCATGTTTTAGCTGAAGGAAGAATACCTTAAACCTGGGTAGTTGAAACCCGTGGAATGGGTACCATGCAATATGACTTCAGAGGGTCTTCATTTGCTCACCGAACCTCTCCAATCCTATCACTGCTGCGTTTATGCCCCTGTACACATGCTTGATTCTCTTTCGGAGACATAGCAATCCATAGGTTTTAAGATACTTACTAGTCAGGTACATTCTTAGGCGTTTAATATGCGGTGTTGAGTCCATTTCGTTGAGCAAGGAGTAGCTCTTGTCTATTCCATATTTGGCTTAAGGAACTTTATCTGTGCTCATTTCAATCTCTGGTTTTATGCAGCACCCCAACTCACCTTTCCCCTTATGCAAGCATAAGTTGGTTTTCTAAATTTGAGACCCTGTTCTGTTCTGTAATTCAGTTCCTGTGTAGCCAAGTTTACATTCCGTGTATTACTGATATCTTATGATGTTTCTTTTTCTGTGTGACTTATTTCAGTTAGAATCATCATACCTGAATCCACTCATTGTGCTGCTAAGGGCCTGATGACATAGATTTCATTGCTGAGTGATATTGCTTTGTAAGTAAATACCACAACTTCTTTATCCATTTTTCACTTTCTGCGATGTTGAACTTGTACTGTAAACGAGGTTCTTGTAAACAGAGGCGTCCCAAACTTTGGGGTGGCTGTGTCTTTTTGATTTTAATTTCCCTAAGCTATAGGACCATAAGTGGAAGTGCCCTAGGCTCTGTTGCTTTGTTTTTTAGATGTTTCAGGAAACACCATACACTTCTCCCGAGTGTCTGTTGGCAATTTACATCCCGCCCATCAGCATAACAAGGCTCCCAGTTCTCCATGGCCTGTCCTGCCTTTCTGGATTTTACACTTTTTTCAGATGGCCCTTTTGACCGGGGGGAAGTGAGACTTCATTGTAGTGCAGATTTCCTTTGCAAGCTTGCTTGGTTGGCCAAAAAGGGCGTATGCGTTTTTTCCTGAATATATTCAGGAAAAAACGCATACGCCCTTTTGGCCAAGTGCATCATTGTGGACGTTCTGCCTCTTTTCCTATGCTTTCAATGCAATTCCAGTCTACCTCCTGAAATCGGTTTCCTGCAATTCTGCCCTGCTTTCAAGTCCTCTTGGCAGCCTTACTTCAGTATATTTTTGGACGATAGCTGTCATTTATAACTCTGCAGGTTTGTGAATTACAGTGCCCCTGAGCTCCTTTCTTCAACTCGCTTTCTTGTGAGCTGGCCGCAACACCGCAGGATTGCTTCAGGCCCTAATCTGGTTCCGGCACGGCATGCTGAGCCTTTGGTTATTTCCTCTTCCTGGTGGGAAATGAGAGTTAAATTTGTCCGTCCAGACACCTCCAGCTAGTCTCTCATTGGTTCTCCCTATTTCTGTTCATCTTCCGCAGAAATTGCAAAGTCGGCCAAACAGGAGGTTAAAGGGACTGACTCTCCAAGTGGGGAGAGTGTTAGTAAAGCGTCTGGAATGTTGCAGCTGAGTACCAGGGGAGGAAAACTGAGACATACTTGAACATGTCTCCCGTTCACACGGTTGATCATACTCTGTGTTCCACATGCATGTTTTAGCTGAAGGAAGAATACCTTAAACCTGGAGAGTTGAGACCCGTGGAATTGGTACCATGCAATATGACTACAAAGGGTCTTCATTTGCTCACTGAACCTCTCCAATCCTATCACTGCTGCGTTTATGCCCCTGTACACATGCTTGATTCTCTTTTGGAGACATAGCAATCCATAGGTTTTAAGATACTTACTAGTCAGGTACATTCTTAGGCGTTTAATATGGGGTGTTGAGTCCATTTCGTTGAGCAAGGAGTAGCTCTTGTCTATTCCATATTTGGCTTAAGGAACTTTATCTGTGTTCATTTCAATCTCTGGTTTTATGCAGCACCCCAACTCACCTTTCCCCTTAAGCAAGCATAAGTTGGTTTTCTAAATTTGAGACCCTGTTCTGTTCTGTAATTCAGTTCCTGTGTAGCCAAGTTTACATTCCGTGTATTAGTGATATCTTATGATGTTTCTTTTTCTGTGTGACTTATTTCAGTTAGAATCATCGTACCTGTATCCACTCATTATGCTGCTGCGGGCCTGATGACATAGATTTCATGGCTGAGTGATTTTGCATTGTACGTAAGTACCACAACTTCTTTATCCATTTTTCACTTTCTGTCATATTGAACTTGTACGGTTAACGAGGTTCTTGTAAACAGAGGCGTCCCAAATTTTGGGGTGGCTGTGTCTTTTTGATTTTAATTTCCCTAAGCTATAGGACCATAAGTGGAAGTGCCCTAGGCTCTGTTGCTTTGTTTTTTAGATGTTTCAGGAAACACCATACACATCCCGCCCATCAGCATAACAAGGCTCCCAGTTCTCCATGGCCTGTCCTGCCTTTCTGGATTTTACACTTTTTTCAGATGGCCCTTTTGACCAGGGGGAAGTGAGACTTCATTGTAGTGCAGATTTCCTTTGCAAGCTTGCTTGGTTGGCCAAAAAGTGCGTATGCCTTTTTTCTTGAATAAATTCAGGAAAAAAGGCATACGCCCTTTTTGGCCAAGTGAATCATTGTGGACGTTCTGCCTCTTTTCCTATGCTTTAAATGCAATTCCAGTCTACCTCCTGAAATCGTTTTCCTGCAATTCTGCCTTGCTTTCAATGCCTCTTCATAGCCTTACCTCAATATATTTTTTGAAAATAGTTGGCCTTTATAACTCTGCAGGTTTTTCAATTGCAGTGGCCCTTAGCTCCATTTTTCAGCTCTTATTTTTGTGATCTTGCCTCATAACCACAGGATTCCTTCAGGCCCTATTCTTCTTCTGGGGCACCTTGCTGTGCCTTTGGTTTATTTTTCTTACTGATGTGAATTTAGAGTGACATGTGCCCATTGAAACCGCTACAGCTAGTTTCTCACTGGTTCCCCCTATTCCCATTCATCCTCCGCACTAACTGCAGACTGTGCGATACCAGAACTTAAAGGCATTGACTCTCCATGTGGGGATATTTTTGGTAAAGCGGCTGGAATGTCGATCCGGAGCTCCAGGAGAGGAAAAATGAGGTGCGTTTTAGAAACCTTTCCCGATCATATGGTATACCAGTCGCTGGGTTTCCCAAGCATGGTTTAGCTGTAGGAAGATTCCCTTCAACCTGGAGTGTTGGGACCCTTGGAATGAGTAGCATGAAGTATTGCATTAAACTTTTGGCAGTTGCTCACCAAAGCTCATCAATCCTCTCAGCCCCAAGTGTCCAGCCTTATGTCTTATCCAGCTGTGGGTTTATATGTGGTCAATCCAGGTTGCATCACAGCCCCTGAGTGAATTTTGTAAGAAGTTTTCTCTCTTTCATTGTTTCTGCGTTTTGTTTTTAAAATTTATTTCTATAATGGGGTTTAGCTCATTTTCACTGCTGTGTTTGTGCCACTCTGCACACACTTGATTCCCTTATGGAGATATATCAATACATGGGTTTTAAGATTCTTATTACTCAGATATATTTCTCTGCGGTGTATAGGGTGTGTTGAGGCCAGTTCATTGAGCAAGGTGTAGATCTTGTCTAATATCTATTTGGTTTATTGAACGGTATCTGTGCTAATTTCAAACTCTGGTTTTATGCATCACCCCACCTCTCCTTTCCCCTTAAGCTGAAATAAGTGTGTTTTCTAAATGTGAGACACTGTTCTGTTCTGTAATTCATTTCTTGTGCAGCCATATTTACCCTCCCTCTATAAGTGATATCTTATGATATGTTTCTTTTCTGTTTGACTTATTTCAAGTAGTATTATCGGACCTAAATCCACTCTTTATCCTTCTACTAGCCTTATTACATTGATTTCATGGTGAAGAAATATTCCATTGTACATAAGTACCACATCTTCTTTATCCATTGCTCTCTTTCCTGGGATATTTAAGGTATACTGAAGTTGAGGTTCTTGTAAACAGAGTAGCCCTAAACTGTGGTGTGCTTGTGTCTTGTTGATTTTTAGACTTCCCTAGATATACTCCCATGATTGGAAGTGTCCTATGCTCTGTAGCTCTGTTTTTTAGATGATTTAGGAACCACCATACACTTCTCCAGAGTGGCTCTCGGCAGTTCACACACTGCCCATCAGCGTATAAAGGCTCCCTGTTCTCCATGGCCTGTCCTGCATTTCTGGTTTTTACAATTTTTTAGGATGGCCCTTTTGACCAGTGGGAAATGAGACTTCTTTGTTGTGCACATTTGCATTGCTTGCTTGCTTCGTTGCCCATAAAGTGCGTATGCGTTTTTTCCTGGATATAATCAGGAAAAAACACATACGCCCTTTTGGGCCAACTGCATCATTGTCGAAATTCTGCCGCTTTTCATGTGCTTTAAAGACGAGTCCAATCTATCTCTTGAAATCTGTTTCTTGCAATTCTGTCTTGCATTCAGATCCTCTTCTTTGCCTTACCTCAACATATTTTTGGACGTTAGTTTTCATTTATAACTCTGCAGGTTTGTGAATTGCAGTGACCCTGAGCTCCATTTTTTAAGTTGCTCTTTTGTGAGCTGGCCTCAAACCCGCAGGATTGCTTCAGGCCCTATTTTGGCTCGGGCGAGGCGGGCTGAGCCTTTTTTCAATTCTTATTCTTAATGGGAAATTAGAGTGATATGTGCCCGTCCAAACCCCTACAACTATTCTCTCATTGGTTCCCCGTTCATCCTCCTCACAATTTGCAAAATGTGTGAAACAGAAGTTGAAATGTGCTGATTCTCCAAGTGGGGAGATTCTAAGTAACGTGGCTGGAATGGTGAACAGGAGCACCAGGAGAGGATAAATGAGCTGCATTTTAGACACATCTCCCGATCACATGGTGTACAGTCCTCTGGGTTTTCCATGCATGTTTTAGCTGTAGGACGATCCCTTGAACCTGCATATTTGGGACCCATTGAATGGGTACCAGGTAGTATTACTTTAAAGGGTGTGCATTTCCTCACCCAACCTCACATTTCTCTTAGCGCAAACAGTTTCCAGCCTTATGTCTCATCCTGCTGTGGGTCTAGATGTGTTCAATCCATGTTGCATCACCGGCCCTGAGGAAAAGTTGTAAGAGGTTTTCTCTGTCTCTCTGTCGTTTATTTTTTTCAATTTATTACTATATTGGTTACAGCTGATTTTCAAAGCTCTGTTTCTTGCTGCTGTACATCCACTTGATTCACGTACAGAGAGACATCAGTAAATTCTTTTTCAGATTCTTACCAGTCGTATATATTCTTTTCCGGTGACTTGAGTGTGCTGAGTGCAGTTCTTTTAGCTACCGTGTAGGCCTTGTTGATTATCAGTTTGGTATTTGGAATGGTATCTTTGCTAATTTCAACCTCCTGGGTGATGCCTCACCCCTCCCCACCTTTCCCGTTTAGCAGCCTTATGCGTGTTTTCTACATATTTGACTATGTTTTTGTTTTGTAATTTATTTCATGTGTAGCCATTTTGGATTCCACCTTTAAGTGATATCTTATGATATGTGTCTTTTTCTTTTTGAATTCTGTCACTTAGAAAGATCATACGTAACTCCTCCGGAGTTGTTACAACTGGCCATATTTCATTGATTTCCAGGCTGAATAATATTCCACTCTACCTAAGTACCACATCTCTACCCATTTTTTCCCTCCAGAGACATTTAAGTTATATCCTAGTTGAGTATCTTTTAAACAGAGAGGGGGTAAACATTGGGGTGCCTGTGTCCTCTCGATTTTTGTTTTTCTCAAGATATACGCCCATGAGTGCAAGTGCCCTATGCTCTGTAGCTCATTTTTTAGATGCTTTAGTAAACACAATACACTTCTCCAGAATGGCCGTTGGCAATATACATTTCCACTATAAGTCTCACAGGGCTCCCTCTTCTCCTTGCCCTGTCCTGCATTTCTGTTGTTTACACTTTATGAGGATGGCTCTTCTGACTGATGCGAAGTGATATCTTTTGTAGTATTGACTTCCAGTGCCCACCTGTTTGGTTGGCTAAAAAAGTGTATGCCCTTTTCTTGAATATATACAGAAAAAAACGCATACACCCTTTTTGGCCAACTGCAATGTTGGCAATGTTCAGCTCCTTTTCTTGTGCTTAATGGTGAGTCCTTTCTACCTCCTCAAATCCCTTTCCTGCCATTCTCCCTTGCTTACAAGTCCTTTTCTCTGACTTTCCTCAAGACATTTTTCAGTGATGGATATTTTCAACTCTGCAGTTTTGTGAATTTTACTGCCCCTGAGTTCCATTGTTCAACTTGTGTTTATGGGAACTGGCCACAAAGCAGCGGGATTTCCTCAAGCCCTATACTGTTTCCATGGGCAACCCTAGCCTTTGGTCAATTCGTCTTCCTGATTGGAAATTAGAGTGACATGTGCCTGTCTGAACACCTAGGACTTGTCTCTCATTGTTCCTCATCCTTCCGCTTCATCCTCTGGACAAATTCCAAACTGTACGCAACAGGATGTTGACAGTGCTGACATCTCCAAGTGGGGAGACTGTTAGTAAAGACGCTGGAGGGGTGAACCCGAGCACCAGGAGATGAGGAGATGAGATGCCTTTTCCAAACTCTTCCCGATCAGACGGTATACCATCCTCTGGGTGTGACAGACATGTTTTAGCAGTAGGAAGAGTCCCATTCATGTAAGGAGAACACCAGGGCTTTTTCAAAATCAGTGTCTCCCCGAAACCCAAACTGGGGAATTTTTTAAGCTACGGCTACACATATGTTCATTAAGGGCCTTGGGAAGTAGGCAGAGTCCAAACTTTAGATGATTGAAGTCTTCAGGGTCAGAAGCACTCACCACCAGCTTCCCTTAGGTTACACTTTAACTGTCATTGATAGATGATGTCAATAAAAATATCTATTCTTTTTCAGATTATTTCCCCTTATAGGTTATTGCAAAATGTTGAGTGTAGTTCCCTGTGCTATACAGTAGTTCCTTGTTGATGATCTATTTTATACATAGCAGTGTGTATGTGTTAATCCCAAACTGTTAATTTATCCCTCCTCCCACCTTTCCCCTTTGGTAATAATAAATTATAAGATTTTATACTTCTCAGAAATGGGGGAGCTGAAAGAGAGGTATCATTTTCAATGGAAAAGCATTTAAAACAAGATTGAAGCTTTAACCAAGATTATTAGATGTACATCCTTGGAAAGAAATCACTTCGTTTCTCTAATATTGACCTGACAAATAAGACAAACCTTTTCACTGAACTTGCTTATAATAAAGTGATGGAAATATCAAATGGAAGTGTTAGAAACATCTTATTTTACCCGAGCCTTATACACTGTTCTATGTTAACTACAGTTTGGCTCACACATCTGTTCATTGAGCTTACAATAGTCTCAATTTCTGTTACTGATCCTCCAGAGTGGACCCCAACAAGTGTCCCCCTGCCCAGTGTCATTGGGGCCAACAGATCGAGACTGAGTTTGGTTCACAAGCAAAGGAAACTTTATATTTTGATCAGAGAATGGAGAGGTGAGAGCATGCACTACCCCGTGGGCTGTGGGCTGGGCTGCTGTGTAGAGATCCTGTCAGAGTCAGTGGGAGGGAGGGGGCGGAGCTCTCGAGGGCCAGGTTGGCTGCAGCTCCGGCTCTATATCGCGGAGTCTGCACTGGGCCCCAGGAGCTGAGGTGTCGACCCAGCCATTCTGCACTAGGAAATCTGGTCTGAAGTGCCGGGTGTGGAACCTCTGCATGCGGGACCCTAGGAGCACGTGAAATTAGACAAAGCACAAAGGATAAAAAAGGTTAGACTTGACTTTATTGCCCAGATTCTATTTTTATCTCCCAGGGATTTTTAATGGGCTTTGCTGGGGACAAACCCCTCCTCTGCCTTTTGTCCCGTTCCTCATTCTTGGAGTGCTGAGGGTGCAGACACTTCTTCTGTAACTGCTGAGTGCTGAGTTGGGAGCCCTAATACCCGGGGGCGAGGGTCAGAGCTTCTCCCCAGCAGCCTCCAGGTGACGTTGATTGTCCCCAGGCCCCCTGCCTCCCTGCTCGTCCACCTGAGCACCAGCATTGGAAGTGTTATAGATTCTAATGACCTTTAAGGGTCCAGGAAAGAGATGTGCAGAGACGCTGTGGGGGCCGGTTTCACCCCGCCCCACATTTGTTCGGCCACCTTAGGCTGACCGTTTCTGCCAGCCTAGATGCTCTGACCAGTAGTCTGCGCTTTCTTCAATTAGGCCCCTGAATTAACGTACAAACAGCACCAGGTGTCAGAGCCCTGCCCGCTCAACTCCCAGACAGTCCAGGGTCAGTGGTGATCAAGGACCATGATGACCACTGAGTCAACAGCCTTTTGAAGTAAACAGGAGTCCAGCCGGTCTTATTGGCCACCATCATCACGGTGTCTGTAGGCTTTTCTATGGTGACAGTGTGATATACGGTTCCCCCGCCAAGATTATTAGCTCCCCTCTGGGTGCAGTAAGTCCTGCAAGCAGTAGTCTACTCTTTTGGGACACACTCTTATTGTTTTATGAGAGAAACTCCAGGTCAAGTGATGTTCACACGAGTCGTCATGGTGCCCTGTTGCCCCCGGTTATCTCTCTGGATGTTGGAGTTGGAGGGCCTCCTCACTCGAGGTCGGTGTGCCCACGGAGCGAACCCTGCAACTTCAGGGCATCGTTGGTGGTTAGGATCACCACGTGGGGTCCTTTTCCCTTAGGAAGGAGGTGGCCTTTTGGGCTGCTGATTTCCAGGTTTTTAGATACCGCCAGTATCTTGGCCAGATGCGGCAGTGGGCCAAGCCCCTTGGTGACCGTAGTTTATCCTACCTGGATGGCATTCTTGCATTGTTCCATTTCAAGTGGTCCCAGTTTTTGCACTAATTCTCCAATGGCGATTCACCTTTCACCGGGAATGTAAAGGTCAAAGGGTTTAGCTAAATTAGGGAGTTCCAGGGCAAGGGTCTGAATTGACTGCTCTTTCCATTCTTGAAAGGCCACTTCTGGATTCTATTCAAAAGGATCATCATCTTTTCCTTTCAGTGTTTCATATAGAGGCCCAGCTAGTAGACTGTAGTTAGGGATCCAGAAGCAGCAAACCCTGGCCTCCCCAGGAACCCCTAAGCTGTCTTCTAGTTTTAGAAAGGGGTAAGGCTGCAAATGGTTTCTTCCCTTTCCTGGGATGGGCTTCTCCGACCTTCTGTGAGAATGAAGCCCAGGCAGGTCACCGCAGTCTGTGATATTTGAGCTTTTTCTTGGACAACTTCTATCCTTTATTGGCTTGGTAGTTCAGAGGCCTCCTTAGTAGGGCTGGCGATCAGAATGTCGTCTGCGTACTGAAGGAGGGTTTCCTTTTCCAGAGGTAGAACTTTTAGGTCTTTAGCTAAGCTTTCCCCAAAGATGGTGTGGGAATTTTTGCACCCTTGGGGCAAGACGGCCCGGAAGTATTGTTTTAGTTGTATGTTGAGTCCTGCCACTCACAAGCCAAAATTTCTTGTGACTCTGGGACTAATGGAATACAAAAGAAGGCATCATTGAAGACTAATACAGAATACCATGTCCTGGTGGTTGGTAGAATGACCAGCAGGGTGTAGGAATTAGGAGCAACTGGAGGTATATCCTCGGTGGCTTCACTGACTGTCCTGACATCCTTTACCAGGTCCCCAGCAGCCCATGGGGCTCTCGTGGTCAGACCAATCCCAGAATATGGAGCTCACCTGGGCAGGTACCCCACCCCCACCCCAGCCCACGGGGCTCTCGTGGTCAGGCCCTTCCCAGGATACAGAGCTACCCTTGCAGGTACCGTGGCAGGGCTGGGCACACAGGAACCGTGCACATAGCCCTCATTGCAGAGCACCCCCAGCTCACCTGTCGCTCAGAGCTGGCACAGAGCACCTCAGAGCAGGACTTGAACTAACAAACAGCAGCTGCGACAGGTCTGTGACCCTGGGCATCACTCTGTGCGGCCTCCCTCCACCTGGTCTTCCAGAGACTTCCACTGCACCCGGGGCACCAGGCCTCTGTCTCCAACCACCACCCACCCCTCCTCTCCCTGACTCCTGGGTTCCTCTCATAAGGAGAGGGTTTTCTTGAAGTTGTCTCCCACTCATGGGCCAGATAAAATGATTAGAAAACAAGCCAAAGCTGCAGCCCCTTGTCTATCCTGACTCTCAGGAGCCCACACCTGTTCCTTGGACCTGGCCGGTTCAGCAAGTTCCATTTTCTGCAACTGTGAGTCCCTGAGGGGTGATGATTGGCTGACCTGGGCAGCCTTACCGTGCGGGCCAGCCCTCCCCAGGTGTGCCTGGGTTGAGATCAATATAAATACCACTCCAGGCAGCAAGAGCCCCTGCAGCCGTGCCTGACGCCATTTTCTCTGCCCTGTCAGCAGTCTCGGGGCTGGGCTGGTGGGAGGGAGTGAGAGGCCACGGCTTTGTGGGTGGCCCAGTGTGAGTGGGGCTCTGCTGGACTTTCTGCAGCAGTTGCCAGGCTGCCACCTGCTAAAGAAGAGGATGTGTCACCCATACCTGCTGCTGGAATTTCTCCCTGGGCAGAGGTGAGGAAGGAAAAAAGCAGTGGGGGCAGGGACAGGACGGGTATCTCAGTCAGGGAAATGGAAATCTTCCAGAAGAGCACCCAGGGCCAGGACCATCCTGGCTGGCCTGCAGGCACCAAGTCGGCCGGCATGCTGTCACTCGTGTGGCTCTATGGCCCTTCCTCTAGGCTTTCAAGTCCTTGTATATATTCAGGTGTTTTACCTGGGACGGGTGGGAATAGTTCAGCAGCAACTGGCCTGGGGCTCAGCTCACGTTTACTCACAGATGCCTCGGCACGGTGCCCCAGCTTTGCAATGAGGACGCTTGTTGCGTGGGGGCTGCTGGCTGAATGGGAGACGATTCCCCACCACTGGCCAACTTCAGAATTGTTTACAACTGGAGCAAGTGCCCTGATACGGTTTTCCTCTGTGGAACTGGTGGGTTCTGTGTTTTTTTTCTCTTTTTCGTTTTTGCTTCAAGGTAGATTTTATTCCTCTTTTTTGTATTTACAGATATAAGCATGGAAATAATTTATTCATATAAATACATGTATGTGAAGGGAATAATTGTTTTTTCTGTTTTATTTTTTAAATTTTATTTCTTTTTAATTTTGAATTTTATTTTATATTTTTATACAGCAGGTTCTTATTGGTTATCTATTTTATACATATAAATGTATACATGCCAATCCCAGTCTCTCAACTCCTCCCACCACCACCCCCCCAACAGCTTTCCCCCCTTGTTGTCCATACATTTGTTGTCTACATCTGTTGCTCTATTTATGCCTTGCAAAATGGTTAATCTGTACAGTTTTCCTAGGTTCCACATATATGCATGAATATACAAGATTTGTTTTTCTCTTTCTGACTTACTTCACTCTGTATGACAGTCTCTAGATCCATCGACGTCTCTACAAATGACCCAATTTCATTCCTTTTCATGGCTTAGTAATATTCCATTTTATATATGTACCACAGCTTTATGCATTCGTCTGTCTGTGGGCATTTAGGTTGCTTCCATTACCTCGATATTGTAAATAGTGATGCAATGAACATTGCGGTGAATGTCTCGTTTTGATTTATGGTTTTGTCTGGGTATATGTCCAGTACTGGGATTGCTGTATCATATGGTAATTCTATTGTTAGTTTCTTAAGAAACTCCGTATTGTTCTCCATAGTGACTGTATCAATTTATATTCCCAACAATAGTGGAAGGGGGTTCCTTTTCTCCACACCCTTTCCAGCATTTTTGTTTGTAGATTTTCTCATGATGCCTATTCTATCAGGTGTGAGGTGATACCTCATTGTTGAGTCCATTTTGTTGAGCAAGGGGTAGGTCTTGTCTATTACATATTTGGCTTATTGAATGGTATCTGTGCTAATTTCAAACTCTGGTTTTATGCAGCACCCCAACTCACTTTCCCCCTTAAGGAAGCATAAGTTGGTTTTCTAAACTGGAGACCCTGTTCTGTTTTGTAATTCAGTTCATGTGTAGCCAAGTTCACATTCCGTGTATTAGTGATACCTTATGATGTTTCTTTTTCTGTGTGACATATTTCAGTTAGAATCATCATACCTGAATCCACTCATTATGCTGCTATGGGCCTGATGACATAGATTTCATGGCTGAGTGATTTTGCATTGTACATAAGTACCACAACTTCTTTATCCATTTTTCACTTTCTGCGATATTGAACTTGTACCGTAAACGAGGTTCTTGTAAACAGAGCTGTCCCAAACAGTGGGGTGGCTGTGTCTTTTTGATTTTAATTTTCCTAAGCTATAGGACCATAAGTGGAAGTGCCCTAGGCTCTGTTGCTTTGTTTTTTAGATGTTTCAGGAAACACCATACACTTCTCCCGAGTGGCTGTTGGCAATTTACATCCCGCCCATCAGCATAACAAGGCTCCCAGTTCTCCATGGCCTGTCCTGCCTTTCTGGATTTTACACTTTTCTCAGATGGCCCTTTTGACCGGGGGGAAGTGAGACTACATTGTAGTGCAGATTTCCTTTGCAAGCTTGCTTGGTTGGCCAAAAAGTGCGTATGCGTTTTATCCTGATTCAGGAAAAAACGCATACGCCCTTTTTGGCCAAGTGCATCATTGTGGACGTTCTGCCTCTTTTCCTATGCTTAAAATGCAATTCCAGTCTACCTCCTGAAATCGGTTTCCTGCAATTCTGCCCCGCTTTCAAGTCCTCTTGGCAGCCTTACTTCAGTATATTTTTGGACGATAGCTGTCATTTATAACTCTGCAGGTTTGTGAATTCCTGTGCCCCTGAGCTCCGTTCTTCATCTCGCTTTCTTGTGAGCTGGCCGCAACACCGCAGGATTGCTTCAGGCCCTAATCTGGTTCCAGCACGGCACGCTGAGCCTTTGGTTAATTCCTGTCCTTGGTGGGAAATGAGAGTTAAATTTGCCCGTCCAGAAACCTCCAGCTTGTCTCTCATTGGTTCTCCCTATTCCTGTTCATCTTCCACAAAACTTGCAAACTGGGCCAAACAGGAGAATAAAGATACTGACTCTCCAGGTCGGGAGAGTGTTAGTAAAGCGTCTGGAATGTTGCACCCGAGTACCAGGGGACGAAAACTGAGACATATTTGAACACGTCTCCCGATCACACGGTGGATCATACTCTGGGTTCCACATGCATGTTTTAGCTGAAGGAAGAATCCCTTAAACCTGGAGAGTTGAGACCCGTTGAATGGGTACCATGCAATATGACTTCAAAGGGTCTTCATTTGCTCACCGAACCTCTCCAATCCTATCACTGCTGCGTTTATGCCCCTGTACACACGCTTCATTCTCTTTTGGAGACATAGCAATCCATAGGTTTTAAGATACTTACTAGTCAGGTACATTCTTAGGCGTGTAATATGGGTTGTTGAGTCCATTTCGTTGAGCAAGGAGTAGCTCTTGTCTATTCCATATTTGGCTTAAGGAACTTTATCTGTGCTCATTTCAATCGCTGGTTTTATGCAGCACCCCAACTCACCTTTCCCCTTAAGCAAGCATAAGTTGGTTTTCTAAATTTGAGACCCTGTTCTGTTTTGGAATTCAGTTCCTGTGTAGCCAAGTTTACATTCCGTGTATTAGTGATATCTTATGATGTTTCTTTTCCTGTGTGACTTATATCAGTTAGAATCATTGTACCTGAATCCACTCATTATGCTGCTACGGGCCTGATGACATAGATTTCATTGCTGAGTGATACTGCATTGTACGTAAGTACCACAAGTTCTTTATCCATTTTTCACTTTCTGTGATATTGAACTTGTACGGTAAACGAGGTTCTTGTAAACAGAGGCGTCCCAAACTTTGGGGTGGCTGTGTCTTTTTGATTTTAATTTCCCTAAGCTATAGGACCATAAGTGGAAGTGCCCTAGGCTCTGTTGCTTTTTTTTTTAGATGTTTCAGGAAACACCATACACTTCTCCCGAGTGTCTGTTGGCAATTTACATCCCGCCCATCAGCATAACAAGGCTCCCAGTTCTCCATGGCCTGTCTTGCCTTTCTGGATTTTACACTTTTTTCAGATGGCCCTTTTGACCGGGGGGAAGTGAGACTTCATTGTAGTGCAGATTTCCTTTGCAAGCTTGCTTGGTTGGCCAAAGAGGGCGTATGCGTTTTTTCCTGAATATATTCAGGAAAAAACGCATACGCCTTTTTTGGCCAAGTGCATCACTGTGGACGTTCTGCCTCTTTTCCTATGCTTTCAATGCAATTCCAGTCTACCTCCTGAAATCAGTTTCCTGCAATTCTGCCCCATTTTCAAGTCCTCTTGGCAGCCTTACTTCAGTATATTTTTGGATGATAGCTGTCATTTATAACTCTGCAGGTTTGTGAATTACAGTGCCCCTGAGCTCCTTTCTTCAACTCGCTTTTTTGTGACCTGGCCGCAACACCGCAGGATGGCTTCAGGCCTTAATCTGGTTCCGGCACGGCACGCTGAGCCTTTGTTTAATTCCTCTTCCTGGTGGGAAATGAGAGTTAAATTTGCCCGTCCAGACACCTCCAGCTAGTCTCTCATTGGTTCTCGCTATTCCTGTTCATCTTCCGCAGAAATTGCAAACTGGGCCAAACAGGAGGTTAAAGGCACTGACTCTCCAAGTCGGGAGAGTGTTAGTAAAGCGTCTGGAATGTTGCACCCGAGTACCAGGGGAGGAAAACTGAGACATATTTGAACACGTCTCCCGATCACATGGTTGATCATACTCTCGGTTCCACATGCATGTTTTAGCTGAAGGAAGAATCCCTTAAACCTGGAGAGTTGAGACCCGTGGAATGGGTACCATGCAGTGTGACTTCAAAGGGTCTTCATTTGCTCACCGAACCTCTCCAATCCTATCACTGCTGCGTTTATGCCCCTCTACACACGCTTGATTCCCTTTCAGAGACATAGCAATCCATAGATTTTAAGATACTTGCTAGTCAGGTACATTCTTAGGCGTTTAATATGGGGTGTTGAGTCCATTTCGCTGAGCAAGGAGTAGCTCTTGTCTATTACATATTTGATTAAGGAACTTTATCTGTGCTCATTTCAATCTCTGGTTTTATGCAGCACCTCATCTCCCCTTTCCCCTTAAGCAAGCATAAGTTGGTTTTCTAAATTTGAGACCCTGTTCTGTTTTGGAATTCAGTTCCTGTGTAGCCAAGTTTACATTCCGTGTATTAGTGATATCTTATGATGTTTCTTTTTCTGTGTGACTTATTTCAGATAAAATCATCATACCTGAATCCACTCATTATGCTTCTACGTGTCTGAAGACAGAGATTTCATTGCTGAGTGATATTGCATTGTACGTAAGTACCACAACTTCTTTATCCATTATTCGCTCTTTGCGATATTGAACTTGTATCGTAACCGAGGTTCTTGTAAACAGAGGCGTCCCAAACTTTGGGGTGGCTGTGTCTTTTTGATTTTAATTTCCCTAAGCTATAGGACCATAAGTGGAAGTGCCCTAGGCTCTGTTGCTTTGTTTTTTAGATGTTTCAGGAAACACCATACACTTCTCCCGAGTGTCTGTTGGCAATTTACATCCCGCCCATCAGCATAACAAGGCTCCCAGTTCTCCATGGCCTGTCCTGCCTTTCTGGATTTTACACTTTTTTCAGATGGCCCTTTTGACCGGGGGGAAGTGAGACTTCATTGTAGTGCAGATTTCCTTTGCAAGCTTGCTTGGTTGGCCAAAGAGGGCGTATGCGTTTTTTCCTGAATATATTCAGGAAAAAACGCATACGCCCTTTTTGGCCAAGTGCATCACTGTGGAGGTTCTGCCTCTTTTCCTATGCTTTCAATGCAATTCCAGTCTACCTCCTGAAATCGGTTTCCTGCAATTCTGCCCCGCTTTCAAGTCCTCTTGGCAGCCTTACTTCAGTATATTTTTGGACGATAGCTGTCATTTATAACTCTGCAGGTTTGTGAATTACAGTGCCCCTGAGCTCCTTTCTTCAACTCGTTTTCTTGTGAGCTGGCCGCAACACCGCAGGATGGCTTCAGGCCCTAATCTGGTTCCGGCACGGCACGCTGAGCCTTTGGTTAATTCCTCTTCCTGGTGGGAAATGAGAGTTAAATTTGCCCGTCCAGACACCTCCAGCTAGTCTCTCATTGGTTCTCGCTATTCCTGTTCATCTTCCGCAGAAATTGCAAACTGGGCCAAACAGGAGGTTAAAGGGACTGACTCTCCAAGTCGGGAGACTGTTAGTAAAGCGTCTGGAATGTTGCACCCGAGTACCAGGGTACGAAAACTGAGACATATTTGAACACGTCTCCCGATCACATGGTTGATCATACTCTAGGTTCCACATGCATGTTTTAGCTGAAGGAAGAGTACCTTAAACCTGGGTAGTTGAAACCCGTGGAATGGGTACCATGCAATATGACTTCAAAGCGTCTTCAATTGCTCACCGAACCTCTCCAATCCTATCACTGCTGCGTTTATGCCCCTGTACACACGCTTGATTCTCTTTCGGAGACATAAGAATCCATAGGTTTTAAGATACTTACTAGTCAGGTACATTCGTAGGCGTTTAATATGGAGTGTTGAGTCCATTTCGTTGAGCAAGGAGTAGCTCTTGTCTATTACATATTTGATTAAGGAACTTTATCTGTGCTCATTTCAATCTCTGGTTTTATGCAGCACCCCACCTCACCTTTACCCTTAAGCAAGCATAAGTTGGTTTTCTAAATTTGAGACCCCGTTCTGTTTTGTAATTCAGTTCCTGTGTAGCCAAGTTTACATTCCGTGTATTACTGATATCTTATGATGTTTCTTTTTCTGTGTGACTTATTTCAGTTAGAATCATCATACCTGAATCCACTCATTGTGCTGCTAAGGGCCTGATGACATAGATTTCATTGCTGAGTGATATTGCTTTGTAAGTAAATACCACAACTTCTTTATCCATTTTTCACTTTCTGCGATGTTGAACTTGTACTGTAAACGAGGTTCTTGTAAACAGAGGCGTTCCAAACTTTGGGGTGGCTGTGTCTTTTTGATTTTAATTTCCCTAAGCTATAGGACCATAAGTGGAAGTGCCCTAGGCTCTGTTGCTTTGTTTTTTAGATGTTTCAGGAAACACCATACACTTCTCCCGAGTGTCTGTTGGCAATTTACATCCCGCCCATCAGCATAACAAGGCTCCCAGTTCTCCATGGCCTGTCCTGTCTTTCTGGATCTTACACTTTTTTCAGATGGCCCTTTTGACCGGGGGGAAGTGAGACTTCATTGTAGTGCAGATTTCCTTTGCAAGCTTGCTTGGTTGGCCAAAAAGGGCGTATGCGTTTTTTCCTGAATATATTCAGGAAAAAACGCATACGCCCTATTTGGCCAAGTGCATCCTTGTGGACGTTCTGCCTCTTTTCCTATGCTTTCAATGCAATTCCTGTTTACCTCCTGAAATCGGTTTCCTGCAATTCTGCCCCGCTTTCAAGTCCTCTTGGCAGCCTTACTTCAGTATATTTTTGGACGATAGCTGTCATTTATAAGTCTGCAGTGTTGTGAATTACAGTGCCCCTGAGCTCCTTTCTTCAACTCGTTTTCTTGTGAGCTGGCCGCAACACCGCAGGATTGCTTCAGGCCCTAATCTGGTTCCGGCATGGCACGCTGAGCCTTTGGTTAATTCCTCTTCCTGGTGGGAAATGAGAGTTAAATTTGCCCGTCCAGACACCTCCAGCTAGTCTCTCATTTGTTCTCCCTATTCCTGTTAATCTTCCGCAGAAATTGCAAACTGGGCCAAACAGGAGGTTAAAGGCACTGACTCTCCAAGTCGGGAGAGTGTTAGTAAAGTGTCTGGAATGTTGCACCCGAGTACCAGGGGACGAAAACTGAGACATATTTGAACACGTCTCCCGATCACACGGTGGATCATACTCTGGGTTCCACATGCATGTTTTAGCTGAAGGAAGAATCCCTTAAACCTGGAGAGTTGAGACCCGTTGAATGGGTACCATGCAATATGACTTCAAAGGGTCTTCATTTGCTCACCGAACCTCTCCAATCCTATCACTGCTGCGTTTATGCCCCTGTACACACGCTTAATTCTCTTTTGGAGACATAGCAATCCATAGGTTTTAAGATACTTACTAGTCAGGTACATTCTTAGGCGTGTAATATGGGTTGTTGAGTCCATTTCGTTGAGCAAGGAGTAGCTCTTGTCTATTCCATATTTGGCTTAAGGAACTTTATCTGTGCTCATTTCAATCGCTGGTTTTATGCAGCACCCCAACTCACCTTTCCCCTTAAGCAAGCATAAGTTGGTTTTCTAAATTTGAGACCCTGTTCTGTTCTGTAATTCAGTTCCTGTGTAGCCAAGTTTACATTCTGTGTATTACTGATATCTTATGATGTTTCTTTTTCTGTGTGACTTATATCAGTTAGAATCATTGTACCTGAATCCACTCATTATGCTGCTACGGGCCTGATGACATAGATTTCATTGCTGAGTGATACTGCATTGTACGTAAGTACCACAAGTTCTTTATCCATTTTTCACTTTCTGTGATATTGAACTTCTACGGTAAACGAGGTTCTTGTAAACAGAGGCGTCCCAAACTTTGGGGTGGCTGTGTCTTTTTGATTTTAATTTCCCTAAGCTATAGGACCATAAGTGGAAGTGCCCTAGGCTCTGTTGCTTTTTTTTTTAGATGTTTCAGGAAACACCATACACTTCTCCCGAGTGTCTGTTGGCAATTTACATCCCGCCCATCAGCATAACAAGGCTCCCAGTTCTCCATGGCCTGTCCTGCCTTTCTGGATTTTACACTTTTTTCAGATGGCCCTTTTGACCGGGGGGAAGTGAGACTTCATTGTAGTGCAGATTTCCTTTGCAAGATTGCTTGGTTGGCCAAAGAGGGCGTATGCGTTTTTACCTGAATATATTCAGGAAAAAACGCATACGCCTTTTTTGGCCAAGTGCATCACTGTGGACGTTCTGCCTCTTTTCCTATGCTTTCAATGCAATTCCAGTCTACCTCCTGAAATCAGTTTCCTGCAATTCTGCCCCATTTTCAAGTCCTCTTGGCAGCCTTACTTCAGTATATTTTTGGATGATAGCTGTCATTTATAACTCTGCAGGTTTGTGAATTACAGTGCCCCTGAGCTCCTTTCTTCAACTCGCTTTTTTGTGACCTGGCCGCAACACCGCAGGGTGGCTTCAGGCCTTAATCTGGTTCCGGCACGGCACGCTGAGCCTTTGTTTAATTCCTCTTCCTGGTGGGAAATGAGAGTTAAATTTGCCCGTCCAGACACCTCCAGCTAGTCTCTCATTGGTTCTCGCTATTCCTGTTCATCTTCCGCAGAAATTGCAAACTGGGCCAAACAGGAGGTTAAAGGCACTGACTCTCCAAGTCGGGAGAGTGTTAGTAAAGCGTCTGGAATGTTGCACCCGAGTACCAGGGGAGGAAAACTGAGACATATTTGAACACGTCTCCCGATCACATGGTTGATCATACTCTAGGTTCCACATGCATGTTTTAGCTGAAGGAAGAATACCTTAAACCTGGGTAGTTGAAACCCGTGGAATGGGTACCATGCAATATGACTTCAAAGGGTCTTCATTTGCTCACCGAACCTCTCCAATCCTATCACTGCTGCGTTTATGCCCCTGTACACATGCTTGATTCTCTTTCGGAGACATAAGAATCCATAGGTTTTAAGATACTTACTAGTCAGGTACATTCTTAGGCGTTTAATATGGGGTGTTGAGTCCATTTCGTTGAGCAAGGAGTAGCTCTTGTCTATTCCATATTTGGCTTAAGGAACTTTATCTGTGCTCATTTCAATCTCTGGTTTTATGCATCACCCCAACTCACCTTTACCCTTAAGCAAGCATAAGTTGGTTTTCTAAATTTGAGACCCTGTTCTGTTCTGTAATTCAGTTCCTGTGGAGCCAAGTTTACATTCCGTGTATTACTGATATCTTATGATGTTTCTTTTTCTGTGTGACTTATTTCAGTTAGAATCATCATACCTGAATCCACTCATTGTGCTGCTAAGGGCCTGATGACTTAGATTTCATTGCTGAGTGATATTGCTTTGTAAGTAAATACCACAACTTCATTATCCATTTTTCACTTTCTGCGATGTTGAACTTGTACTGTAAACGAGGTTCTTGTAAACAGAGGCGTCCCAAACTTTGGGGTGGCTGTGTCTTTTTGATTTTAATTTCCCTAAGCTATAGGACCATAAGTGGAAGTGCCCTAGGCTCTGTTGCTTTGTTTTTTAGATGTTTCAGGAAACACCATACACTTCTCCCGAGTGTCTGTTGGCAATTTACATCCCGCCCATCAGCATAACAAGGCTCCCAGTTCTCCATGGCCTGTCCTGCCTTTCTGGATTTTACACTTTTTTCAGATGGCCCTTTTGACCGGGGGGAAGTGAGACTTCATTGTAGTGCAGATTTCCTTTGCAAGTTTGCTTAGTTGGCCAAAAAGGACGTATGCGTTTTTTCCTGAATATATTCAGGAAAAAATGCATACGTCCTTTTTGGCCAAGTGCATCATTGTGGATGTTCTGCCTCTTTTCCTATGCTTTCAATGCAATTCCAGTCTACCTCCTGAAATCGGTTTCCTGCAATTCTGCCCCGCTTTCAAGTCCTCTTGGCAGCCTTACTTTAGTATATTTTTGGACGATAGCTGTCATTTATAACTCTGCAGGTTTGTGAATTACAGTGCCCCTGAGCTCCTTTCTTCAACTCGCTTTCTTGTGACCTGGCCGCAACACCGCAGGATGGCTTCAGGCCCTAATCTGGTTCCGGCACGGCACGCTGAGCCTTTGGTTAATTCCTCTTCCTGGTGGGAAATGAGAGTTAAATTTGCCCGTCCAGACACCTCCAGCTAGTCTCTCATTGGTTCTCGCTATTCCTGTTCATCTTCCGCAGAAATTGCAAACTGGGCCAAACAGGAGGTTAAAGGCGCTGACTCTCCAAGTGGGGAGAGTGTTAGTAAAGCGTCTGGAATGTTGCACCCGAGTACCAGGGGAGGAAAACTGAGACATATGTGAACACGTCTCCCGTTCACACGGTTGATCATACTCTGGGTTCCACATGCATGTTTTCGCTGAAGTAAGAATACCTTAAACCTGGAGAGTTGAGACCCGTGGAATGGGTACCATGCAATATGACTTCAAAGGGTCTTCATTTGCTCACCGAACCTCTCCAATCCTATCACTGCTGCGTTTATGCCCCTGTACACATGCTTGATTCTCTTTCGGAGACATAGCAATCCATAGGTTTTAAGATACTTACTAGTCAGGTACATTCTTAGGCGTTTAATATGGGGTGTTGAGTCCATTTCGTTGAGCAAGGAGTAGCTCTTGTCTTTTACATATTTGGCTTAAGGAACTTTATCTGTGCTCATTTCAATCTCTGGTTTTATGCAGCACCCCAACTCACCTTTACCCTTAAGCAAGCATAAGTTGGTTTTCTAAATTTGAGACCCTGTTCTGTTTTGGAATTCAGTTCCTGTGTAGCCAAGTTTACATTCCGTGTATTAGTGATATCTTATGATGTTTCTTTTTCTGTGTGACTTATTTCAGTTAGAATCATCATACCTGAATCCACTCATTGTGCTGCTAAGGGCCTGATGACATAGATTTCATTGCTGAGTGATATTGCTTTGTAAGTAAATACCACAACTTCTTTATCCATTTTTCACTTTCTGCGATGTTGAACTTGTACTGTAAACGAGGTTCTTGTAAACAGAGGCGTCCCAAACTTTGGGGTGGCTGTGTCTTTTTGATTTTAATTTCCCTAAGCTATAGGACCATAAGTGGAAGTGCCCTAGGCTCTGTTGCTTTGTTTTTTAGATGTTTCAGGAAACACCATACACTTCTCCCGAGTGTCTGTTGGCAATTTACATCCCGCCCATCAGCATAACAAGGCTCCCAGTTCTCCATGGCCTTTCCTGCCTTTCTGGATTTTACATGTTATTCAGATGGCCCTTTTGACCGGGGGGAAGTGAGACTTCATTGTAGTGCAGATTTCCTTTGCAAGTTTGCTTTGTTGGCCAAAAAGGGCGTATGCGTTTTTTCTTGAATATATTCAGGAAAAAACACATACGCCCTTTTTGGCCAAGTGCATCATTGTGGACGTTCTGCCTCTTTTCCTATGCTTTCAATGCAATTCCAGTCTACCTCCTGAAATCGGTTTCCTGCAATTCTGCCCCGCTTTCAAGTCCTCTTGGCAGCCTTACTTCAGTATATTTTTGGACGATAGCTGTCATTTATAACTCTGCAGGTTTGTGAATTACAGTGCCCCTGAGCTCCTTTCTTCAGCTCGCTTTCTTGTGACCTGGCCACAACACCGCAGGATGGCTTCAGGCCTTAATCTGGTTCCGGCACGGCACGCTGAGCCTTTGGTTAATTCCTCTTCCTGGTGGGAAATGAGAGTTAAATTTGCCCGTCCAGACACCTCCAGCTAGTCTCTCATTGGTTCTCGCTATTCCTGTTCATCTTCCGCAGAAATTGCAAACTGGGCCAAACAGGAGGTTAAAGGCACTGACTCTCCAAGTCGGGAGAGTGTTAGTAAAGCATCTGGAATGTTGCACCCGAGTACCAGGGGAGGAAAACTGAGACATATTTGAACACGTCTTCCAATCACATGGTTGATCATACTCTAGGTTCCACATGCATGTTTTAGCTGAAGGAAGAATACCTTAAACCTGGGTAGTTGAAACCCGTGGAATGGGTACCATGCAATATGACTTCAAAGGGTCTTCATTTGCTCACCGAACCTCTCCAATCCTATCACTGCTGCGTTTATGCCCCTGTACACATGCTTGATTCTCTTTCGGAGACATAAGAATCCATAGGTTTTAAGATACTTACTAGTCAGGTACATTCTTAGGCGTTTAATATGTGGTGTTGGGTCCATTTCGTTGAGCAAGGAGTAGCTCTTGTCTATTCCATATTTGGCTTAAGGAACTTTATCTGTGCTCATTTCAATCTCTGGTTTTATGCATCACCCCAACTCACCTTTACCCTTAAGCAAGCATAAGTTGGTTTTCTAAATTTGAGACCCTGTTTTGTTCTGTAATTCAGTTCCTGTGGAGCCAAGTTTACATTCCGTGTATTACTGATATCTTATGATGTTTCTTTTTCTGTGTGACTTATTTCAGTTAGAATCATCATACCTGAATCCACTCATTGTGCTGCTAGGGGCCTGATGACATAGATTTCATTGCTGAGTGAAATTGATTTGTAAGTAAATACCACAACTTCATTATCCATTTTTCACTTTCTGCGATGTTGAACTTGTACTGTAAACGAGGTTCTTTTAAACAGAGGCGTCCCAAACTTTGGGGTGGCTGTGTCTTTTTGATTTTAATTTCCCTAAGCTATAGGACCATAAGTGGAAGTGCCCTAGGCTCTGTTGCTTTGTTTTTTAGATGTTTCAGGAAACACCATACACTTCTCCCGAGTGTCTGTTGGCAATTTACATCCCGCCCATCAGCATAACAAGGCTCCCAGTTCTCCATGGCCTGTCCTGCCTTTCTGGATTTTACACTTTTTTCAGATGGCCCTTTTGACCGGGGGGAAGTGAGACTTCATTGTAGTGCAGATTTCCTTTGCAAGTTTGCTTAGTTGGCCAAAAAGGACGTATGCGTTTTTTCCTGAATATATTCAGGAAAAAATGCATATGTCCTTTTTGGCCAAGTGCATCATTGTGGATGTTCTGCCTCTTTTCCTATGCTTTCAATGCAATTCCAGTCTACCTCCTGAAATCGGTTTCCTGCAATTCTGCCCCGCTTTCAAGTCCTCTTGGCAGCCTTACTTTAGTATATTTTTGGACGATAGCTGTCATTTATAACTCTGCAGGTTTGTGAATTACAGTGCCCCTGAGCTCCTTTCTTCAACTCGCTTTCTTTTGAGCTGGCCGCAACACCGCAGGATGGCTTCAGGCCCTAATCTGGTTCCGGCACGGCACGCTGAGCCTTTGGTTAATTCCTCTTCCTGATGGGAAATGAGAGTTAAATTTGCCCGTCCAGACACCTCCAGCTAGTCTCTCATTGGTTCTCGCTATTCCTGTTCATCTTCCGCAGAAATTGCAAACTGGGCCAAACAGGAGGTTAAAGGGACTGACTCTCCACGTCGGGAGAGTGTTAGTAAAGCGTCTGGAATGTTGCACCCGAGTACCAGGGGACGAAAACTGAGACATATTTGAACACGTCTCCCGATCACATGGTTGATCATACTCTAGGTTCCACATGCATGTTTCAGCTGAAGGAAGAATACCTTAAACCTGGGTAGTTGAAACCCGTGGAATGGGTACCATGCAATATGACTTCAAAGGGTCTTCATTTGCTCACCGAACCTCTCCAATCCTATCACTGCTGCGTTTATGCCCCTGTACACATGCTTGATTCTCTTTCGGAGACATAAGAATCCATAGGTTTTAAGATACTTACTAGTCAGGTACATTCTTAGGCGTTTAATATGGGGTGTTGAGTCCATTTCGTTGAGCAAGGAGTAGCTCTTGTCTATTCCATATTTGGCTTAAGGAACTTTATCTGTGCTCATTTCAATCTCTGGTTTTATGCATCACCCCAACTCACCTTTACCCTTAAGCAAGCATAAGTTGGTTTTCTAAATTTGAGACCCTGTTCTGTTCTGTAATTCAGTTCCTGTGGAGCCAAGTTTACATTCCGTGTATTACTGATATCTTATGATGTTTCTTTTTCTGTGTGACTTATTTCAGTTAGAATCATCATACCTGAATCCACTCATTGTGCTGCTAAGGGCCTGATGACTTAGATTTCATTGCTGAGTGATATTGCTTTGTAAGTAAATACCACAACTTCATTATCCATTTTTCACTTTCTGCGATGTTGAACTTGTACTGTAAACGAGGTTCTTGTAAACAGAGGCGTCCCAAACTTTGGGGTGGCTGTGTCTTTTTGATTTTAATTTCCCTAAGCTATAGGACCATAAGTGGAAGTGCCCTAGGCTCTGTTGCTTTGTTTTTTAGATGTTTCAGGAAACACCATACACTTCTCCCGAGTGTCTGTTGGCAATTTACATCCCGCCCATCAGCATAACAAGGCTCCCAGTTCTCCATGGCCTGTCCTGCCTTTCTGGATTTTACACTTTTTTCAGATGGCCCTTTTGACCGGGGGGAAGTGAGACTTCATTGTAGTGCAGATTTCCTTTGCAAGTTTGCTTAGTTGGCCAAAAAGGACGTATGCGTTTTTTCCTGAATATATTCAGGAAAAAACGCATACGTCCTTTTTGGCCAAGTGCATCATTGTGGACGTTCTGCCTCTTTTCCTATGCTTTCAATGCAATTCCAGTCTACCTCCTGAAATCGGTTTCCTGCAATTCTGCCCCGCTTTCAAGTCCTCTTGGCAGCCTTACTTTAGTATATTTTTGGACGATAGCTGTCATTTATAACTCTGCAGGTTTGTGAATTACAGTGCCCCTGAGCTCCTTTCTTCAACTCGCTTTCTTGTGACCTGGCCGCAACACCGCAGGATGGCTTCAGGCCCTAATCTGGTTCCGGCACGGCACGCTGAGCCTTTGGTTAATTCCTCTTCCTGGTGGGAAATGAGAGTTAAATTTGCCCGTCCAGACACCTCCAGCTAGTCTCTCATTGGTTCTCGCTATTCCTGTTCATCTTCCGCAGAAATTGCAAACTGGGCCAAACAGGAGGTTAAAGGCGCTGACTCTCCAAGTGGGGAGAGTGTTAGTAAAGCATCTGGAATGTTGCACCCGAGTACCAGGGGAGGAAAACTGAGACATATGTGAACACGTCTCCCGTTCACACGGTTGATCATACTCTGGGTTCCACATGCATGTTTTCGCTGAAGTAAGAATACCTTAAACCTGGAGAGTTGAGACCCGTGGAATGGGTACCATGCAATATGACTTCAAAGGGTCTTCATTTGCTCACCGAACCTCTCCAATCCTATCACTGCTGCGTTTATGCCCCTGTACACATGCTTGATTCTCTTTCGGAGACATAGCAATCCATAGGTTTTAAGATACTTACTAGTCAGGTACATTCTTAGGCTTTTAATATGCGGTGTTGAGTCCATTTCGTTGAGCAAGGAGTAGCTCTTGTCTATTCCATATTTGGCTTAAGGAACTTTATCTGTGCTCATTTCAATCTCTGGTTTTATGCAGCACCCCAACTCATCTTTACCCTTAAGCAAGCATAAGTTGGTTTTCTAAATTTGAGACCCTGTTCTGTTCTGTAATTCAGTTCCTGTGTAGCCAAGTTTACATTCCGTGTATTACTGATATCTTATGATGTTTCTTTTTCTGTGTGACTTATTTCAGTTAGAATCATCATACCTGAATCCACTCATTGTGCTGCTAAGGGCCTGATGACATAGATTTCATTGCTGAGTGATATTGCTTTGTAAGTAAATACCACAACTTCTTTATCCATTTTTCACTTTCTGCGATGTTGAACTTGTACTGTAAACGAGGTTCTTGTAAACAGAGGCGTCCCAATGTTTGGGGTGGCTGTGTCTTTTTGATTTTAATTTCCCTAAGCTATAGGACCATAAGTGGAAGTGCCCTAGGCTCTGTTGCTTTGTTTTTTAGATGTTTCAGGAAACACCATACACTTCTCCCGAGTGTCTGTTGGCAATTTACATCCCGCCCATCAGCATAACAAGGCTCCCAGTTCTCCATGGCCTGTCCTGCCTTTCTGGATTTTACACTTTTTTCAGATGGCCCTTTTGACCGGGGGGAAGTGAGACTTCATTGTAGTGCAGATTTCCTTTGCAAGCTTGCTTGGTTGGCCAAAAAGGGCGTATGCGTTTTTTCCTGAATATATTCAGGAAAAAACGCATACGCCCTTTTTGGCCAAGTGCATCATTGTGGACGTTCTGCCTCTTTTCCTATGCTTTCAATGCAATTCCAGTCTACCTCCTGAAATCGGTTTCCTGCAATTCTGCCCCGCTTTCAAGTCCTCTTGGCAGCCTTACTTCAGTATATTTTTGGACGATAGCTGTCATTTATAACTCTGCAGGTTTGTGAATTACAGTGCCCCTGAGCTCCTTTCTTCAACTCGCTTTCTTTTGAGCTGGCCGCAACACCGCAGGATGGCTTCAGGCCCTAATCTGGTTCCGGCACGGCATGCTGAGCCTTTGGTTATTTCCTCTTCCTAGTGGGAAATGAGAGTTAAATTTGCCCGTCCAGACACCTCCAGCTAGTCTCTCATTGGTTCTCGCTATTCCTGTTCATCTTCCGCAGAAATTGCAAACTGGGCCAAACAGGAGGTTAAAGGGACTGACTCTCCAAGTGGGGAGAGTGTTAGTAAAGCGTCTGGAATGTTGCACCCGAGTACCAGGGTACGAAAACTGAGACATATTTGAACACGTCTCCCGATCACATGGTTGATCATACTCTAGTTTCCACATGCATGTTTTAGCTGAAGGAAGAATACCTTAAACCTGGGTAGTTGAAACCGTGGAATGGGTACCATGCAATATGACTTCAAAGGGTCTTCATTTGCTCACCGAACCTCTCCAATCCTATCACTGCTGCGTTTATGCCCCTGTACACATGCTTGATTCTCTTTCGGAGACATAGCAATCCATAGGTTTTAAGATACTTACTAGTAAGGTACATTCTTATGCGTTTAATATGCGGTGTTGAGTCCACTTCGTTGAGCAAGGAGTAGATCTTGTCTATTCCATATTTGGCTTAAGGAACTTTATCTGTGCTCATTTCAATCTCTGGTTTTATGCAGCACCCCAACTCACCTTTACCCTTAAGCAAGCATAAGTTGGTTTTCTAAATTTGAGACCCTGTTCTGTTCCGTAATTCAGTTCCTGTGTAGCCAAGTTTACATTCCGTGTATTACTGATATCTTATGATGTTTCTTTTTCTGTGTGACTTATTTCAGTTAGAATCATCATACCTGAATCCACTCATTGTGCTGCTAAGGGCCTGATGACATAGATTTCATTACTGAGTGATATTGCTTTGTAAGTAAATACCACAACTTCTTTATCCATTTTTCACTTTCTGTGATATTGAACTTGTACGGTAAACGAGGTTCTTGTAAACAGAGGCGTCCCAAACTTTGGGGTGGCTGTGTCTTTTTGATTTTAATTTCCCTAAGCTATAGGACCATAAGTGGAAGTGCCCTAGGCTCTGTTGCTTTGTTTTTTAGATGTTTCAGGAAACACCATACACTTCTCCCGAATGTCTGTTGGCAATTTACATCCCGCTCATCAGCATAACAAGGCTCCCAGTTCTCCATGGCCTGTCCTGCCTTTCTGGATTTTACACTTTTTTCAGATGGCCCTTTTGACCGGGGGGAAGTGAGACTTCACTGTACTGCAGATTTCCTTTGCAAGCTTGCTTGGTTGGCCAAAAAGGGCGTATGCGTTTTTTCCTGAATATATTCAGGAAAAAACGCATACGCCCTTTTTGGCCAAGTGCATCATTGTGGACATTCTGCCTCTTTTCCTATGCTTTCAATGCAATTCCAGTCTACCTCCTGAAATCGGTTTCCTGCAATTCTGCCCCGCTTTCAAGTCCTCTTGGCAGCCTTACTTCAGTATATTTTTGGACAATAGCTGTCATTTATAAGTCTGCAAGTTTGTGAATTACAGTGTCCCTTAGCTCCTTTCTTCAACTCGCTTTCTTGTGAGCTGGCCGCAACATCGCAGGATTGCTTCAAGCCCTAATCTGGTTCCAGCACGGCACACTGTGCCTTAGCTTAATTCCTCTTCCTGGTGGAAAATGAGAGTTAAATATGCCCGTCCAGACACCTCCAGCTAGTCTCTCATTGGTTCTCCCTATTCCTGTTCATCTTCCACTGAAATTGAAAACAGGGCCAAACAGGAGGTTAAAGGCACTGACTCTCCAAGACGGGAGAGTGTTAGTAAAGCGTCTGGAATGTTGCACCCTAGTACCAGGGGACGAAAACTGAGACATATTTGAACACGTCTCCCGATCACATGGTTGATCATACTCTAGGTTCCATATGCATGTTTTAGCTGAAGGAAGAATACCTTAAACCTGGGTAGTTGAAACCCGTGGAATGGGTACTATGCAATATGACTTCAAAGGGTCTTCATTTGCTCACCGAACCTCTCCAATCCTATCACTGCTGCGTTTATGCCCCTGTAGACATGCTTGATTCTCCTTCGGAGACATAGCAATCCATAGGTTTTAATATACTTACTAGTCAGGTACATTCTTAGGCGTTTAATATGCGGTGTTGAGTCCATTTCGTTGAGCAAGGAGTAGCTCTTGTCTATTCCATATTTGGCTTAAGGAACTTTATCTGTGCTCATTTCAATCTCTGGTTTTATGCAGCACCCCAACTCACCTTTACCCTTAAGCAAGCATAAGTTGGTTTTCTAAATTTGAGACCCTGTTCTGTTCTGTAATTCAGTTCCTGTGTAGCCAAGTTTACATTCCGTGTATTACTGATATCTTATGATGTTTCTTTTTCTGTGTGACTTATTTCAGTTAGAATCATCATACCTGAATCCACTCATTGTGCTGCTAAGGGCCTGATGACATAGATTTCATTGCTGAGTGATATTGCTTTGTAAGTAAATACCACAACTTCTTTATCCATTTTTCACTTTCTGTGATGTTGAACTTGTACTGTAAACGAGGTTCTTGTAAACAGAGGCGTCCCAAACTTTGGGGTGGCTGTGTCTTTTTGATTTTAATTTCCCTAAGCTATAGGACCATAAGTGGAAGTGCCCTAGGCTCTGTTGCTTTGTTTTTTAGATGTTTCAGGAAACACCATACACTTCTCCCGAGTGTCTGTTGGCAATTTACATGCCGCCCATCAGCATAACAAGGCTCCCAGTTCTCCATGGCCTGTCCTGCCTTTCTGGATTTTACACTTTTTTCAGATGGCCCTTTTGACCGGGGGGAAGTGAGACTTCATTGTAGTGCAGATTTCCTTTGCAAGCTTGCTTGGTTGGCCAAAAAGGGCGTATGCCTTTTTTCCTGAATAAATTCAGGAAAAAAGGCATACGCCCTTTTTGGCCAAGTGAATCATTGTGGACGTTCTGCCTCTTTTCCTATGCTTTAAATGCAATTCCAGTGTACCTCCTGAAATCGTTTTCCTGCAATTCTGCCTTGCTTTCAATGCCTCTTCATAGCCTTACCTCAATATATTTTTTGAAAATAGTTGGTCTTTATAACTCTGCAGGTTTTTGAATTGCAGTGGCCCTTAGCTCCATTTTTCAGCTCTTATTTTTGTGATCTTGCCTCATAACCACAAGATTCCTTCAGGCCCTATTCTTCTTCTGGGGCACCTTGCTGTGCCTTTGGTTTATTCTTCTTACTGATGTGAATTTAGAGTGACATGTGCCCATTGAAACCGCTACAGCTAGTTTCTCACTGGTTCCCCCTATTCCCATTCATCCTCCGCACTAACTGCAGACTGTGCGATACCAGAACTTAAAGACATTGACTCTCCATGTGGGGATATTTTTGGTAAAGCGGCTGGAATGTCGATCCGGAGCCCCAGGAGAGGAAAAATGAGGTGCGTTTTAGAAACCTTTCCCGATCATATGGTATACCAGTCGCTGGGTTTCCCAAGCATGGTTTAGCTGTAGGAAGATTCCCTTCAACCTGGAGTGTTGGGACCCTTGGAATGAGTAGCATGAAGTATTGCATTAAACTTTTGGCAGTTGCTCACCAAAGCTCATCAATCCTCTCAGCCCCAAGTGTCCAGCCTTATGTCTTATCCAGCTGTGGGTTTATATGTGGTCAATCCAGGTTGCATCACAGCCCCTGAGCGAATTTTGTAAGAATTTTTCTCTCTTTCATTGTTTCTGCGTTTTGTTTTTAAAATTTATTTCTATAATGGGGTTTAGCTCATTTTCACTGCTGTGTTTGTGCCACTCTGCACACACTTGATTCCCTTATGGAGATATATCAATACATGGGTTTTAAGATTCTTATTACTCAGATATATTTCTCTGCGGTGTATAGGGTGTGTTGAGGCCAGTTCATTGAGCAAGGTGTAGATCTTGTCTAATATCTATTTGGTTTATTGAACGGTATCTGTGCTAATTTCAAACTCTGGTTTTATGCATCACCCCACCTCTCCTTTCCCCTTAAGCTGAAATAAGTGTGTTTTCTAAATGTGAGACACTGTTCTGTTCTGTAATTCATTTCTTGTGCAGCCATATTTACCCTCCCTCTATAAGTGATATCTTATGATATGTTTCTTTTTCTGTTTGACTTATTTCAAGTAGTATTATCGGACCTAAATCCACTCTTTATCCTTCTACTAGCCTTATTACATTGATTTCATGGTGAAGAGATATTCCATTGTACATAAGTACCACATCTTCTTTATCCATTGCTCTCTTTCCTGGGATATTTAAGGTATACTGAAGTTGAGGTTCTTGTAAACAGAGTAGCCCTAAACTGTGGTGTGCTTGTGTCTTGTTGATTTTTAGACTTCCCTAGATATACTCCCATGATTGGAAGTGTCCTATGCTCTGTAGCTCTGTTTTTTAGATGATTTAGGAACCACCATACACTTCTCCAGAGTGGCTCTCGGCAGTTCACACACTGCCCATCAGCGTATAAAGGCTCCCTGTTCTCCATGGCCTGTCCTGCATTTCTGGTTTTTACAATTTTTTAGGATGGCCCTTTTGACCAGTGGGAAATGAGACTTCTTTGTTGTGCACATTTGCATTGCTTGCTTGCTTCGTTGCCCATAAAGTGCGTATGCGTTTTTTCCTGGATATAATCAGGAAAAAACGCATACGCCCTTTTGGGCCAACTGCATCATTGTCGAAATTCTGCCGCTTTTCATGTGCTTTAAAGACGAGTCCAATCTATCTCTTGAAATCTGTTTCTTGCAATTCTGTCTTGCATTCAGATCCTCTTCTTTGCCTTACCTCAACATATTTTTGGACGTTAGTTTTCATTTATAACTCTGCAGGTTTGTGAATTGCAGTGACCCTGAGCTCCATTTTTTAAGTTGCTCTTTTGTGAGCTGGCCTCAAACCCGCAGGATTGCTTCAGGCCCTATTTTGGCTCGGGCGAGGCGGGCTTTTTTTCAATTCTTATTCTTAATGGGAAATTAGAGTGATATGTGCCCGTCCAAACCCCTACAACTATTCTCTCATTGGTTCCCCGTTCATCCTCCTCACAATTTGCAAAATGTGTGAAACAGAAGTTGAAATGTGCTGATTCTCCAAGTGGGGAGATTCTAAGTAACGTGGCTGGAATGGTGAACAGGAGCACCAGGAGAGGATAAATGAGCTGCATTTTAGACACATCTCCCGATCACATGGTGTACAGTCCTCTGGGTTTTCCATGCATGTTTTAGCTGTAGGACGATCCCTTGAACCTGCATATTTGGGACCCATTGAATGGGTACCAGGTAGTATTACTTTAAAGGGTGTACATTTCCTCACCCAACCTCACATTTCTCTTAGCGCAAACAGTTTCCAGCCTTATGTCTCATCCTGCTGTGGGTCTAGATGTGTTCAATCCATGTTGCATCACCGGCCCTGAGGAAAAGTTGTAAGAGGTTTTCTCTGTCTCTCTGTCGTTTATTTTTTTCAATTTATTACTATATTGGTTACAGCTGATTTTCAAAGCTCTGTTTCTTGCTGCTGTACATCCACTTGATTCACGTACAGAGAGACATCAGTAAATTCTTTCTCAGATTCTTACCAGTCGTATATATTCTTTTCCGGTGACTTGAGTGTGCTGAGTGCAGTTCTTTTAGCTACCGTGTAGGCCTTGTTGATTATCAGTTTGGTATTTGGAATGGTATCTTTGCTAATTTCAACCTCCTGGGTGATGCCTCACCCCTCCCCACCTTTCCCGTTTAGCAGCCTTATGCGTGTTTTCTACATATTTGACTATGTTTTTGTTTTGTAATTTATTTCATGTGTAGCCATTTTGGATTCCACCTTTAAGTGATATCTTATGATATGTGTCTTTTTCTTTTTGAATTCTGTCACTTAGAAAGATCATACGTAACTCCTCCGGAGTTGTTACAACTGGCCATATTTCATTGATTTCCAGGCTGAATAATATTCCACTCTACCTAAGTACCACATCTCTACCCATTTTTTCCCTCCAGAGACATTTAAGTTATATCCTAGTTGAGTATCTTTTAAACAGAGAGGGGGTAAACATTGGGGTGCCTGTGTCCTCTCGATTTTTGTTTTTCTCAAGATATACGCCCATGAGTGCAAGTGCCCTATGCTCTGTAGCTCATTTTTTAGATGCTTTAGTAAACACAATACACTTCTCCAGAATGGCCGTTGGCAATATACATTTCCACTATAAGTCTCACAGGGCTCCCTCTTCTCCTTGCCCTGTCCTGCATTTCTGTTGTTTACGCTTTATGAGGATGGCTCTTCTGACTGATGCGAAGTGATATCTTTTGTAGTATTGACTTCCAGTGCCCACCTGTTTGGTTGGCTAAAAAAGTGTATGCCCTTTTCTTGAATATATACAGAAAAAAACGCATACACCCTTTTTGGCCAACTGCAATGTTGGCAATGTTCAGCTCCTTTTCTTGTGCTTAATGGCGAGTCCTTTCTACCTCCTCAAATCCCTTTCCTGCCATTCTCCCTTGCTTACAAGTCCTTTTCTCTGACTTTCCTCAAGACATTTTTCAGTGATGGATATTTTCAACTCTGCAGTTTTGTGAATTTTACTGCCCCTGAGTTCCATTGTTCAACTTGTGTTTATGGGAACTGGCCACAAAGCAGCGGGATTTCCTCAAGCCCTATACTGTTTCCATGGGCAACCCTAGCCTTTGGTCAATTCGTCTTCCTGATTGGAAATTAGAGTGACATGTGCCTGTCTGAACACCTAGGACTTGTCTCTCATTGTTCCTCATCCTTCCGCTTCATCCTCTGGACAAATTCCAAACTGTACGCAACAGGATGTTGGCAGTGCTGACATCTCCAAGTGGGGAGACTGTTAGTAAAGACGCTGGAGGGGTGAACCCGAGCACCAGGAGATGAGGAGATGAGATGCCTTTTCCAAACTCTTCCCGATCAGACGGTATACCATCCTCTGGGTGTGACAGACATGTTTTAGCAGTAGGAAGAGTCCCATTCATGTAAGGAGAACACCAGGGCTTTTTCAAAATCAGTGTCTCCCCGAAACCCAAACTGGGGAATTTTTTAAGCTACGGCTACACATATGTTCATTAAGGGCCTTGGGAAGTAGGCAGAGTCCAAACTTTAGATGATTGAAGTCTTCAGGGTCAGAAGCACTCACCACCAGCTTCCCTTAGGTTACACTTTAACTGTCATTGATAGATGATGTCAATAAAAATATCTATTCTTTTTCAGATTATTTCCCCTTATAGGTTATTGCAAAATGTTGAGTGTAGTTCCCTGTGCTATACAGTAGTTCCTTGTTGATGATCTATTTTATACATAGCAGTGTGTATGTGTTAATCCCAAACTGTTAATTTATCCCTCCTCCCACCTTTCCCCTTTGGTAATAATAAATTATAAGATTTTATACTTCTCAGAAATGGGGGAGCTGAAAGAGAGGTATCATTTTCAATGGAAAAGCATTTAAAACAAGATTGAAGCTTTAACCAAGATTATTAGATGTACATCCTTGGAAAGAAATCACTTCGTTTCTCTAATATTGACCTGACAAATAAGACAAACCTTTTCACTGAACTTGCTTATAATAAAGTGATGGAAATATCAAATGGAAGTGTTAGAAACATCTTATTTTACCCGAGCCTTATACACTGTTCTATGTTAACTACAGTTTGGCTCACACATCTGTTCATTGAGGTTACAATAGTCTCAATTTCTGTTACTGATCCTCCAGAGTGGACCCCAACAAGTGTCCCCCTGCCCAGTGTCATTGGGGCCAACAGATCGAGACTGAGTTTGGTTCACAAGCAAAGGAAACTTTATATTTTGATCAGAGAATGGAGAGGTGAGAGCATGCACTACCCCGTGGGCTGTGGGCTGGGCTGCTGTGTAGAGATCCTGTCAGAGTCAGTGGGAGGGAGGGGGCGGAGCTCTCGAGGGCCAGGTTGGCTGCAGCTCAGGCTCTATATCGCGGAGTCTGCACTGGGCCCCAGGAGCTGAGGTGTCGACCCAGCCATTCTGCACTAGGAAATCTGGTCTGAAGTGCCGGGTGTGGAACCTCTGCATGCGGGACCCTAGGAGCACGTGAAATTAGACAAAGCACAAAGGATAAAAAAGGTTAGACTTGACTTTATTGCCCAGATTCTATTTTTATCTCCCAGGGATTTTTAATGGGCTTTGCTGGGGACAAACCCCTCCTCTGCCTTTTGTCCCGTTCCTCATTCTTGGAGTGCTGAGGGTGCAGACACTTCTTCTGTAACTGCTGAGTGCTGAGTTGGGAGCCCTAATACCCGGGGGCGAGGGTCAGAGCTTCTCCCCAGCAGCCTCCAGATGACGTTGATTGTCCCCAGGCCCCCTGCCTCCCTGCTCGTCCACCTGAGCACCAGCATTGGAAGTGTTATAGATTCTAATGACCTTTAAGGGTCCAGGAAAGAGATGTGCAGAGACGCTGTGGGGGCCGGTTTCACCCCGCCCCACATTTGTTCGGCCACCTTAGGCTGACCGTTTCTGCCAGCCTAGATGCTCTGACCAGTAGTCTGCGCTTTCTTCAATTAGGCCCCTGAATTAACGTACAAACAGCACCAGGTGTCAGAGCCCTGCCCGCTCAACTCCCAGACAGTCCAGGGTCAGTGGTGATCAAGGACCATGATGACCACTGAGTCAACAGCCTTTTGAAGTAAACAGGAGTCCAGCCGGTCTTATTGGCCACCATCATCACGGTGTCTGTAGGCTTTTCTATGGTGACAGTGTGATATACGGTTCCCCCGCCAAGATTATTAGCTCCCCTCTGGGTGCAGTAAGTCCTGCAAGCAGTAGTCTACTCTTTTGGGACACACTCTTATTGTTTTATGAGAGAAACTCCAGGTCAAGTGATGTTCACACGAGTCGTCATGGTGCCCTGTTGCCCCCGGTTATCTCTCTGGATGTTGGAGTTGGAGGGCCTCCTCACTCGAGGTCGGTGTGCCCACGGAGCGAACCCTGCAACTTCAGGGCATCGTTGGTGGTTAGGATCACCACGTGGGGTCCTTTTCCCTTAGGAAGGAGGTGGCCTTTTGGGCTGCTGATTTCCAGGTTTTTAGATACCGCCAGTATCTTGGCCAGATGCGGCAGTGGGCCAAGCCCCTTGGTGACCGTAGTTTATCCTACCTGGATGGCATTCTTGCATTGTTCCATTTCAAGTGGTCCCAGTTTTTGCACTAATTCTCCAATGGCGATTCACCTTTCACCGGGAATGTAAAGGTCAAAGGGTTTAGCTAAATTAGGGAGTTCCAGGGCAAGGGTCTGAATTGACTGCTCTTTCCATTCTTGAAAGGCCACTTCTGGATTCTATTCAAAAGGATCATCATCTTTTCCTTTCAGTGTTTCATATAGAGGCCCAGCTAGTAGACTGTAGTTAGGGATCCAGAAGCAGCAAACCCTGGCCTCCCCAGGAACCCCTAAGCTGTCTTCTAGTTTTAGAAAGGGGTAAGGCTGCAAATGGTTTCTTCCCTTTCCTGGGATGGGCTTCTCCGACCTTCTGTGAGAATGAAGCCCAGGCAGGTCACCGCAGTCTGTGATATTTGAGCTTTTTCTTGGACAACTTCTATCCTTTATTGGCTTGGTAGTTCAGAGGCCTCCTTAGTAGGGCTGGCGATCAGAATGTCGTCTGCGTACTGAAGGAGGGTTTCCTTTTCCAGAGGTAGAACTTTTAGGTCTTTAGCTAAGCTTTCCCCAAAGATGGTGTGGGAATTTTTGCACCCTTGGGGCAAGACGGCCCGGAAGTATTGTTTTAGTTGTATGTTGAGTCCTGCCACTCACAAGCCAAAATTTCTTGTGACTCTGGGACTAATGGAATACAAAAGAAGGCATCATTGAAGACTAATACAGAATACCATGTCCTGGTGGTTGGTAGAATGACCAGCAGGGTGTAGGAATTAGGAGCAACTGGAGGTATATCCTCGGTGGCTTCACTGACTGTCCTGACATCCTTTACCAGGTCCCCAGCAGCCCATGGGGCTCTCGTGGTCAGACCAATCCCAGAATATGGAGCTCACCTGGGCAGGTACCCCACCCCCACCCCAGCCCACGGGGCTCTCGTGGTCAGGCCCTTCCCAGGATACAGAGCTACCCTTGCAGGTACCGTGGCAGGGCTGGGCACACAGGAACCGTGCACATAGCCCTCATTGCAGAGCACCCCCAGCTCACCTGTCGCTCAGAGCTGGCACAGAGCACCTCAGAGCAGGACTTGAACTAACAAACAGCAGCTGCGACAGGTCTGTGACCCTGGGCATCACTCTGTGCGGCCTCCCTCCACCTGGTCTTCCAGAGACTTCCACTGCACCCGGGGCACCAGGCCTCTGTCTCCAACCACCACCCACCCCTCCTCTCCCTGACTCCTGGGTTCCTCTCATAAGGAGAGGGTTTTCTTGAAGTTGTCTCCCACTCATGGGCCAGATAAAATGATTAGAAAACAAGCCAAAGCTGCAGCCCCTTGTCTATCCTGACTCTCAGGAGCCCACACCTGTTCCTTGGACCTGGCCGGTTCAGCAAGTTCCATTTTCTGCAACTGTGAGCCCCTGAGGGGTGATGATTGGCTGACCTGGGCAGCCTTACCGTGCGGGCCAGCCCTCCCCAGGTGTGCCTGGGTTGAGATCAATATAAATACCACTCCAGGCAGCAAGAGCCCCTGCAGCCGTGCCTGACGCCATTTTCTCTGCCCTGTCAGCAGTCTCGGGGCTGGGCTGGTGGGAGGGAGTGAGAGGCCACGGCTTTGTGGGTGGCCCAGTGTGAGTGGGGTTCTGCTGGACTTTCTGCAGCAGTTGCCAGGCTGCCACCTGCTAAAGAAGAGGATGTGTCACCCATACCTGCTGCTGGAATTTCTCCCTGGGCAGAGGTGAGGAAGGAAAAAAGCAGTGGGGGCAGGGACAGGACGGGTATCTCAGTCAGGGAAATGGAAATCTTCCAGAAGAGCACCCAGGGCCAGGACCATCCTGGCTGGCCTGCAGGCACCAAGTCGGCCGGCATGCTGTCACTCGTGTGGCTCTATGGCCCTTCCTCTAGGCTTTCAAGTCCTTGTATATATTCAGGTGTTTTACCTGGGACGGGTGGGAATAGTTCAGCAGCAACTGGCCTGGGGCTCAGCTCACGTTTACTCACAGATGCCTCGGCACGGTGCCCCAGCTTTGCAATGAGGACGCTTGTTGCGTGGGGGCTGCTGGCTGAATGGGAGACGATTCCCCACCACTGGCCAACTTCAGAATTGTTTACAACTGGAGCAAGTGCCCTGATACGGTTTTCCTCTGTGGAACTGGTGGGTTCTGTGTTTTTTTTCTCTTTTTCGTTTTTGCTTCAAGGTAGATTTTATTCCTCTTTTTTGTATTTACAGATATAAGCATGGAAATAATTTATTCATATAAATACATGTATGTGAAGGGAATAATTGTTTTTTCTGTTTTATTTTTTAAATTTTATTTCTTTTTAATTTTGAATTTTATTTTATATTTTTATACAGCAGGTTCTTATTGGTTATCTATTTTATACATATAAATGTATACATGCCAATCCCAGTCTCTCAACTCCTCCCACCACCACCCCCCCAACAGCTTTCCCCCCTTGTTGTCCATACATTTGTTGTCTACATCTGTTGCTCTATTTATGCCTTGCAAAATGGTTAATCTGTACAGTTTTTCTAGGTTCCACATATATGCATGAATATACAAGATTTGTTTTTCTCTTTCTGACTTACTTCACTCTGTATGACAGTCTCTAGATCCATCGACGTCTCTACAAATGACCCAATTTCATTCCTTTTCATGGCTTAGTAATATTCCATTTTATATATGTACCACAGCTTTATGCATTCGTCTGTCTGTGGGCATTTAGGTTGCTTCCATTACCTCGATATTGTAAATAGTGATGCAATGAACATTGCGGTGAATGTCTCGTTTTGATTTATGGTTTTGTCTGGGTATATGTCCAGTACTGGGATTGCTGTATCATATGGTAATTCTATTGTTAGTTTCTTAAGAAACTCCGTATTGTTCTCCGTAGTGACTGTATCAATTTATATTCCCAACAATAGTGGAAGAGGGTTCCTTTTCTCCACACCCTTTCCAGCATTTTTGTTTGTAGATTTTCTCATGATGCCCATTCTATCAGGTGTGAGGTGATACCTCATTGTTGAGTCCATTTTGTTGAGCAAGGGGTAGGTCTTGTCTATTACATATTTGGCTTATTGAATGGTATCTGTGCTAATTTCAAACTCTGGTTTTATGCAGCACCCCAACTCACTTTCCCCCTTAAGGAAGCATAAGTTGGTTTTCTAAACTTGAGACCCTGTTCTGTTTTGTAATTCAGTTCATGTGTAGCCAAGTTCACATTCCGTGTATTAGTGATATCTTATGATGTTTCTTTTTCTGTGTGACATATTTCAGTTAGAATCATCATACCTGAATCCACTCATTATGCTGCTACGGGCCTGATGACATAGATTTCATGGCTGAGTGATTTTGCATTGTACATAAGTACCACAACTTCTTTATCCATTTTTCACTTTCTGCGATATTGAACTGGTACCGTAAACGAGGTTCTTGTAAACAGAGCTGTCCCAAACTGTGGGGTGGCTGTGTCTTTTTGATTTTAATTTCCCTAAGCTATAGGACCATAAGTGGAAGTGCCCTAGGCTCTGTTGCTTTGTTTTTTAGATGTTTCAGGAAACACCATACACTTCTCCCGAGTGTCTGTTGGCAATTTACATCCCGCCCATCAGCATAACAAGGCTCCCAGTTCTCCATGGCCTGTCCTGCCTTTCTGGATTTTACACTTTTCTCAGATGGCCCTTTTGACCGGGGGGAAGTGAGACTTCATTGTAGTGCAGATTTCCTTTGCAAGCTTGCTTGGTTGGCCAAAAAGTGCGTATGCGTTTTTTCCTGATTCAGGAAAAAACGCATACGCCCTTTTTGGCCAAGTGCATCATTGTGGACGTTCTCCCTCTTTTCCTATGCTTTCAATGCAATTCCAGTCTACCTCCTGAAATCGGTTTCCTGCAATTCTGCCCCGCTTTCAAGTCCTCTTGGCAACCTTACCTCAGTATATTTTTGGACGATAGCTGTCATTTATAAGTCTGCAGGTTTGTGAATTGCAGTGCCCCTGAGCTCCTTTCTTCAACTCGCTTTCTTGTGAGCTGGCCGCAACACCGCAGGATGGCTTCAGGCCCTAATCTGGTTCCGGCACGACATGCTGAGCCTTTGGTTAATTCCTCTTCCTGGTGGGAAATGAGAGTTAAATTTGCCCGTCCAGACACCTCCAGCTAGTCTCTCATCGGTTCTCCCTATTCCTGTTCATCTTCCGCAGAAATTGCAAACTGGGCCAAACAGGAGGTTAAAGGCACTGACTCTCCAAGTCGGGAGAGTGTTAGTAAAGCGTCTGGAATGTTGCACCCGAGTACCAGGGGACGAGAACTGAGACATATTGGAACAAGTCTCCCGATCACATGGTTGATCATACTCTGGGTTCCACATGCATGTTTTAGCTGAAGGAAGAATCCCTGAAACCTGGAGAGTTGAGACCCATGGAATGGGTACCATGCAATATGACTTCAAAGTGTCTTCATTTGCTCACCGAACCTCTCCAATCCTATCACTGCTGCGTTTATGCCCCTGTACACACGCTTGATTCCCTTTCGGAGACATAGCAATCCATAGGTTTTAAGATACTTACTAGTCATGTACATTCTTAGGCATTTAATATGGGGTGTTGAGTCCATTTCGTTGAGCAAGGAGTAGCTCTTGTCTATTCCATATTTGGCTTAAGTAACTTTATCTGTGCTCATTTCAATCTCTGGTTTTATGCAGCACCCCAACTCACCTTTCCCCTTAAGCAAGCATAAGTTGGTTTTCTAAATTTGAGACCCTGTTCTGTTTTGGAATTCAGTTCCTGTGTAGCCAAGTTTACATTCCGTGTATTAGTGATATCTTATGATGTTTCTTTTCCTGTGTGACTTATATCAGTTAGAATCATTGTACCTGAATCCACTCATTATGCTGCTACGGGCCTGATGATATAGATTTCATTGCTGAGCGATACTGCATTGTACGTAAGTACCACAAGTTCTTTATCCATTTTTCACTTTCTGTGATATTGAACTTATACGGTAAATGAGGTTCTTGTAAACAGAGGCGTCCCAAACTTTGGGGTGGCTGTGTCTTTTTGATTTTAATTTCCCTAAGCTATAGGACCATAAGTGGAAGTGCCCTAGGCTCTGTTGCTTTGTTTTTTAGATGTTTCAGGAAACACCATACACTTCTCCCGAGTGTCTGTTGGCAATTTACATCCCGCCCATCAGCATAACAAGGCTCCCAGTTCTCCATGGCCTGTCCTGCCTTTCTGGATTTTACACTTTTTTCAGATGGCCCTTTTGACCGGGGGGAAGTGAGACTTCATTGTAGTGCAGATTTCCTTTGCAAGCTTGCTTGGTTGGCCAAAGAGGGCGTATGCGTTTTTTCCTGAATATATTCAGGAAAAAACGCATACGCCCTTTTTGGCCAAGTGCATCATTGTGGACGTTCTGCCTCTTTTCCTATGCTTTCAATGCAATTCCAGTCTACCTCCTGAAATCGGTTTCCTGCAATTCTGCCCCGCTTTCAAGTCCTCTTGGCAGCCTTACTTCAGTATATTTTTGGACGATAGCTGTCATTTATAACTCTGCAGGTTTGTGAATTACAGTGCCCCTGAGCTCCTTTCTTCAACTCGCTTTCTTGTGAGCTGGCCGCAACACCACAGGATTGCTTCAGGCCCTAATCTGGTTCCGGCACGGCACGCTGAGCCTTTGGTTAATTCCTCTTCCTGGTGGGAAATGAGAGTTAAATTTGCCCGTCCAGACACCTCCAGCTAGTCTCTCATTGGTTCTCGCTATTCCTGTTCATCTTCCGCAGAAATTGCAAACTGGGCCAAACAGGAGGTTAAAGGGACTGACTCTCCAAGTCGGGAGAGTGTTAGTAAAGCGTCTGGAATGTTGCACCCGAGTACCAGGGTACGAAAACTAAGACATATTTGAACACGTCTCCCGATCACATGGTTGATCATACTCTAGGTTCCACATGCATGTTTTAGCTGAAGGAAGAATACCTTAAACCTGGGTAGTTGAAACCCGTGGAATGGGTACCATGCAATATGACTTCAAAGGGTCTTCATTTGCTCACCGAACCTCTCCAATCCTATCACTGCTGCTTTTATGCCCCTGTACCCACGCTTGATTCTCTTTCGGAGACATAGCAATCCATAGGTTTTAAGATACTTACTAATCAGGTACATTCTTAGGAGTTTAATATGGGGTGTTGAGTCCATTTCGTTGAACAAGGAGTAGCTCTTGTCTATTCCATATTTGGCTTAAGGAACTTTATCTGTGCTCATTTCAATCTCTGGTTTTATGCAGCACCCCAACTCACCTTTACCCTTAAGCAAGCATAAGTTGGTTTTCTAAATTTGAGACCCTGTTCTGTTCTGTAATTCAGTTCCTGTGTAGCCAAGTTTACATTCCGTGTATTACTGATATCTTATGATGTTTCTTTTTCTGTGTGACTTATTTCAGTTAGAATCATCATACCTGAATCCACTCATTATGCTTCTAAGGGCCTGATGACATAGATTTCATTGCTGAGTGATATTGCTTTGTAAGTAAATACCACAACTTCTTTATCCATTTTTCACTTTCTGCGATGTTGAACTTGTATTGTAAACGAGGTTCTTGTAAACAGAGGCGTCGCAAACTTTGGGGTGGATGTGTCTTTTTGATTTTAATTTCCCTAAGCTATAGGACCATAAGTGGAAGTGCCCTAGGCTCTGTTGCTTTGTTTTTTAGATGTTTCAGGAAACACCATACACTTCTCCCGAGTGTCTGTTGGCAATTTACATCCCGCCCATCAGCATAACAAGGCTCCCAGTTCTCCATGGCCTGTCCTGCCTTTCTGGATTTTACACTTTTTTCAGATGGCCCTTTTGACCGGGGGGAAGTGAGACTTCATTGTAGTGCAGATTTCCTTTGCAAGTTTGCTTGGTTGGCCAAAAAGGGCGTATGCGTTTTTTCCTGAATATATTCAGGAAAAAACACATACGCACTTTTTGGCCAAGTGCATCATTGTGGACGTTCTGCCTCTTTTCCTATGCTTTCAATGCAATTCCAGTCTACCTCCTGAAATCGGTTTCCTGCAATTCTGCCCCGCTTTCAAGTCCTCTTGGCAGCCTTACTTCAGTATATTTTGGGATGATAGCTGTCATTTATAACTCTGCAGGTTTGTGAATTACAGTGCCCCTGAGCTCCTTTCTTCAACTCGCTTTCTTTTGAGCTGGCCGCAAAACCACAGGATGGCTTCAGGCCCTAATCTGGTTCCGGCACGGCACGCTGAGCCTTTGGTTAATTCCTCTTCCTGGTGGGAAATGAGAGTTAAATTTGCCCGTCCAGACACCTCCAGCTAGTCTCTCATTGATTCTCGCTATTCCTGTTCATCTTCCGCAGAAATTGCAAACTGGGCCAAACAGGAGGTTAAAGGGACTGACTCTCCAAGTCGGGAGGATGTTAGTAAAGCGTCTGGAATGTTGCACCCGAGTACCAGGGTACGAAAACTGAGACATATTTCAACACGTCTCCCGATCACATGGTTGATCATACTCTAGGTTCCACATGCATGTTTTAGCTGAAGGAAGAATACCTTAAACCTGGGTAGTTGAAACCCGTGGAATGGGTACCATGCAATATGACTTCAAAGGGTCTTCATTTGCTCACCGAACCTCTCCAATCCTATCACTGCTGCGTTTATGCCCCTGTACACATGCTTGATTCTCTTTCGGAGACATAGCAATCCATAGGTTTTAAGATACTTACTAGTCAGGTACATTCTTAGGCGTTTAATATGCGGTGTTGAGTCCATTTCGTTGAGCAAGGAGTAGCTCTTGTCTATTCCATATTTGGCTTAAGGAACTTTATCTGTGCTCATTTCAATCTCTGGTTTTATGCAGCACCCCAACTCACCTTTACCCTTAAGCAAGCATAAGTTGGTTTTCTAAATTTGAGACCCTGTTCTGTTCTGTAATTCAGTTCCTGTGGAGCCAAGTTTACATTCCGTGTATTACTGATATCTTATGATGTTTCTTTTTCTGTGTGACTTATTTCAGTTAGAATCATCATACCTGAATCCACTCATTGTGCTGCTAAGGGCCTGATGACATAGATTTCATTGCTGAGTGATATTGCTTTGTAAGTAAATACCACAACTTCTTTATCCATTTTTCACTTTCTGCGATGTTGAACTTGTACTGTAAACGAGGTTCTTGTAAACAGAGGCGTCCCAAACTTTGGGGTGGCTGTGTCTTTTTGATTTTAATTTCCCTAAGCTATAGGACCATAAGTGGAAGTGCCCTAGGCTCTGTTGCTTTGTTTTTTAGATGTTTCAGGAAACACCATACACTTCTCCCGAGTGTCTGCTGGCAATTTACATCCCGCCCATCAGCATAACAAGGCTCCCAGTTCTCCATGGCCTGTCCTGCCTTTCTGGATTTTACACTTTTTTCAGATGGCCCTTTTGACCGGGGGGAAGTGAGACTTCATTGTAGTGCAGATTTCCTTTGCAAGCTTGCTTGGTTGGCCAAAAAGGGCGTATGCGTTTTTTCCTGAATATATTCAGGAAAAAACGCATACGCCGTTTTTGGCCAAGTGCATCATGGTGGACGTTCTGCCTCTTTTCCTATGCTTTCAATGCAATTCCAGTCTGCCTCCTGAAATCGGTTTCCTGCAATTCTGCCCCGCTTTCAAGTCCTCTTGGCAGCCTTACTTCAGTATATTTTTGGACGATAGCTGTCATTTATAACTCTGCAGGTTTGTGAATTACAGTGCCCCTGAGCTCCTTTCTTCAACTCGCTTTCTTTTGAGCTGGCCGCAACACCGCAGGATGGCTTCAGGCCCTAATCTGGTTCCGGCACGGCACGCTGAGCCTTTGGTTAATTCCTCTTCCTGGTGGGAAATGAGAGTTAAATTTGCCCGTCCAGACACCTCCAGCTAGTCTCTCATTGGTTCTCGCTATTCCTGTTCATCTTCCGCAGAAATTGCAAACTGGGCCAAACAGGAGGTTAAAGGGACTGACTCTCCAAGTCGGGAGGGTGTTAGTAAAGCGTCTGGAAAGTTGCACCCGAGTACCAGGGTACGAAAACTGAGACATATTTGAACACGTCTCCCGATCACATGGTTGATCATACTCTAGGTTCCACATGCATGTTTTAGCTGAAGGAAGAATACCTTAAACCTGGGTAGTTGAAACCCGTGGAATGGGTACCATGCAATATGACTTCAGAGGGTCTTCATTTGCTCACCGAACCTCTCCAATCCTATCAATGCTGCGTTTATGCCCCTGTACACATGCTTGATTCTCTTTCGGAGACATAGCAATCCATAGGTTTTAAGATACTTACTAGTCAGGTACATTCTTAGGCGTTTAATATGCGGTGTTGAGTCCATTTCGTTGAGCAAGGAGTAGCTCTTGTCTATTCCATATTTGGCTTAAGGAACTTTATCTGTGCTCATTTCAATCTCTGGTTTTATGCAGCACCCCAACTCACCTTTACCCTTAAGCAAGCATAAGTTGGTTTTCTAAATTTGAGACCCTGTTCTGTTCTGTAATACAGTTCCTGTGTAGCCAAGTTTACATTCCGTGTATTACTGATATCTTATGATGTTTCTTCTTCTGTGTGACTTATTTCAGTTAGAATCATCATACCTGAATCCACTCATTGTGCTGCTAAGGGCCTGATGACATAGATTTCATTGCTGAGTGATATTGCTTTGTAAGTAAATACCACAGCTTCTTTATCCATTTTTCACTTTCTGCGATGTTGAACTTGTACTGTAAACGAGGTTCTTGTAAACAGAGGCGTCCCAAACTTTGGGGTGGCTGTGTCTTTTTGATTTTAATTTCCCTAAGCTATAGGACCATAAGTGGAAGTGCCCTAGGCTCTGTTGCTTTGTTTTTTAGATGTTTCAGGAAACACCATACACTTCTCCCGAGTGTCTGTTGGCAATTTACATCCCGCCCATCAGCATAACAAGGCTCCCAGTTCTCCATGGCCTGTCCTGTCTTTCTGGATTTTACACTTTTTTCAGATGGCCCTTTTGACCGGGGGGAAGTGAGACTTCATTGTAGTGCAGATTTCCTTTGCAAGCTTGCTTGGTTGGCCAAAAAGGGCGTATGCGTTTTTTCCTGAATATATTCAGGAAAAAACGCATACGCCCTTTTTGGCCAAGTGCATCATGGTGGACGTTCTGCCTCTTTTCCTATGCTTTCAATGCAATTCCAGTCTGCCTCCTGAAATCGGTTTCCTGCAATTCTGCCCCGCTTTCAAGTCCTCTTGGCAGCCTTACTTCAGTATATTTTTGGACGATAGCTGTCATTTATAACTCTGCAGGTTTGTGAATTACAGTGCCCCTGAGCTCCTTTCTTCAACTCGCTTTCTTTTGAGCTGGCCGCAACACCGCAGGATGGCTTCAGGCCCTAATCTGGTTCCGGCACGGCACGCTGAGCCTTTGGTTAATTCCTCTTCCTGGTGGGAAATGAGAGTTAAATTTGCCCGTCCAGACACCTCCAGCTAGTCTCTCATTGGTTCTCGCTATTCCTGTTCATCTTCCGCAGAAATTGCAAACTGGGCCAAACAGGAGGTTAAAGGGACTGACTCTCCAAGTCGGGAGGGTGTTAGTAAAGCGTCTGGAAAGTTGCACCCGAGTACCAGGGTACGAAAACTGAGACATATTTGAACACGTCTCCCGATCACATGGTTGATCATACTCTAGGTTCCACATGCATGTTTTAGCTGAAGGAAGAATACCTTAAACCTGGGTAGTTGAAACCCGTGGAATGGGTACCATGCAATATGACTTCAGAGGGTCTTCATTTGCTCACCGAACCTCTCCAATCCTATCAATGCTGCGTTTATGCCCCTGTACACATGCTTGATTCTCTTTCGGAGACATAGCAATCCATAGGTTTTAAGATACTTACTAGTCAGGTACATTCTTAGGCGTTTAATATGCGGTGTTGAGTCCATTTCGTTGAGCAAGGAGTAGCTCTTGTCTATTCCATATTTGGCTTAAGGAACTTTATCTGTGCTCATTTCAATCTCTGGTTTTATGCAGCACCCCAACTCACCTTTACCCTTAAGCAAGCATAAGTTGGTTTTCTAAATTTGAGACCCTGTTCTGTTCTGTAATACAGTTCCTGTGTAGCCAAGTTTACATTCCGTGTATTACTGATATCTTATGATGTTTCTTCTTCTGTGTGACTTATTTCAGTTAGAATCATCATACCTGAATCCACTCATTGTGCTGCTAAGGGCCTGATGACATAGATTTCATTGCTGAGTGATATTGCTTTGTAAGTAAATACCACAGCTTCTTTATCCATTTTTCACTTTCTGCGATGTTGAACTTGTACTGTAAACGAGGTTCTTGTAAACAGAGGCGTCCCAAACTTTGGGGTGGCTGTGTCTTTTTGATTTTAATTTCCCTAAGCTATAGGACCATAAGTGGAAGTGCCCTAGGCTCTGTTGCTTTGTTTTTTAGATGTTTCAGGAAACACCATACACTTCTCCCGAGTGTCTGTTGGCAATTTACATCCCGCCCATCAGCATAACAAGGCTCCCAGTTCTCCATGGCCTGTCCTGTCTTTCTGGATTTTACACTTTTTTCAGATGGCCCTTTTGACCGGGGGGAAGTGAGACTTCATTGTAGTGCAGATTTCCTTTGCAAGCTTGCTTGGTTGGCCAAAAAGGGCGTATGCGTTTTTTCCTGAATATATTCAGGAAAAAACGCATACGCCCTTTTTGGCCAAGTGCATCATGGTGGACGTTCTGCCTCTTTTCCTATGCTTTCAATGCAATTCCAGTCTGCCTCCTGAAATCGGTTTCCTGCAATTCTGCCCCGCTTTCAAGTCCTCTTGGCAGCCTTACTTCAGTATATTTTTGGACGATAGCTGTCATTTATAACTCTGCAGGTTTGTGAATTACAGTGCCCCTGAGCTCCTTTCTTCAACTCGCTTTCTTTTGAGCTGGCCGCAACACCGCAGGATGGCTTCAGGCCCTAATCTGGTTCCGGCACGGCACGCTGAGCCTTTGGTTAATTCCTCTTCCTGGTGGGAAATGAGAGTTAAATTTGCCCGTCCAGACACCTCCAGCTAGTCTCTCATTGGTTCTCGCTATTCCTGTTCATCTTCCGCAGAAATTGCAAACTGGGCCAAACAGGAGGTTAAAGGGACTGACTCTCCAAGTCGGGAGGGTGTTAGTAAAGCATCTGGAATGTTGCACCCGAGTACCAGGGTATGAAAACTGAGACATATTTGAACACGTCTCCCGATCACATGGTTGATCATACTCTAGGTTCCACATGCATGTTTTAGCTGAAGGAAGAATACCTTAAACCTGGGTAGTTGAAACCCGTGGAATGGGTACCATGCAATATGACTTCAAAGGGTCTTCATTTGCTCACCGAACCTCTCCAATCCTATCACTGCTGCGTTTATGCCCCTGTACACATGCTTGATTCTCTTTCGGAGACATAGCAATCCATAGGTTTTAAGATACTTACTAGTCAGGTACATTCTTAGGCGTTTAATATGCGGTGTTGAGTCCATTTCGTTGAGCAAGGAGTAGCTCTTGTCTATTCCATATTTGGCTTAAGGAACTTTATCTGTGCTCATTTCAATCTCTGGTTTTATGCAGCACCCCAACTCACCTTTACCCTTAAGCAAGCATAAGTTGGTTTTCTAAATTTGAGACCCTGTTCTGTTCTGTAATTCAGTTCCTGTGTAGCCAAGTTTACATTCCGTGTATTACTGATATCTTATGATGTTTCTTTTTCTGTGTGACTTATTTCAGTTAGAATCATCATACCTGAATCCACTCATTGTGCTGCTAAGGGCCTGATGACATAGATTTCATTGCTGAGTGATATTGCTTTGTAAGTAAATACCACAACTTCTTTATCCATTTTTCACTTTCTGCGATGTTGAACTTGTACTGTAAACGAGGTTCTTGTAAACAGAGGCGTCCCAATGTTTGGGGTGGCTGTGTCTTTTTGATTTTAATTTCCCTAAGCTATAGGACCATAAGTGGAAGTGCCCTAGGCTCTGTTGCTTTGTTTTTTAGATGTTTCAGGAAACACCATACACTTCTCCCGAGTGTCTGTTGGCAATTTACATCCCGCCCATCAGCATAACAAGGCTCCCAGTTCTCCATGGCCTGTCCTGCCTTTCTGGATTTTACACTTTTTTCAGATGGCCCTTTTGACCGGGGGGAAGTGAGACTTCATTGTAGTGCAGATTTCCTTTGCAAGCTTGCTTGGTTGGCCAAAAAGGGCGTATGCGTTTTTTCCTGAATATATTCAGGAAAAAACGCATACGCCCTTTTTGGCCAAGTGCATCATTGTGGACGTTTTGCCTCTTTTCCTATGCTTTCACTGCAATTCCAGTCTACCTCCTGAAATCGGTTTCCTGCAATTCTGCCCCGCTTTCAAGTCCTCTTGGCAGCCTTACTTCAGTATATTTTTGGACGATAGCTGTCATTTATAACTCTGCAGGTTTGTGAATTACAGTGCCCCTGAGCTCCTTTCTTCAACTCGCTTTCTTTTGAGCTGGCCGCAACACCGCAGGATGGCTTCAGGCCCTAATCTGGTTCCGGCACGGCACGCTGAGCCTTTGCTTAATTCCTCTTCCTGGTGGGAAATGAGAGTTAAATTTGCCCGTCCAGACACCTCCAGCTAGTCTCTCATTGGTTCTCGCTATTCCTGTTCATCTTCCACAGAAATTGCAAACTGGGCCAAACAGGAGGTTAAAGGGACTGAGTCTCCAAGTCGGGAGGGTGTTAGTAAAGCGTCTGGAATATTGCACCCGAGTACCAGGGTACGAAAACTGAGACATATTTGAACACGTCTCCCGATCACATGGTTGATCATACTCTAGGTTCCACATGCATGTTTTAGCTGAAGGAAGAATACCTTAAACCTGGGTAGTTGAAACCCGTGGAATGGGTACCATGCAATATGACTTCAAAGGGTCTTCATTTGCTCACCGAACCTCTCCAATCCTATCACTGCTGCGTTTATGCCCCTGTACACATGCTTGATTCTCTTTCGGAGACATAGCAATCCATAGGTTTTAAGATACTTACTAGTCAGGTACATTCTTAGGCCTTTAATATGCGGTGTTGAGTCCATTTCGTTGAGCAAGGAGTAGCTCTTGTCTATTCCATATTTGGCTTAAGGAACTTTATCTGTGCTCATTTCAATCTCTGGTTTTATGCAGCACCCCAACTCACCTTTCCCCTTAAGCAAGCATAAGTTGGTTTTCTAAATTTGAGACCCTGTTCTGTTCTGTAATTCAGTTCCTGTGTAGCCAAGTTTACATTCCGTGTATTACTGATATCTTATGATGTTTCTTTTTCTGTGTGACTTATTTCAGTTAGAATCATCATACCTGAATCCACTCATTGTGCTGCTAAGGGCCTGATGACATAGATTTCATTGCTGAGTGATATTGCTTTGTAAGTAAATACCACAACTTCTTTATCCATTTTTCACTTTCTGCGATGTTGAACTTGTACTGTAAACCAGGTTCTTGTAAACAGAGGCGTCCCAAACTTTGGGGTGGCTGTGTCTTTTTGATTTTAATTTCCCTAAGCTATAGGACCATAAGTGGAAGTGCCCTAGGCTCTGTTGCTTTGTTTTTTAGATGTTTCAGGAAACACCATACACTTCTCCCGAGTGTCTGCTGGCAATTTACATCCCGCCCATCAGCATAACAAGGCTCCCAGTTCTCCATGGCCTGTCCTGCCTTTCTGGATTTTACACTTTTTTCAGATGGCCCTTTTGACCGGGGGGAAGTGAGACTTCATTGTAGTGCAGATTTCCTTTGCAAGCTTGCTTGGTTGGCCAAAAAGGGCGTATGCGTTTTTTCCTGAATATATTCAGGAAAAAACGCATACGCCCTTTTTGGCCAAGTGCATCATGGTGGACGTTCTGCCTCTTTTCCTATGCTTTCAATGCAATTCCAGTCTGCCTCCTGAAATCGGTTTCCTGCAATTCTGCCCCGCTTTCAAGTCCTCTTGGCAGCCTTACTTCAGTATATTTTTGGACGATAGCTGTCATTTATAACTCTGCAGGTTTGTGAATTACAGTGCCCCTGAGCTCCTTTCTTCAACTCGCTTTCTTTTGAGCTGGCCGCAACACCGCAGGATGGCTTCAGGCCCTAATCTGGTTCCGGCACGGCACGCTGAGCCTTTGGTTAATTCCTCTTCCTGGTGGGAAATGAGAGTTAAATTTGCCCGTCCAGACACCTCCAGCTAGTCTCTCATTGGTTCTCGCTATTCCTGTTCATCTTCCGCAGAAATTGCAAACTGGGCCAAACAGGAGGTTAAAGGGACTGACTCTCCAAGTCGGGAGGGTGTTAGTAAAGCGTCTGGAAAGTTGCACCCGAGTACCAGGGTACGAAAACTGAGACATATTTGAACACGTCTCCCGATCACATGGTTGATCATACTCTAGGTTCCACATGCATGTTTTAGCTGAAGGAAGAATACCTTAAACCTGGGTAGTTGAAACCCGTGGAATGGGTACCATGCAATATGACTTCAGAGGGTCTTCATTTGCTCACCGAACCTCTCCAATCCTATCACTGCTGCGTTTATGCCCCTGTACACATGCTTGATTCTCTTTCGGAGACATAGCAATCCATAGGTTTTAAGATACTTACTAGTCAGGTACATTCTTAGGCGTTTAATATGCGGTGTTGAGTCTATTTCGTTGAGCAAGGAGTAGCTCTTGTCTATTCCATATTTGGCTTAAGGAACTTTATCTGTGCTCATTTCAATCTCTGGTTTTATGCAGCACCCCAACTCACCTTTACCCTTAAGCAAGCATAAGTTGGTTTTCTAAATTTGAGACCCTGTTCTGTTCTGTAATACAGTTCCTGTGTAGCCAAGTTTACATTCCGTGTATTACTGATATCTTATGATGTTTCTTCTTCTGTGTGACTTATTTCAGTTAGAATCATCATACCTGAATCCACTCATTGTGCTGCTAAGGGCCTGATGACATAGATTTCATTGCTGAGTGATATTGCTTTGTAAGTAAATACCACAACTTCTTTATCCATTTTTCACTTTCTGCGATGTTGAACTTGTACTGTAAACGAGGTTCTTGTAAACAGAGGCGTCCCAAACTTTGGGGTGGCTGTGTCTTTTTGATTTTAATTTCCCTAAGCTATAGGACCATAAGTGGAAGTGCCCTAGGCTCTGTTGCTTTGTTTTTTAGATGTTTCAGGAAACACCATACACTTCTCCCGAGTGTCTGTTGGCAATTTACATCCCGCCCATCAGCATAACAAGGCTCCCAGTTCTCCATGGCCTGTCCTGTCTTTCTGGATTTTACACTTTTTTCAGATGGCCCTTTTGACCGGGGGGAAGTGAGACTTCATTGTAGTGCAGATTTCCTTTGCAAGCTTGCTTGGTTGGCCAAAAAGGGCGTATGCGTTTTTTCCTGAATATATTCAGGAAAAAACGCATACGCCCTTTTTGGCCAAGTGCATCATGGTGGACGTTCTGCCTCTTTTCCTATGCTTTCAATGCAATTCCAGTCTGCCTCCTGAAATCGGTTTCCTGCAATTCTGCCCCGCTTTCAAGTCCTCTTGGCAGCCTTACTTCAGTATATTTTTGGACGATAGCTGTCATTTATAACTCTGCAGGTTTGTGAATTACAGTGCCCCTGAGCTCCTTTCTTCAACTCGCTTTCTTTTGAGCTGGCCGCAACACCGCAGGATGGCTTCAGGCCCTAATCTGGTTCCGGCACGGCACGCTGAGCCTTTGGTTAATTCCTCTTCCTGGTGGGAAATGAGAGTTAAATTTGCCCGTCCAGACACCTCCAGCTAGTCTCTCATTGGTTCTCGCTATTCCTGTTCATCTTCCGCAGAAATTGCAAACTGGGCCAAACAGGAGGTTAAAGGGACTGACTCTCCAAGTCGGGAGGGTGTTAGTAAAGCGTCTGGAATGTTGCACCCGAGTACCAGGGTATGAAAACTGAGACATATTTGAACACGTCTCCCGATCACATGGTTGATCATACTCTAGGTTCCACATGCATGTTTTAGCTGAAGGAAGAATACCTTAAACCTGGGTAGTTGAAACCCGTGGAATGGGTACCATGCAATATGACTTCAAAGGGTCTTCATTTGCTCACCGAACCTCTCCAATCCTATCACTGCTGCGTTTATGCCCCTGTACACATGCTTGATTCTCTTTCGGAGACATAGCAATCCATAGGTTTTAAGATACTTACTAGTCAGGTACATTCTTAGGCGTTTAATATGCGGTGTTGAGTCCATTTCGTTGAGCAAGGAGTAGCTCTTGTCTATTCCATATTTGGCTTAAGGAACTTTATCTGTGCTCATTTCAATCTCTGGTTTTATGCAGCACCCCAACTCACCTTTACCCTTAAGCAAGCATAAGTTGGTTTTCTAAATTTGAGACCCTGTTCTGTTCTGTAATTCAGTTCCTGTGTAGCCAAGTTTACATTCCGTGTATTACTGATATCTTATGATGTTTCTTTTTCTGTGTGACTTATTTCAGTTAGAATCATCATACCTGAATCCACTCATTGTGCTGCTAAGGGCCTGATGACATAGATTTCATTGCTGAGTGATATTGCTTTGTAAGTAAATACCACAACTTCTTTATCCATTTTTCACTTTCTGCGATGTTGAACTTGTACTGTAAACGAGGTTCTTGTAAACAGAGGCGTCCCAATGTTTGGGGTGGCTGTGTCTTTTTGATTTTAATTTCCCTAAGCTATAGGACCATAAGTGGAAGTGCCCTAGGCTCTGTTGCTTTGTTTTTTAGATGTTTCAGGAAACACCATACACTTCTCCCGAGTGTCTGTTGGCAATTTACATCCTGCCCATCAGCATAACAAGGCTCCCAGTTCTCCATGGCCTGTCCTGCCTTTCTGGATTTTACACTTTTTTCAGATGGCCCTTTTGACCGGGGGGAAGTGAGACTTCATTGTAGTGCAGATTTCCTTTGCAAGCTTGCTTGGTTGGCCAAAAAGGGCGTATGCGTTTTTTCCTGAATATATTCAGGAAAAAACGCATACGCCCTTTTTGGCCAAGTGCATCATTGTGGACGTTTTGCCTCTTTTCCTATGCTTTCACTGCAATTCCAGTCTACCTCCTGAAATCGGTTTCCTGCAATTCTGCCCCGCTTTCAAGTCCTCTTGGCAGCCTTACTTCAGTATATTTTTGGACGATAGCTGTCATTTATAACTCTGCAGGTTTGTGAATTACAGTGCCCCTGAGCTCCTTTCTTCAACTCGCTTTCTTTTGAGCTGGCCGCAACACCGCAGGATGGCTTCAGGCCCTAATCTGGTTCCGGCACGGCACGCTGAGCCTTTGCTTAATTCCTCTTCCTGGTGGGAAATGAGAGTTAAATTTGCCCGTCCAGACACCTCCAGCTAGTCTCTCATTGGTTCTCGCTATTCCTGTTCATCTTCTGCAGAAATTGCAAACTGGGCCAAACAGGAGGTTAAAGGGACTGATTCTCCAAGTCGGGAGGGTGTTAGTAAAGCGTCTGGAATATTGCACCCGAGTACCAGGGTACGAAAACTGAGACATATTTGAACACGTCTCCCGATCACATGGTTGATCATACTCTAGGTTCCACATGCATGTTTTAGCTGAAGGAAGAATACCTTAAACCTGGGTAGTTGAAACCCGTGGAATGGGTACCATGCAATATGACTTCAAAGGGTCTTCGTTTGCTCACCGAACCTCTCCAATCCTATCACTGCTGCGTTTATGCCCCTGTACACATGCTTGATTCTCTTTCGGAGACATAGCAATCCATAGGTTTTAAGATACTTACTAGTCAGGTACATTCTTAGGCCTTTAATATGCGGTGTTGAGTCCATTTCGTTGAGCAAGGAGTAGCTCTTGTCTATTCCATATTTGGCTTAAGGAACTTTATCTGTGCTCATTTCAATCTATGGTTTTATGCAGCACCCCAACTCACCTTTAGCCTTAACCAAGCATAAGTTGGTTTTCTAAATTTGAGACCCTGTTCTGTTCTGTAATTCAGTTCCTGTGTAGCCAAGTTTACATTCCGTGTATTACTGATATCTTATGATGTTTCTTTTTCTGTGTGACTTATTTCAGTTAGAATCATCATACCTGAATCCACTCATTGTGCTGCTAAGGGCCTGATGACATAGATTTCATTGCTGAGTGATATTGCTTTGTAAGTAAATACCACAACTTCTTTATCCATTTTTCACTTTCTGCGATGTTGAACTTGTACTGTAAACGAGGTTCTTGTAAACAGAGGCGTCCCAAACTTTGGGGTGGCTGTGTCTTTTTGATTTTAATTTCCCTAAGCTATAGGACCATAAGTGGAAGTGCCCTAGGCTCTGTTGCTTTGTTTTTTAGATGTTTCAGGAAACACCATACACTTCTCCCGAGTGTCTGTTGGCAATTTACATCCCGCCCATCAGCATAACAAGGCTCCCAGTTCTCCATGGCCTGTCCTGCCTTTCTGGATTTTACACTTTTTTCAGATGGCCCTTTTGACCGGGGGGAAGTGAGACTTCATTGTAGTGCAGATTTCCTTTGCAAGCTTGCTTGGTTGGCCAAAAAGGGCATATGCGTTTTTTCCTGAATATATTCAGGAAAATACGCATACGCCCTTTTTGGCCAAGTGCATCATTGTGGACGTTCTGCCTCTTTTCCTATGCTTTCAATGCAATTCCAGTCTACCTCCTGAAATCGGTTTCCTGCAATTCTGCCCCGCTTTCAAGTCCTCTTGGCAGCCTTACTTCAGTATATTTTTGGACGATAGCTGTCATTTATAACTCTGCAGGTTTGTGAATTACAGTGCCCCTGAGCTCCTTTCTTCAACTCGCTTTCTTTTGAGCTGGCCGCAACACCGCAGGATGGCTTCAGGCCCTAATCTGGTTCCGGCACGGCATGCTGAGCCTTTGGTTAATTCCTCTTCCTGGTGGGAAATGAGAGTTAAATTTGCCCGTCCAGACACCTCCAGCTAGTCTCTCATTGGTTCTCGCTATTCCTGTTCATCTTCCGCAGAAATTGCAAACTGGGCCAAACAGGAGGTTAAAGGGACTGACTCTCCAAGTCGGGAGGGTGTTAGTAAAGCGTCTGGAATATTGCACCCGAGTACCAGGGTACGAAAACTGAGACATATTTGAACACGTCTCCCGATCACATGGTTGATCATACTCTAGGTTCCACATGCATGTTTTACCTGAAGGAAGAATACCTTAAACCTGGGTAGTTGAAACCCGTGGAATGGGTACCATGCAATATGACTTCAAAGGGTCTTCATTTGCACACCGAACCTCTCCAATCCTATCACTGCTGCGTTTATGCCCCTGTACACATGCTTGATTCTCTTTCGGAGACATAGCAATCCATAGGTTTTAAGATACTTACTAGTCAGGTACATTCTTAGCCGTTTAATATGCGGTGTTGAGTCCATTTCGTTGAGCAAGGAGTAGCTCTTGTCTATTCCATATTTGGCTTAAGGAACTTTATCTGTGCTCATTTCAATCTCTGGTTTTATGCAGCACCCCAACTCACCTTTACCCTTAAGCAAGCATAAGTTGGTTTTCTAAATTTGAGACCCTGTTCTGTTCTGTAATTCAGTTCCTGTGTAGCCAAGTTTACATTCCGTGTATTACTGATATCTTATGATGTTTCTTTTTCTGTGTGACTTATTTCAGTTAGAATCATCATACCTGAATCCACTCATTGTGCTGCTAAGGGCCTGATGACATAGATTTCATTGCTGAGTGATATTGCTTTGTAAGTAAATACCACAACTTCTTTATCCATTTTTCACTTTTTGCGATGTTGAACTTGTACTGTAAACGAGGTTCTTGTAAACAGAGGCGTCCCAAACTTTGGGGTGGCTGTGTCTTTTTGATTTTAATTTCCCTAAGCTATAGGACCATAAGTGGAAGTGCCCTAGGCTCTGTTGCTTTGTTTTTTAGATGTTTCAGGAAACACCATACACTTCTCCCGAGTGTCTGTTGGCAATTTACATCCCGCCCATCAGCATAACAAGGCTCCCAGTTCTCCATGGCCTGTCCTGCCTTTCTGGATTTTACACTTTTTTCAGATGGCCTTTTGACCGGGGGGAAGTGAGACTTCATTGTAGTGCAGATTTCCTTTGCAAGCTTGCTTGGTTGGCCAAAAAGGGCGTATGCGTTTTTTCCTGAATATATTCAGGAAAAAACGCATACGCCCTTTTTGGCCAAGTGCATCATTGTGGACGTTCTGCCTCTTTTCCTATGCTTTCAATGCAATTCCAGTCTACCTCCTGAAATCGGTTTCCTGCAATTCTGCCCCGCTTTCAAGTCCTCTTGGCAGCCTTACTTCAGTATATTTTTGGACGATAGCTGTCATTTATAACTCTGCAGGTTTGTGAATTACAGTGCCCCTGAGCTCCTTTCTTCAACTCGCTTTCTTTTGAGCTGGCCGCAACACCGCAGGATGGCTTCAGGCCCTAATCTGGTTCCGGCACGGCACGCTGAGCCTTTGGTTAATTCCTCTTCCTGGTGGGAAATGAGAGTTAAATTTGCCCGTCCAGACACCTCCAGCTAGTCTCTCATTGGTTCTCGCTATTCCTGTTCATCTTCCGCAGAAATTGCAAACTGGGCCAAACAGGAGGTTAAAGGGACTGACTCTCCAAGTCGGGAGGGTGTTAGTAAAGCGTCTGGAATGTTGCACCCGAGTACCAGGGTACGAAAACTGAGACATATTTGAACACGTCTCCCGATCACATGGTTGATCATACTCTAGGTTCCACATGCATGTTTTAGCTGAAGGAAGAATACCTTAAACCTGGGTAGTTGAAACCCGTGGAATGGGTACCATGCAATATGACTTCAAAGGGTCTTCATTTGCTCACCGAACCTCTCCAATCCTATCACTGCTGCGTTTATGCCCCTGTACACATGCTTCATTCTCTTTCAGAGACATAGCAATCCATAGGTTTTAAGATACTTACTAGTCAGGTACATTCTTAGGCGTTTAATATGCGGTGTTGAGTCCATTTCGTTGAGCAAGGAGTAGCTCTTGTCTATTCCATATTTGGCTTAAGGAACTTTATCTGTGCTCATTTCAATCTCTGGTTTTATGCAGCACCCCAACTCACCTTTACCCTTAAGCAAGCATAAGTTGGTTTTCTAAATTTGAGACCCTGTTCTGTTCTGTAATTCAGTCCCTGTGTAGCCAAGTTTACATTCCGTGTATTACTGATATCTTATGATGTTTCTTTTTCTGTGTGACTTATTTCAGTTAGAATCATCATACCTGAATCCACTCATTGTGCTGCTAAGGGCCTGATGACATAGATTTCATTGCTGAGTGATATTGCTTTGTAAGTAAATACCACAACTTCTTTATCCATTTTTCACTTTTTGCGATGTTGAACTTGTACTGTAAACGAGGTTCTTGTAAAGAGAGGCGTCCCAATGTTTGGGGTGGCTGTGTCTTTTTGATTTTAATTTCCCTAAGCTATAGGACCATAAGTGGAAGTGCCCTAGGCTCTGTTGCTTTGTTTTTTAGATGTTTCAGGAAACACCATACACTTCTCCCGAGTGTCTGTTGGCAATTTACATCCCGCCCATCAGCATAACAAGGCTCCCAGTTCTCCATGGCCTGTCCTGCCTTTCTGGATTTTACACCTTTTTCAGATGGCCTTTTGACCGGGGGGAAGTGAGACTTCATTGTAGTGCAGATTTCCTTTGCAAGCTTGCTTGGTTGGCCAAAAAGGGCGTATGCGTTTTTTCCTGAATATATTCAGGAAAAAACGCATACGCCCTTTTTGGCCAAGTGCATCATTGTGGACGTTCTGCCTCTTTTCCTATGCTTTCAATGCAATTCCAGTCTACCTCCTGAAATCGGTTTCCTGCAATTCTGCCCCGCTTTCAAGTCCTCTTGGCAGCCTTACTTCAGTATATTTTTGGACGATAGCTGTCATTTATAACTCTGCAGGTTTGTGAATTACAGTGCCCCTGAGCTCCTTTCTTCAACTCGCTTTCTTGTGACCTGGCCGCAACACCGCAGGATGGCTTCAGGCCCTAATCTGGTTCCGGCACGGCACGCTGAGCCTTTGGTTAATTCCTCTTCCTGGTGGGAAATGAGAGTTAAATTTGCCCGTCCAGACACCTCCAGCTAGTCTCTCATTGGTTCTCGCTATTCCTGTTCATCTTCCGCAGAAATTGCAAACTGGGCCAAACAGGAGGTTAAAGGGACTGACTCTCCAAGTCGGGAGGGTGTTAGTAAAGCGTCTGGAATGTTGCACCCGAGTACCAGGGTACGAAAACTGAGACATATTTGAACACGTCTCCCGATCACATGGTTGATCATACTCTAGGTTCCACATGCATGTTTTAGCTGAAGGAAGAATACCTTAAACCTGGGTAGTTGAAACCCGTGGAATGGGTACCATGCAATATGACTTCAAAGGGTCTTCATTTGCTCACCGAACCTCTCCAATCCTATCACTGCTGCGTTTATGCCCCTGTACACATGCTTCATTCTCTTTCAGAGACATAGCAATCCATAGGTTTTAAGATACTTACTAGTCAGGTACATTCTTAGGCGTTTAATATGCGGTGTTGAGTCCATTTCGTTGAGCAAGGAGTAGCTCTTGTCTATTCCATATTTGGCTTAAGGAACTTTATCTGTGCTCATTTCAATCTCTGGTTTTATGCAGCACCCCAACTCACCTTTACCCTTAAGCAAGCATAAGTTGGTTTTCTAAATTTGAGACCCTGTTCTGTTCTGTAATTCAGTCCCTGTGTAGCCAAGTTTACATTCCGTGTATTACTGATATCTTATGATGTTTCTTTTTCTGTGTGACTTATTTCAGTTAGAATCATCATACCTGAATCCACTCATTGTGCTGCTAAGGGCCTGATGACATAGATTTCATTGCTGAGTGATATTGCTTTGTAAGTAAATACCACAACTTCTTTATCCATTTTTCACTTTTTGCGATGTTGAACTTGTACTGTAAACGAGGTTCTTGTAAAGAGAGGCGTCCCAATGTTTGGGGTGGCTGTGTCTTTTTGATTTTAATTTCCCTAAGCTATAGGACCATAAGTGGAAGTGCCCTAGGCTCTGTTGCTTTGTTTTTTAGATGTTTCAGGAAACACCATACACTTCTCCCGAGTGTCTGTTGGCAATTTACATCCCGCCCATCAGCATAACAAGGCTCCCAGTTCTCCATGGCCTGTCCTGCCTTTCTGGATTTTACACCTTTTTCAGATGGCCTTTTGACCGGGGGGAAGTGAGACTTCATTGTAGTGCAGATTTCCTTTGCAAGCTTGCTTGGTTGGCCAAAAAGGGCGTATGCGTTTTTTCCTGAATATATTCAGGAAAAAACGCATACGCCCTTTTTGGCCAAGTGCATCATTGTGGACGTTCTGCCTCTTTTCCTATGCTTTCAATGCAATTCCAGTCTACCTCCTGAAATCGGTTTCCTGCAATTCTGCCCCGCTTTCAAGTCCTCTTGGCAGCCTTACTTCAGTATATTTTTGGACGATAGCTGTCATTTATAACTCTGCAGGTTTGTGAATTACAGTGCCCCTGAGCTCCTTTCTTCAACTCGCTTTCTTTTGAGCTGGCCGCAACACCGCAGGATGGCTTCAGGCCCTAATCTGGTTCCGGCACGGCACGCTGAGCCTTTGCTTAATTCCTCTTCCTGGTGGGAAATGAGAGTTAAATTTGCCCGTCCAGACACCTCCAGCTAGTCTCTCATTGGTTCTCGCTATTCCTGTTCATCTTCCGCAGAAATTGCAAACTGGGCCAAACAGGAGGTTAAAGGGACTGACTCTCCAAGTCGGGAGGGTGTTAGTAAAGCGTCTGGAATGTTGCACCCGAGTACCAGGGTACGAAAACTGAGACATATTTGAACACGTCTCCCGATCACATGGTTGATCATACTCTAGGTTCCACATGCATGTTTTAGCTGAAGGAAGAATACCTTAAACCTGGGTAGTTGAAACCCGTGGAATGGGTACCATGCAATATGACTTCAAAGGGTCTTCATTTGCTCACCGAACCTCTCCAATCCTATCACTGCTGCGTTTATGCCCCTGTACACATGCTTGATTCTCTTTCGGAGACATAGCAATCCATAGGTTTTAAGATACTTACTAGTCAGGTACATTCTTAGGCATTTAATATGCGGTGTTGAGTCCATTTCGTTGAGCAAGGAGTAGCTCTTGTCTATTCCATATTTGGCTTAAGGAACTTTATCTGTGCTCATTTCAATCTCTGGTTTTATGCAGCACCCCAACTCACCTTTACCCTTAAGCAAGCATAAGTTGGTTTTCTAAATTTGAGACCCTGTTCTGTTCTGTAATTCAGTCCCTGTGTAACCAAGTTTACATTCCGTGTATTACTGATATCTTATGATGTTTCTTTTTCTGTGTGACTTATTTCAGTTAGAATCATCATACCTGAATCCACTCATTGTGCTGCTAAGGGCCTGATGACATAGATTTCATTGCTGAGTGATATTGCTTTGTAAGTAAATACCACAACTTCTTTATCCATTTTTCACTTTCTGCGATGTTGAACTTGTACTGTAAACGAGGTTCTTGTAAACAGAGGCGTCCCAAACTTTGGGGTGGCTGTGTCTTTTTGATTTTAATTTCCCTAAGCTATAGGACCATAAGTGGAAGTGCCCTAGGCTCTGTTGCTTTGTTTTTTAGATGTTTCAGGAAACACCATACACTTCTCCCGAGTGTCTGTTGGCAATTTACATCCCGCCCATCAGCATAACAAGGCTCCCAGTTCTCCATGGCCTGTCCTGCCTTTCTGGATTTTACACTTTTTTCAGATGGCCCTTTTGACCGGGGGGAAGTGAGACTTCATTGTAGTGCAGATTTCCTTTGCAAGCTTGCTTGGTTGGCCAAAAAGGGCGTATGCGTTTTTTCCTGAATATATTCAGGAAAAAATGCATACGCCCTTTTTGGCCAAGTGCATCATTGTGGACGTTCTGCCTCTTTTCCTATGCTTTCAATGCAATTCCAGTCTACCTCCTGAAATCGGTTTCCTGCAATTCTGCCCCGCTTTCAAGTCCTCTTGGCAGCCTTACTTCAGTATATTTTTGGACGATAGCTGTCATTTATAACTCTGCAGGTTTGTGAATTACAGTGCCCCTGAGCTCCTTTCTTCAACTCGCTTTCTTGTGACCTGGCCGCAACACCGCAGGATGGCTTCAGGCCCTAATCTGGTTCCGGCACGGCACGCTGAGCCTTTGGTTAATTCCTCTTCCTGGTGGGAAATGAGAGTTAAATTTGCCCGTCCAGACACCTCCAGCTAGTCTCTCATTGGTTCTCGCTATTCCTGTTCATCTTCCGCAGAAATTGCAAACTGGGCCAAACAGGAGGTTAAAGGGACTGACTCTCCAAGTCGGGAGGGTGTTAGTAAAGCGTCTGGAATGTTGCACCCGAGTACCAGGGTACGAGAACTGAGACATATTTGAACACGTTTCCCGATCACATGGTTGATCATACTCTAGGTTCCACATGCATGTTTTAGCTGAAGGAAGAATACCTTAAACCTGGGTAGTTGAAACCCGTGGAATGGGTACCATGCAATATGACTTCAAAGGGTCTTCATTTGCTCACCGAACCTCTCCAATCCTATCACTGCTGCGTTTATGCCCCTGTACACATGCTTGATTCTCTTTCGGAGACATAGCAATCCATAGGTTTTAAGATACTTACTAGTCAGGTACATTCTTAGGCGTTTAATATGCGGTGTTGAGTCCATTTCGTTGAGCAAGGAGTAGCTCTTGTCTATTCCATATTTGGCTTAAGGAACTTTATCTGTGCTCATTTCAATCTATGGTTTTATGCAGCACCCCAACTCACTTTTAGCCTTAACCAAGCATAAGTTGGTTTTCTAAATTTGAGACCCTGTTCTGTTCTGTAATTCAGTTCCTGTGTAGCCAAGTTTACATTCCGTGTATTACTGATATCTTATGATGTTTCTTTTTCTGTGTGTCTTATTTCAGTTAGAATCATCGTACCTGTATCCACTCATTATGCTGCTACGGGCCTGATGACATAGATTTCATTGCTGAGTGATACTGCATTGTACGTAAGTACCACAAGTTCTTTATCCATTTTTCACTTTCTGTGATATTGAACTTGTACGGTTAACGAGGTTCTTGTAAACAGAGGCGTCCCAAATTTTGGGGTGGCTGTGTCTTTTTGATTTTAATTTCCCTAAGCTATAGGACCATAAGTGGAAGTGCCCTAGGCTCTGTTGCTTTGTTTTTTAGATGTTTCAGGAAACACCATACACATCCCGCCCATCAGCATAACAAGGCTCCCAGTTCTCCATGGCCTGTCCTGCCTTTCTGGATTTTACACTTTTTTCAGATGGCCCTTTTGACCAGGGGGAAGTGAGACTTCATTGTAGTGCAGATTTCCTTTGCAAGCTTGCTTGGTTGGCCAAAAAGGGCGTATGCCTTTTTTTCTGAATAAATTCAGGAAAAAAGGCATACGCCCTTTTTGGCCAAGTGCATCATTGTGGACGTTCTGCCTCTTTTCCTATGCTTTAAATGCAATTCCAGTCTACCTCCTGAAATCGTTTTCCTGCAATTCTGCCTTGCTTTCAATGCCTCTTCATAGCCTTACCTCAATATATTTTTTGAAAATAGTTGGCCTTTATAACTCTGCAAGTTTTTGAATTGCAGTGGCCCTTAGCTCCATTTTTCAGCTCTTATTTTTGTGATCTTGCCTCATAACCACAGGATTCCTTCAGGCCCTATTCTTCTTCTGGGGCACCTTGCTGTGCCTTTGGTTTATTCTTCTTACTGATGTGAATTTAGAGTGACATGTGCCCATTGAAACCGCTACAGCTAGTTTCTCACTGGTTCCCCCTATTTCTATTCATCCTCCGCACTAACTGCAGACTGTGCGATACCAGAACTTAAAGGCATTGACTCTCCATGTGGGGATATTTTTGGTATATCGGCTGGAATGTCGATCCGGAGCCCCAGGAGAGGAAAAATGAGGTGCGTTTTAGAAACCTTTCCCGATCATATGGTATACCAGTCGCTGGGTTTCCCAAGCATGGTTTAGCTGTAGGAAGATTCCCTTCAACCTGGAGTGTTGGGACCCTTGGAATGAGTAGCATGAAGTATTGCATTAAACTTTTGGCAGTTGCTCACCAAAGCTCATCAATCCTCTCAGCCCCAAGTGTCCAGCCTTATGTCTTATCCAGCTGTGGGTTTATATGTGGTCAATCCAGGTTGCATCACAGCCCCTGAGCGAATTTTGTAAGAATTTTTCTCTCTTTCATTGTTTCTGCGTTTTGTTTTTAAAATTTATTTCTATAATGGGGTTTAGCTCATTTTCACTGCTGTGTTTGTGCCACTCTGCACACACTTGATTCCCTTATGGAGATATATCAATACATGGGTTTTAAGATTCTTATTACTCAGATATATTTCTCTGCGGTGTATAGGGTGTGTTGAGGCCAGTTCATTGAGCAAGGTGTAGATCTTGGCTAATATCTATTTGGTTTATTGAACGGTATCTGTGCTAATTTCAAACTCTGGTTTTATGCATCACCCCACCTCTCCTTTCCCCTTAAGCTGAAATAAGTGTGTTTTCTAAATGTGAGACACTGTTCTGTTCTGTAATTCATTTCTTGTGCAGCCATATTTACCCTCCCTCTATAAGTGATATCTTATGATATGTTTCTTTTTCTGTTTGACTTATTTCAAGTAGTATTATCGGACCTAAATCCACTCTTTATCCTTCTACTAGCCTTATTACATTGATTTCATGGTGAAGAGATATTCCATTGTACATAAGTACCACATCTTCTTTATCCATTGTTCTCTTTCCTGGGATATTTAAGGTATACTGAAGTTGAGGTTCTTGTAAACAGAGTAGCCCTAAACTGTGGTGTGCTTGTGTCTTGTTAATTTTTAGATTTCCCTAGATATACTCCCATGATTGGAAGTGTCCTATGCTCTGTAGCTCTGTTTTTTAGATGATTTAGGAACCACCATACACTTCTCCAGAGTGGCTCTCGGCAGTTCACACACTGCCCATCAGCGTATAAAGGCTCCCTGTTCTCCATGGCCTGTCCTGCATTTCTGGTTTTTACAATTTTTTAGGATGGCCCTTTTGACCAGTGGGAAATGAGACTTCTTTGTTGTGCACATTTGCATTGCTTGCTTGCTTCGTTGCCCATAAAGTGCGTATGCGTTTTTTCCTGGATATAATCAGGAAAAAACGCATACGCCCTTTTGGGCCAACTGCATCATTGTCGAAATTCTGCCGCTTTTCATGTGCTTTAAAGACGAGTCCAATCTATCTCTTGAAATCTGTTTCTTGCAATTCTGTCTTGCATTCAGATCCTCTTCTTTGCCTTACCTCAACATATTTTTGGACGTTAGTTTTCATTTATAACTCTGCAGGTTTGTGAATTGCAGTGACCCTGAGCTCCATTTTTTAAGTTGCTCTTTTGTGAGCTGGCCTCAAACCCGCAGGATTGCTTCAGGCCCTATTTTGGCTCGGGCGAGGCGGGCTGAGCCTTTTTTCAATTCTTATTCTTAATGGGAAATTAGAGTGATATGTGCCCGTCCAAACCCCTACAACTATTCTCTCATTGGTTCCCCGTTCATCCTCCTCACAATTTGCAAAATGTGTGAAACAGAAGTTGAAATGTGCTGATTCTCCAAGTGGGGAGATTCTAAGTAACGTGGCTGGAATGGTGAACAGGAGCACCAGGAGAGGATAAATGAGCTGCATTTTAGACACATCTCCCGATCACATGGTGTACAGTCCTCTGGGTTTTCCATGCATGTTTTAGCTGTAGGAAGATCCCTTGAACCTGCATATTTGGGACCCATTGAATGGGTACCAGGTAGTATTACTTTAAAGGGTGTGCATTTCCTCACCCAACCTCACATTTCTCTTAGCGCAAACAGTTTCCAGCCTTATGTCTCATCCTGCTGTGGGTCTAGATGTGTTCAATCCATGTTGCATCACCGGCCCTGAGGAAAAGTTGTAAGAGGTTTTCTCTGTCTCTCTGTCGTTTATTTTTTTCAATTTATTACTATATTGGTTACAGCTGATTTTCAAAGCTCTGTTTCTTGCTGCTGTACATCCACTTGATTCACGTACAGAGAGACATCAGTAAATTCTTTTTCAGATTCTTACCAGTCATATATATTCTTTTCCGGTGACTTGAGTGTGCTGAGTGCAGTTCTTTTAGCTACCGTGTAGGCCTTGTTGATTATCAGTTTGGTATTTGGAATGGTATCTTTGCTAATTTCAACCTCCTGGGTGATGCCTCACCCCTCCCCACCTTTCCCGTTTAGCAGCCTTATGCGTGTTTTCTACATATTTGACTATGTTTTTGTTTTGTAATTTATTTCATGTGTAGCCATTTTGGATTCCACCTTTAAGTGATATCTTATGATATGTGTCTTTTTCTTTTTGAATTCTGTCACTTAGAAAGATCATACATAACTCCTCCGGAGTTGTTACAACTGGCCATATTTCATTGATTTCCAGGCTGAATAATATTCCACTCTACCTAAGTACCACATCTCTACCCATTTTTTCCCTCCAGAGACACTTAAGTTATATCCTAGTTGAGGATCTTTTAAACAGAGAGGGGGTAAACATTGGGGTGCCTGTGTCCTCTCGATTTTTGTTTTTCTCAAGATATACGCCCATGAGTGCAAGTGCCCTATGCTCTGTAGCTCATTTTTTAGATGCTTTAGTAAACACAATACACTTCTCCAGAATGGCCGTTGGCAATATACATTTCCACTATAAGTCTCACAGGGCTCCCTCTTCTCCTTGCCCTGTCCTGCATTTCTGTTGTTTACGCTTTATGAGGATGGCTCTTCTGACTGATGCGAAGTGATATCTTTTGTAGTATTGACTTCCAGTGCCCACCTGTTTGGTTGGCTAAAAAAGTGTATGCCCTTTTCTTGAATATATACAGAAAAAAACGCATACACCCTTTTTGGCCAACTGCAATGTTGGCAATGTTCAGCTCCTTTTCTTGTGCTTAATGGCGAGTCCTTTCTACCTCCTCAAATCCCTTTCCTGCCATTCTCCCTTGCTTACAAGTCCTTTTCTCTGACTTTCCTCAAGACATTTTTCAGTGATGGATATTTTCAACTCTGCAGTTTTGTGAATTTTACTGCCCCTGAGTTCCATTGTTCAACTTGTGTTTATGGGAACTGGCCACAAAGCAGCGGGATTTCCTCAAGCCCTATACTGTTTCCATGGGCAACCCTAGCCTTTGGTCAATTCGTCTTCCTGATTGGAAATTAGAGTGACATGTGCCTGTCTGAACACCTAGGACTTGTCTCTCATTGTTCCTCATCCTTCCGCTTCATCCTCTGGACAAATTCCAAACTGTACGCAACAGGATGTTGACAGTGCTGACATCTCCAAGTGGGGAGACTGTTAGTAAAGACGCTGGAGGGGTGAACCCGAGCACCAGGAGATGAGGAGATGAGATGCCTTTTCCAAACTCTTCCCGATCAGACGGTATACCATCCTCTGGGTGTGACAGACATGTTTTAGCAGTAGGAAGAGTCCCATTCATGTAAGGAGAACACCAGGGCTTTTTCAAAATCAGTGTCTCCCCGAAACCCAAACTGGGGAATTTTTTAAGCTACGGCTACACATATGTTCATTAAGGGCCTTGGGAAGTAGGCAGAGTCCAAACTTTAGATGATTGAAGTCTTCAGGGTCAGAAGCACTCACCACCAGCTTCCCTTAGGTTACACTTTAACTGTCATTGATAGATGATGTCAATAAAAATATCTATTCTTTTTCAGATTATTTCCCCTTATAGGTTATTGCAAAATGTTGAGTGTAGTTCCCTGTGCTATACAGTAGTTCCTTGTTGATGATCTATTTTATACATAGCAGTGTGTATGTGTTAATCCCAAACTGTTAATTTATCCCTCCTCCCACCTTTCCCCTTTGGTAATAATAAATTATAAGATTTTATACTTCTCAGAAATGGGGGAGCTGAAAGAGAGGTATCATTTTCAATGGAAAAGCATTTAAAACAAGATTGAAGCTTTAACCAAGATTATTAGATGTACATCCTTGGAAAGAAATCACTTCGTTTCTCTAATATTGACCTGACAAATAAGACAAACCTTTTCACTGAACTTGCTTATAATAAAGTGATGGAAATATCAAATGGAAGTGTTAGAAACATCTTATTTTACCCGAGCCTTATACACTGTTCTATGTTAACTACAGTTTGGCTCACACATCTGTTCATTGAGGTTACAATAGTCTCAATTTCTGTTACTGATCCTCCAGAGTGGACCCCAACAAGTGTCCCCCTGCCCAGTGTCATTGGGGCCAACAGATCGAGACTGAGTTTGGTTCACAAGCAAAGGAAACTTTATATTTTGATCAGAGAATGGAGAGGTGAGAGCATGCACTACCCCGTGGGCTGTGGGCTGGGCTGCTGTGTAGAGATCCTGTCAGAGTCAGTGGGAGGGAGGGGGCGGAGCTCTCGAGGGCCAGGTTGGCTGCAGCTCAGGCTCTATATCGCGGAGTCTGCACTGGGCCCCAGGAGCTGAGGTGTCGACCCAGCCATTCTGCACTAGGAAATCTGGTCTGAAGTGCCGGGTGTGGAACCTCTGCATGCGGGACCCTAGGAGCACGTGAAATTAGACAAAGCACAAAGGATAAAAAAGGTTAGACTTGACTTTATTGCCCAGATTCTATTTTTATCTCCCAGGGATTTTTAATGGGCTTTGCTGGGGACAAACCCCTCCTCTGTCTTTTGTCCCGTTCCTCATTCTTGGAGTGCTGAGGGTGCAGACACTTCTTCTGTAACTGCTGAGTGCTGAGTTGGGAGCCCTAATACCCGGGGGCGAGGGTCAGAGCTTCTCCCCAGCAGCCTCCAGGTGACGTTGATTGTCCCCAGGCCCCCTGCCTCCCTGCTCGTCCACCTGAGCACCAGCATTGGAAGTGTTATAGATTCTAATGACCTTTAAGGGTCCAGGAAAGAGATGTGCAGAGACGCTGTGGGGGCCGGTTTCACCCCGCCCCACATTTGTTCGGCCACCTTAGGCTGACCGTTTCTGCCAGCCTAGATGCTCTGACCAGTAGTCTGCGCTTTCTTCAATTAGGCCCCTGAATTAACGTACAAACAGCACCAGGTGTCAGAGCCCTGCCCGCTCAACTCCCAGACAGTCCAGGGTCAGTGGTGATCAAGAACCATGATGACCACTGAGTCAACAGCCTTTTGAAGTAAACAGGAGTCCAGCCGGTCTTATTGGCCACCATCATCACGGTGTCTGTAGGCTTTTCTATGGTGACAGTGTGATATACGGTTCCCCCGCCAAGATTATTAGCTCCCCTCTGGGTGCAGTAAGTCCTGCAAGCAGTAGTCTACTCTTTTGGGACACACTCTTATTGTTTTATGAGAGAAACTCCAGGTCAAGTGATGTTCACACGAGTCGTCATGGTGCCCTGTTGCCCCCGGTTATCTCTCTGGATGTTGGAGTTGGAGGGCCTCCTCACTCGAGGTCGGTGTGCCCACGGAGCGAACCCTGCAACTTCAGGGCATCGTTGGTGGTTAGGATCACCACGTGGGGTCCTTTTCCCTTAGGAAGGAGGTGGCCTTTTGGGCTGCTGATTTCCAGGTTTTTAGATACCGCCAGTATCTTGGCCAGATGCGGCAGTGGGCCAAGCCCCTTGGTGACCGTAGTTTATCCTACCTGGATGGCATTCTTGCATTGTTCCATTTCAAGTGGTCCCAGTTTTTGCACTAATTCTCCAATGGCGATTCACCTTACACCGGGAATGTAAAGGTCAAAGGGTTTAGCTAAATTAGGGAGTTCCAGGGCAAGGGTCTGAATTGACTGCTCTTTCCATTCTTGAAAGGCCACTTCTGGATTCTATTCAAAAGGATCATCATCTTTTCCTTTCAGTGTTTCATATAGAGGCCCAGCTAGTAGACTGTAGTTAGGGATCCAGAAGCAGCAAACCCTGGCCTCCCCAGGAACCCCTAAGCTGTCTTCTAGTTTTAGAAAGGGGTAAGGCTGCAAATGGTTTCTTCCCTTTCCTGGGATGGGTTTCTCCGACCTTCTGTGAGAACGAAGCCCAGGCAGGTCACCGCAGTCTGTGATATTTGAGCTTTTTCTTGGACAACTTCTATCCTTTATTGGCTTGGTAGTTCAGAGGCCTCCTTAGTAGGGCTGGCGATCAGAATGTCGTCTGCGTACTGAAGGAGGGTTTCCTTTTCCAGAGGTAGAACTTTTAGGTCTTTAGCTAAGCTTTCCCCAAAGATGGTGTGGGAATTTTTGCACCCTTGGGGCAAGACGGCCCGGAAGTATTGTTTTAGTTGTATGTTGAGTCCTGCCACTCACAAGCCAAAATTTCTTGTGACTCTGGGACTAATGGAATACAAAAGAAGGCATCATTGAAGACTAATACAGAATACCATGTCCTGGTGGTTGGTAGAATGACCAGCAGGGTGTAGGAATTAGGAGCAACTGGAGGTATATCCTCGGTGGCTTCACTGACTGTCCTGACATCCTTTACCAGGTCCCCAGCAGCCCATGGGGCTCTCGTGGTCAGACCAATCCCAGAATATGGAGCTCACCTGGGCAGGTACCCCACCCCCACCCCAGCCCACGGGGCTCTCGTGGTCAGGCCCTTCCCAGGATACAGAGCTACCCTTGCAGGTACTGTGGCAGGGCTGGGCACACAGGAACCGTGCACATAGCCCTCATTGCAGAGCACCCCCAGCTCACCTGTCGCTCAGAGCTGGCACAGAGCACCTCAGAGCAGGACTTGAACTAACAAACAGCAGCTGCGACGGGTCTGTGACCCTGGGCATCACTCTGTGCGGCCTCCCTCCACCTGGTCTTCCAGAGACTTCCACTGCACCCGGGGCACCAGGCCTCTGTCTCCAACCACCACCCACCCCTCCTCTCCCTGACTCCTGGGTTCCTCTCATAAGGAGAGGGTTTTCTTGAAGTTGTCTCCCACTCATGGGCCAGATAAAATGATTAGAAAACAAGCCAAAGCTGCAGCCCCTTGTCTATCCTGACTCTCAGGAGCCCACACCTGTTCCTTGGACCTGGCCGGTTCAGCAAGTTCCATTTTCTGCAACTGTGAGCCCCTGAGGGGTGATGATTGGCTGACCTGGGCAGCCTTACCGTGCGGGCCAGCCCTCCCCAGGTGTGCCTGGGTTGAGATCAATATAAATACCACTCCAGGCAGCAAGAGCCCCTGCAGCCGTGCCTGACGCCATTTTCTCTGCCCTGTCAGCAGTCTCGGGGCTGGGCTGGTGGGAGGGAGTGAGAGGCCACGGCTTTGTGGGTGGCCCAGTGTGAGTGGGGCTCTGCTGGACTTTCTGCAGCAGTTGCCAGGCTGCCACCTGCTAAAGAAGAGGATGTGTCACCCATACCTGCTGCTGGAATTTCTCCCTGGGCAGAGGTGAGGAAGGAAAAAAGCAGTGGGGGCAGGGACAGGACGGGTATCTCAGTCAGGGAAATGGAAATCTTCCAGAAGAGCACCCAGGGCCAGGACCATCCTGGCTGGCCTGCAGGCACCAAGTCGGCCGGCATGCTGTCACTCGTGTGGCTCTATGGCCCTTCCTCTAGGCTTTCAAGTCCTTGTATATATTCAGGTGTTTTACCTGGGACGGGTGGGAATAGTTCAGCAGCAACTGGCCTGGGGCTCAGCTCACGTTTACTCACAGATGCCTCGGCACGGTGCCCCAGCTTTGCAATGAGGACGCTTGTTGCGTGGGGGCTGCTGGCTGAATGGGAGACGATTCCCCACCACTGGCCAACTTCAGAATTGTTTACAACTGGAGCAAGTGCCCTGATACGGTTTTCCTCTGTGGAACTGGTGGGTTCTGTGTTTTTTTTCTCTTTTTCGTTTTTGGTTCAAGGTAGATTTTATTCCTCTTTTTTGTATTTACAGATATAAGCATGGAAATAATTTATTCATATAAATACATGTATGTGAAGGGAATAATTGTTTTTTCTGTTTTATTTTTTAAATTTTATTTCTTTTTAATTTTGAATTTTATTTTATATTTTTATACAGCAGGTTCTTATTGGTTATCTATTTTATACATATAAATGTATACATGCCAATCCCAGTCTCTCAACTCCTCCCACCACCACCCCCCCAACAGCTTTCCCCCCTTGTTGTCCATACATTTGTTGTCTACATCTGTTGCTCTATTTATGCCTTGCAAAATGGTTAATCTGTACAGTTTTTCTAGGTTCCACATATATGTATGAATATACAAGATTTGTTTTTCTCTTTCTGACTTACTTCACTCTGTATGACAGTCTCTAGATCCATCGACGTCTCTACAAATGACCCAATTTCATTCCTTTTCATGGCTTAGTAATATTCCATTTTATATATGTACCACAGCTTTATGCATTCGTCTGTCTGTGGGCATTTAGGTTGCTTCCATTACCTCGATATTGTAAATAGTGATGCAATGAACATTGCGGTGAATGTCTCGTTTTGATTTATGGTTTTGTCTGGGTATATGTCCAGTACTGGGATTGCTGTATCATATGGTAATTCTATTGTTAGTTTCTTAAGAAACTCCATACTGTTCTCCGTAGTGACTGTATCAATTTATATTCCCAACAATAGTGGAAGGGGGTTCCTTTTCTCCACACCCTTTCCAGCATTTTTGTTTGTAGATTTTCTCATGATGCCCATTCTATCAGGTGTGAGGTGATACCTCATTGTTGAGTCCATTTTGTTGAGCAAGGGGTAGGTCTTGTCTATTACATATTTGGCTTATTGAATGGTATCTGTGCTAATTTCAAACTCTGGTTTTATGCAGCACCCCAACTCACTTTCCCCCTTAAGGAAGCATAAGTTGGTTTTCTAAACTTGAGACCCTGTTCTGTTTTGTAATTCAGTTCATGTGTAGCCAAGTTCACATTCCATGTATTAGTGATATCTTATGATGTTTCTTTTTCTGTGTGACATATTTCAGTTAGAATCATCATACCTGAATCCACTCATTATGCTGCTACGGGCCTGATGACATAGATTTCATGGCTGAGTGATTTTGCATTGTACATAAGTACCACAACTTCTTTATCCATTTTTCACTTTCTGCGATATAGAACTTGTACCGTAAACGAGGTTCTTGTAAACAGAGCTGTCCCAAACTGTGGGGTGGCTGTGTCTTTTTGATTTTAATTTCCCTAAGCTATAGGACCATAAGTGGAAGTGCCCTAGGCTCTGTTGCTTTGTTTTTTAGATGTTTCAGGAAACACCATACACTTCTCCCGAGTGTCTGTAGGCAATTTACATCCCGCCCATCAGCATAACAAGGCTCCCAGTTCTCCATGGCCTGTCCTGTCGTTCTGGATTTTACACTTTTTTCAGATGGCCCTTTTGACGGGGGGGGAAGTGAGACTTCATTGTAGTGCAGATTTCCTTTGCAAGCTTGCTTGGTTGGCCAAAAAGTGCGTATGCGTTTTTTCCTGATTCAGGAAAAAACGCATACGCCCTTTTTGGCCAAGTGCATCATTGTGGACGTTCTGCCTCTTTTCCTATGCTTAAAATGCAATTCCAGTCTACCTCCTGAAATCGGTTTCCTGCAATTCTGCCCCGCTTTCAAGTCCTCTTGGCAGCCTTACTTCAGTATATTTTTGGACGATTGCTGTCATTTATAACTCTGCAGGTTTGTGAATTCCTGTGCCCCTGAGCTCCGTTCTTCATCTCGCTTTCTTGTGAGCTGGCCGCAACACCGCAGGATTGCTTCAGGCCCTAATCTGGTTCCAGCACGGCACGCTGAGCCTTTGGTTAATTCCTGTCCTTGGTGGGAAATGAGAGTTAAATTTGCCCGTCCAGAAACCTCCAGCTTGTCTCTCATTGGTTCTCCCTATTCCTGTTCATCTTCCACTGAAATTGAAAACAGGGCCAAACAGGAGGTTAAAGGCACTGACTCTCCAAGTCGGGAGAGTGTTAGTAAAGCGTCTGGAATGTTGCACCCAAGTACCAGGGGACGAAAACTGAGACATATTGGAACACGTCTCCCGATCACATGGTTGATCATACTCTGGGTTCCACATGCATGTTTTAGCTGAAGGAAGAATCCCTGAAACCTGGAGAGTTGAGACCCGTGGAATGAGTACCATGCAATATGATTTCAAAGGGTCTTCATTTGCTCACCAAACCTCTCCAATCCTATCACTGCTGCGTTTATGCCCCTGTACACATGCTTGATTCTCTTTCGGAGACATAGCAATCCATAGGTTTTAAGATACTTACTAGTCAGGTACATTCTTAGGCATTTAATATAGGGTGTTGAGTCCATTTCGTTGAGCAAGGAGTAGCTCTTGTCTATTACATATTTGGCTTAAGGAACTTTATCTGTGCTCATTTCAATGTCTGGTTTTATGCAGCACCCCAACTCACCTTTCCCATTAAGCAAGCATAAGTTGGTTTTCTAAATTTGAGACCCTGTTCTGTTTTGTAATTCAGTTCCTGTGTAGCCAAGTTTACATTCCGTGTATTAGTGATATCTTATGATGTTTCTTTTTCTGTGTGACTTATTTCAGTTAGAATCATCATACCTGAATCCACTCATTGTGCTTCTAAGGGCCTGATGACATAGATTTCATTGCTGAGTGATATTGCTTTGTAAGTAAATACCACAACTTCTTTATCCATTTTTCACTTTCTGCGATGTTGAACTTGTACGGTAAACGAGGTTTTTGTAAACAGAGGCGTCCCAAACTTTGGGGTGGCTGTGTCTTTTTGATTTTAATTTCCCTAAGCTATAGGACCATAAGTGGAAGTGCCCTAGGCTCTGTTGCTTTGTTTTTTAGATGTTTCAGGAAACACCATACACTTCTCCCGAGTGTCTGTTGGCAATTTACATCCCGCCCATCAGAATAACAAGGCTCCCAGTTCTCCATGGCCTGTCCTGCCTTTCTGGATTTTACACTTTTTTCAGATGGCCCTTTTGACCGGGGGGAAGTGAGACTTCATTGTAGTGCAGATTTCCTTTGCAAGCTTGCTTGGTTGGCCAAAAAGGGCGTATGCGTTTTTTCCTGAATATATTCAGGAAAAAACGCATACGCCCTTTTTGGCCAAGTGCATCATTGTGGACGTTCTGCCTCTTTTCCTATGCTTTCAATGCAATTCCAGTCTACCTCCTGAAATCGGTTTCCTGCAATTCTGCCCCGCTTTCAAGTCCTCTTGGCAGCCTTACTTCAGTATATTTTTGGACGATAGCTGTCATTTATAACTCTGCAGGTTTGTGAATTACAGTGCCCCTGAGCTCCTTTCTTCAACTCGCTTTCTTGTGACCTGGCCGCAACACCGCAGGATGACTTCAGGCCCTAATCTGGTTCCGGCACGGCATGCTGAGCCTTTGGTTATTTCCTCTTCCTGGTGGGAAATGAGAGTTAAATTTGCCCGTCCAGACACCTCCAGCTAGTCTCTCATTGGTTTTCCCTATTTCTGTTCATCTTCCGCAGAAATTGCAAACTGGGCCAAACAGGAGGTTAAAGGCGCTGACTCTCCAAGTGGGGAGAGTGTTAGTAAAGCGTCTGGAATGTTGCACCCGAGTACCATGGGAGGAAAACTGAGAAATATTTGAACATGTCTCCCGTTCACACGGTTGATCATACTCTGGGTTCCACATGCATGTTTTAGCTGAAGGAAGAATACCTTAAACCTGGAGAGTTGAGGCCCGTGGAATTGGTACCATGCAATATGACTTCAAAGGGTCTTCATTTGCTCACCGAACATCTCCAATCCTATCACTGCTGCGTTTATGCCCCTGTACACATGCTTGATTCTCTTTTGGAGACATAGCAATCCATAGGTTTTAAGATACTTACTAGTCAGGTACATTCTTAGGCGTTTAATATGGGGTGTTGAGTCCATTTCGTTGAGCAAGGAGTAGCTCTTGTCTATTCCATATTTGGCTTAAGGAACTTTATCTGTGTTCATTTCAATCTCTGGTTTTATGCAGCACCCCAACTCACCTTTCCCCTTAAGCAAGCATAAGTTGGTTTTCTAAATTTGAGACCCTGTTCTGTTCTGTAATTCAGTTCCTGTGTAGCCAAGTTTACATTCCGTGTATTAGTGATATCTTATGATGTTTCTTTTTCTGTGTGTCTTATTTCAGTTAGAATCATCGTACCTGAATCCACTCATTATGCTGCTACGGGCCTGATGACATAGATTTCATTGCTGAGTGATACTGCATTGTACGTAAGTACCACAACTTCTTTATCCATTTTTCACTTTCTGTGATATTGAACTTGTACGGTTAACGAGGTTCTTGTAAACAGAGGCGTCCCAAATTTTGGGGTGGCTGTGTCTTTTTGATTTTAATTTCCCTAAGCTATAGGACCATAAGTGGAAGTGCCCTAGGCTCTGTTGCTTTGTTTTTTAGATGTTTCAGGAAACACCATACACATCCCGCCCATCAGCATAACAAGGCTCCCAGTTCTCCATGGCCTGTCCTGCCTTTCTGGATTTTACACTTTTTTCAGATGGCCCTTTTGACCGGGGGGAAGTGAGACTTCATTGTAGTGCAGATTTCCTTTGCAAGCTTGCTTGGTTGGCCAAAAAGGGCGTATGCCTTTTTTCCTGAATAAATTCAGGAAAAAAGTCATACGCCCTTTTTGGCCAAGTGAATCATTGTGGACGTTCTGCCTCTTTTCCTATGCTTTCAATGCAATTCCAGTCTGCCTCCTGAAATCGTTTTCCTGCAATTCTGCCTTGCTTTCAATGCCTCTTCATAGCCTTACCTCAATATATTTTTTGAAAATAGTTGGTCTTTATAACTCTGCAGGTTTTTGAATTGCAGTGGCCCTTAGCTCCATTTTTCAGCTCTTATTTTTGTGATCTTGCCTCATAACCACAGGATTCCTTCAGGCCCTATTCTTCTTCTGGGGCACCTTGCTGTGCCTTTGGTTTATTCTTCTTACTGATGTGAATTTAGAGTGACATGTGCCCATTGAAACCGCTACAGCTAGTTTCTCACTGGTTCCCCCTATTCCCATTCATCCTCCGCACTAACTGCAGACTGTGCGATACCAGAACTTAAAGGCATTGACTCTCCATGTGGGGATATTTTTGGTAAAGCGGCTGGAATGTCGATCCGGAGCCCCAGGAGAGGAAAAATGAGGTGCGTTTTAGAAACCTTTCCCGATCATATGGTATACCAGTCGCTGGGTTTCCCAAGCATGGTTTAGCTGTAGGAAGATTCCCTTCAACCTGGAGTGTTGGGACCCTTGGAATGAGTAGCATGAAGTATTGCATTAAACTTTTGGCAGTTGCTCACCAAAGCTCATCAATCCTCTCAGCCCCAAGTGTCCAGCCTTATGTCTTATCCAGCTGTGGGTTTATATGTGGTCAATCCAGGTTGCATCACAGCCCCTGAGCGAATTTTGTAAGAATTTTTCTCTCTTTCATTGTTTCTGCGTTTTGTTTTTAAAATTTATTTCTATAATGGGGTTTAGCTCATTTTCACTGCTGTGTTTGTGCCACTCTGCACACACTTGATTCCCTTATGGAGATATATCAATACATGGGTTTTAAGATTCTTATTACTCAGATATATTTCTCTGCGGTGTATAGGGTGTGTTGAGGCCAGTTCATTGAGCAAGGTGTAGATCTTGGCTAATATCTATTTGGTTTATTGAACGGTATCTGTGCTAATTTCAAACTCTGGTTTTATGCATCATCCCACCTCTCCTTTCCCCTTAAGCTGAAATAAGTGTGTTTTCTAAATGTGAGACACTGTTCTGTTCTGTAATTCATTTCTTGTGCAGCCATATTTACCCTCCCTCTATAAGTGATATCTTATGATATGTTTCTTTTTCTGTTTGACTTATTTCAAGTAGTATTATCGGACCTAAATCCACTCTTTATCCTTCTACTAGCCTTATTACATTGATTTCATGGTGAAGAGATATTCCATTGTACATAAGTACCACATCTTCTTTATCCATTGTTCTCTTTCCTGGGATATTTAAGGTATACTGAAGTTGAGGTTCTTGTAAACAGAGTAGCCCTAAACTGTGGTGTGCTTGTGTCTTGTTAATTTTTAGATTTCCCTAGATATACTCCCATGATTGGAAGTGTCCTATGCTCTGTAGCTCTGTTTTTTAGATGATTTAGGAACCACCATACACTTCTCCAGAGTGGCTCTCGGCAGTTCACACACTGCCCATCAGCGTATAAAGGCTCCCTGTTCTCCATGGCCTGTCCTGCATTTCTGGTTTTTACAATTTTTTAGGATGGCCCTTTTGACCAGTGGGAAATGAGACTTCTTTGTTGTGCACATTTGCATTGCTTGCTTGCTTCGTTGCCCATAAAGTGCGTATGCGTTTTTTCCTGGATATAATCAGGAAAAAACGCATACGCCCTTTTGGGCCAACTGCATCATTGTCGAAATTCTGCCGCTTTTCATGTGCTTTAAAGACGAGTCCAATCTATCTCTTGAAATCTGTTTCTTGCAATTCTGTCTTGCATTCAGATCCTCTTCTTTGCCTTACCTCAACATATTTTTGGACGTTAGTTTTCATTTATAACTCTGCAGGTTTGTGAATTGCAGTGACCCTGAGCTCCATTTTTTAAGTTGCTCTTTTGTGAGCTGGCCTCAAACCCGCAGGATTGCTTCAGGCCCTATTTTGGCTCGGGCGAGGCGGGCTGAGCCTTTTTTCAATTCTTATTCTTAATGGGAAATTAGAGTGATATGTGCCCGTCCAAACCCCTACAACTATTCTCTCATTGGTTCCCCGTTCATCCTCCTCACAATTTGCAAAATGTGTGAAACAGAAGTTGAAATGTGCTGATTCTCCAAGTGGGGAGATTCTAAGTAACGTGGCTGGAATGGTGAACAGGAGCACCAGGAGAGGATAAATGAGCTGCATTTTAGACACATCTCCCGATCACATGGTGTACAGTCCTCTGGGTTTTCCATGCATGTTTTAGCTGTAGGAAGATCCCTTGAACCTGCATATTTGGGACCCATTGAATGGGTACCAGGTAGTATTACTTTAAAGGGTGTGCATTTCCTCACCCAACCTCACATTTCTCTTAGCGCAAACAGTTTCCAGCCTTATGTCTCATCCTGCTGTGGGTCTAGATGTGTTCAATCCATGTTGCATCACCGGCCCTGAGGAAAAGTTGTAAGAGGTTTTCTCTGTCTCTCTGTCGTTTATTTTTTTCAATTTATTACTATATTGGTTACAGCTGATTTTCAAAGCTCTGTTTCTTGCTGCTGTACATCCACTTGATTCACGTACAGAGAGACATCAGTAAATTCTTTTTCAGATTCTTACCAGTCGTATATATTCTTTTCCGGTGACTTGAGTGTGCTGAGTGCAGTTCTTTTAGCTACCGTGTAGGCCTTGTTGATTATCAGTTTGGTATTTGGAATGGTATCTTGGCTAATTTCAACCTCCTGGGTGATGCCTCACCTCTCCCCACCTTTCCCGTTTAGCAGCCTTATGCGTGTTTTCTACATATTTGACTATGTTTTTGTTTTGTAACTTATTTCATGTGTAGCCATTTTGGATTCCACCTTTAAGTGATATCTTATGATATGTGTCTTTTTCTTTTTGAATTCTGTCACTTAGAAAGATCATACATAACTCCTCCGGAGTTGTTACAACTGGCCATATTTCATTGATTTCCAGGCTGAATAATATTCCACTCTACCTAAGTACCACATCTCTACCCATTTTTTCCCTCCAGAGACACTTAAGTTATATCCTAGTTGAGGATCTTTTAAACAGAGAGGGGGTAAACATTGGGGTGCCTGTGTCCTCTCGATTTTTGTTTTTCTCAAGATATACGCCCATGAGTGCAAGTGCCCTATGCTCTGTAGCTCATTTTTTAGATGCTTTAGTAAACACAATACACTTCTCCAGAATGGCCGTTGGCAATATACATTTCCACTATAAGTCTCACAGGGCTCCCTCTTCTCCTTGCCCTGTCCTGCATTTCTGTTGTTTACGCTTTATGAGGATGGCTCTTCTGACTGATGCGAAGTGATATCTTTTGTAGTATTGACTTCCAGTGCCCACCTGTTTGGTTGGCTAAAAAAGTGTATGCCCTTTTCTTGAATATATACAGAAAAAAACGCATACACCCTTTTTGGCCAACTGCAATGTTGGCAATGTTCAGCTCCTTTTCTTGTGCTTAATGGCGAGTCCTTTCTACCTCCTCAAATCCCTTTCCTGCCATTCTCCCTTGCTTACAAGTCCTTTTCTCTGACTTTCCTCAAGACATTTTTCAGTGATGGATATTTTCAACTCTGCAGTTTTGTGAATTTTACTGCCCCTGAGTTCCATTGTTCAACTTGTGTTTATGGGAACTGGCCACAAAGCAGCGGGATTTCCTCAAGCCCTATACTGTTTCCATGGGCAACCCTAGCCTTTGGTCAATTCGTCTTCCTGATTGGAAATTAGAGTGACATGTGCCTGTCTGAACACCTAGGACTTGTCTCTCATTGTTCCTCATCCTTCCGCTTCATCCTCTGGACAAATTCCAAACTGTACGCAACAGGATGTTGACAGTGCTGACATCTCCAAGTGGGGAGACTGTTAGTAAAGACGCTGGAGGGGTGAACCCGAGCACCAGGAGATGAGGAGATGAGATGCCTTTTCCAAACTCTTCCCGATCAGACGGTATACCATCCTCTGGGTGTGACAGACATGTTTTAGCAGTAGGAAGAGTCCCATTCATGTAAGGAGAACACCAGGGCTTTTTCAAAATCAGTGTCTCCCCGAAACCCAAACTGGGGAATTTTTTAAGCTACGGCTACACATATGTTCATTAAGGGCCTTGGGAAGTAGGCAGAGTCCAAACTTTAGATGATTGAAGTCTTCAGGGTCAGAAGCACTCACCACCAGCTTCCCTTAGGTTACACTTTAACTGTCATTGATAGATGATGTCAATAAAAATATCTATTCTTTTTCAGATTATTTCCCCTTATAGGTTATTGCAAAATGTTGAGTGTAGTTCCCTGTGCTATACAGTAGTTCCTTGTTGATGATCTATTTTATACATAGCAGTGTGTATGTGTTAATCCCAAACTGTTAATTTATCCCTCCTCCCACCTTTCCCCTTTGGTAATAATAAATTATAAGATTTTATACTTCTCAGAAATGGGGGAGCTGAAAGAGAGGTATCATTTTCAATGGAAAAGCATTTAAAACAAGATTGAAGCTTTAACCAAGATTATTAGATGTACATCCTTGGAAAGAAATCACTTCGTTTCTCTAATATTGACCTGACAAATAAGACAAACCTTTTCACTGAACTTGCTTATAATAAAGTGATGGAAATATCAAATGGAAGTGTTAGAAACATCTTATTTTACCCGAGCCTTATACACTGTTCTATGTTAACTACAGTTTGGCTCACACATCTGTTCATTGAGGTTACAATAGTCTCAATTTCTGTTACTGATCCTCCAGAGTGGACCCCAACAAGTGTCCCCCTGCCCAGTGTCATTGGGGCCAACAGATCGAGACTGAGTTTGGTTCACAAGCAAAGGAAACTTTATATTTTGATCAGAGAATGGAGAGGTGAGAGCATGCACTACCCCGTGGGCTGTGGGCTGGGCTGCTGTGTAGAGATCCTGTCAGAGTCAGTGGGAGGGAGGGGGCGGAGCTCTCGAGGGCCAGGTTGGCTGCAGCTCAGGCTCTATATCGCGGAGTCTGCACTGGGCCCCAGGAGCTGAGGTGTCGACCCAGCCATTCTGCACTAGGAAATCTGGTCTGAAGTGCCGGGTGTGGAACCTCTGCATGCGGGACCCTAGGAGCACGTGAAATTAGACAAAGCACAAAGGATAAAAAAGGTTAGACTTGACTTTATTGCCCAGATTCTATTTTTATCTCCCAGGGATTTTTAATGGGCTTTGCTGGGGACAAACCCCTCCTCTGCCTTTTGTCCCGTTCCTCATTCTTGGAGTGCTGAGGGTGCAGACACTTCTTCTGTAACTGCTGAGTGCTGAGTTGGGAGCCCTAATACCCGGGGGCGAGGGTCAGAGCTTCTCCCCAGCAGCCTCCAGGTGACGTTGATTGTCCCCAGGCCCCCTGCCTCCCTGCTCGTCCACCTGAGCACCAGCATTGGAAGTGTTATAGATTCTAATGACCTTTAAGGGTCCAGGAAAGAGATGTGCAGAGACGCTGTGGGGGCCGGTTTCACCCCGCCCCACATTTGTTCGGCCACCTTAGGCTGACCGTTTCTGCCAGCCTAGATGCTCTGACCAGTAGTCTGCGCTTTCTTCAATTAGGCCCCTGAATTAACGTACAAACAGCACCAGGTGTCAGAGCCCTGCCCGCTCAACTCCCAGACAGTCCAGGGTCAGTGGTGATCAAGGACCATGATGACCACTGAGTCAACAGCCTTTTGAAGTAAACAGGAGTCCAGCCGGTCTTATTGGCCACCATCATCACGGTGTCTGTAGGCTTTTCTATGGTGACAGTGTGATATACGGTTCCCCCACCAAGATTATTAGCTCCCCTCTGGGTGCAGTAAGTCCTGCAAGCAGTAGTCTACTCTTTTGGGACACACTCTTATTGTTTTATGAGAGAAACTCCAGGTCAAGTGATGTTCACACGAGTCGTCATGGTGCCCTGTTGCCCCCGGTTATCTCTCTGGATGTTGGAGTTGGAGGGCCTCCTCACTCGAGGTCGGTGTGCCCACGGAGCAAACCCTGCAACTTCAGGGCATCGTTGGTGGTTAGGATCACCACGTGGGGTCCTTTTCCCTTAGGAAGGAGGTGGCCTTTTGGGCTGCTGATTTCCAGGTTTTTAGATACCGCCAGTATCTTGGCCAGATGCGGCAGTGGGCCAAGCCCCTTGGTGACCGTAGTTTATCCTACCTGGATGGCATTCTTGCATTGTTCCATTTCAAGTGGTCCCAGTTTTTGCACTAATTCTCCAATGGCGATTCACCTTTCACCGGGAATGTAAAGGTCAAAGGGTTTAGCTAAATTAGGGAGTTCCAGGGCAAGGGTCTGAATTGACTGCTCTTTCCATTCTTGAAAGGCCACTTCTGGATTCTATTCAAAAGGATCATCATCTTTTCCTTTCAGTGTTTCATATAGAGGCCCAGCTAGTAGACTGTAGTTAGGGATCCAGAAGCAGCAAACCCTGGCCTCCCCAGGAACCCCTAAGCTGTCTTCTAGTTTTAGAAAGGGGTAAGGCTGCAAATGGTTTCTTCCCTTTCCTGGGATGGGCTTCTCCGACCTTCTGTGAGAATGAAGCCCAGGCAGGTCACCGCAGTCTGTGATATTTGAGCTTTTTCTTGGACAACTTCTATCCTTTATTGGCTTGGTAGTTCAGAGGCCTCCTTAGTAGGGCTGGCGATCAGAATGTCGTCTGCGTACTGAAGGAGGGTTTCCTTTTCCAGAGGTAGAACTTTTAGGTCTTTAGCTAAGCTTTCCCCAAAGATGGTGTGGGAATTTTTGCACCCTTGGGGCAAGACGGCCCGGAAGTATTGTTTTAGTTGTATGTTGAGTCCTGCCACTCACAAGCCAAAACTTCTTGTGACTCTGGGACTAATGGAATACAAAAGAAGGCATCATTGAAGACTAATACAGAATACCATGTCCTGGTGGTTGGTAGAATGACCAGCAGGGTGTAGGAATTAGGAGCAACTGGAGGTATATCCTCGGTGGCTTCACTGACTGTCCTGACATCCTTTACCAGGTCCCCAGCAGCCCATGGGGCTCTCGTGGTCAGACCAATCCCAGAATATGGAGCTCACCTGGGCAGGTACCCCACCCCCACCCCAGCCCACGGGGCTCTCGTGGTCAGGCCCTTCCCAGGATACAGAGCTACCCTTGCAGGTACTGTGGCAGGGCTGGGCACACAGGAACCGTGCACATAGCCCTCATTGCAGAGCACCCCCAGCTCACCTGTCGCTCAGAGCTGGCACAGAGCACCTCAGAGCAGGACTTGAACTAACAAACAGCAGCTGCCACAGGTCTGTGACCCTGGGCATCACTCTGTGCGGCCTCCCTCCACCTGGTCTTCCAGAGACTTCCACTGCACCCGGGGCACCAGGCCTCTGTCTCCAACCACCACCCACCCCTCCTCTCCCTGACTCCTGGGTTCCTCTCATAAGGAGAGGGTTTTCTTGAAGTTGTCTCCCACTCATGGGCCAGATAAAATGATTAGAAAACAAGCCAAAGCTGCAGCCCCTTGTCTATCCTGACTCTCAGGAGCCCACACCTGTTCCTTGGACCTGGCCGGTTCAGCAAGTTCCATTTTCTGCAACTGTGAGCCCCTGAGGGGTGATGATTGGCTGACCTGGGCAGCCTTACCGTGCGGGCCAGCCCTCCCCAGGTGTGCCTGGGTTGAGATCAATATAAATACCACTCCAGGCAGCAAGAGCCCCTGCAGCCGTGCCTGACGCCATTTTCTCTGCCCTGTCAGCAGTCTCGGGGCTGGGCTGGTGGGAGGGAGTGAGAGGCCACGGCTTTGTGGGTGGCCCAGTGTGAGTGGGGCTCTGCTGGACTTTCTGCAGCAGTTGCCAGGCTGCCACCTGCTAAAGAAGAGGATGTGTCACCCATACCTGCTGCTGGAATTTCTCCCTGGGCAGAGGTGAGGAAGGAAAAAAGCAGTGGGGGCAGGGACAGGACGGGTATCTCAGTCAGGGAAATGGAAATCTTCCAGAAGAGCACCCAGGGCCAGGACCATCCTGGCTGGCCTGCAGGCACCAAGTCGGCCGGCATGCTGTCACTCGTGTGGCTCTATGGCCCTTCCTCTAGGCTTTCAAGTCCTTGTATATATTCAGGTGTTTTACCTGGGACGGGTGGGAATAGTTCAGCAGCAACTGGCCTGGGGCTCAGCTCACGTTTACTCACAGATGCCTCGGCACGGTGCCCCAGCTTTGCAATGAGGACGCTTGTTGCGTGGGGGCTGCTGGCTGAATGGGAGACGATTCCCCACCACTGGCCAACTTCAGAATTGTTTACAACTGGAGCAAGTGCCCTGATACGGTTTTCCTCTGTGGAACTGGTGGGTTCTGTGTTTTTTTTCTCTTTTTCGTTTTTGGTTCAAGGTAGATTTTATTCCTCTTTTTTGTATTTACAGATATAAGCATGGAAATAATTTATTCATATAAATACATGTATGTGAAGGGAATAATTGTTTTTTCTGTTTTATTTTTTAAATTTTATTTCTTTTTAATTTTGAATTTTATTTTATATTTTTATACAGCAGGTTCTTATTGGTTATCTATTTTATACATATAAATGTATACATGCCAATCCCAGTCTCTCAACTCCTCCCACCACCACCCCCCCAACAGCTTTCCCCCCTTGTTGTCCATACATTTGTTGTCTACATCTGTTGCTCTATTTATGCCTTGCAAAATGGTTAATCTGTACAGTTTTTCTAGGTTCCACATATATGCATGAATATACAAGATTTGTTTTTCTCTTTCTGACTTACTTCACTCTGTATGACAGTCTCTAGATCCATCGACGTCTCTACAAATGACCCAATTTCATTCCTTTTCATGGCTTAGTAATATTCCATTTTATATATGTACCACAGCTTTATGCATTCGTCTGTCTGTGGGCATTTAGGTTGCTTCCATTACCTCGATATTGTAAATAGTGATGCAATGAACATTGCGGTGAATGTCTCGTTTTGATTTATGGTTTTGTCTGGGTATATGTCCAGTACTGGGATTGCTGTATCATATGGTAATTCTATTGTTAGTTTCTTAAGAAACTCCATATTGTTCTCCGTAGTGACTGTATCAATTTATATTCCCAACAATAGTGGAAGGGGGTTCCTTTTCTCCACACACTTTCCAGCATTTTTGTTTGTAGATTTTCTCATGATGCCCATTCTATCAGGTGTGAGGTGATACCTCATTGTTGAGTCCATTTTGTTGAGCAAGGGGTAGGTCTTGTCTATTACATATTTGGCTTATTGAATGGTATCTGTGCTAATTTCAAACTCTGGTTTTATGCAGCACCCCAACTCACTTTCCCCCTTAAGGAAGCATAAGTTAGTTTTCTAAACTTGAGACCCTGTTCTGTTTTGTAATTCAGTTCATGTGTAGCCAAGTTCACATTCCATGTATTAGTGATATCTTATGATGTTTCTTTTTCTGTGTGACATATTTCAGTTAGAATCATCATACCTGAATCCACTCATTATGCTGCTACGGGCCTGATGACATAGATTTCATGGCTGAGTGATTTTGCATTGTACATAAGTACCACAACTTCTTTATCCATTTTTCACTTTCTGCGATATTGAACTTGTACCGTAAACGAGGTTCTTGTAAGCAGAGCTGTCCCAAACTGTGGGGTGGCTGTGTCTTTTTGATTTTAATTTCCCTAAGCTATAGGACCATAAGTGGAAGTGCCCTAGGCTCTGTTGCATTGTTTTTTAGATGTTTCAGGAAACACCATACACTTCTCCCGAGTGGCTGTTGGCAATTTACATCACGCCCATCAGCATAACAAGGCTCCCAGTTCTCCATGGCCTGTCCTGCCTTTCTGGATTTTACACTTTTTTCAGATGGCCCTTCTGACCGGGGGGAAGTGAGACTTCATTGTAGTGCAGATTTCCTTTGCAAGCTTGCTTGGTTGGCCAAAAAGTGCGTATGCGTTTTTTCCTGATTCAGGAAAAAACGCATACGCACTTTTTGGCCAAGTGCATCATGGTGGACGTTCTGCCTCTTTTCCTATGCTTAAAATGCAATTCCAGTCTACCTCCTGAAATCGGTTTCCTGCAATTCTGCCCCGCTTTCAAGTCCTCTTGGCAGCCTTACTTCAGTATATTTTTGGACGATTGCTGTCATTTATAACTCTGGAGGTTTGTGAATTCCTGTGCCCCTGAGCTCCGTTCTTCATCTCGCTTTCTTGTGAGCTGGCCGCAACACCGCATGATTGCTTCAGGCCCTAATCTGGTTCCAGCACGGCATGCTGAGCCTTTGGTTAATTCCTGTCCTTGGTGGGAAATGAGAGTTAAATTTGCCCGTCCAGAAACCTCCAGCTTGTCTCTCATTGGTTCTCCCTATTCCTGTTCATCTTCCACTGAAATTGAAAACAGGGCCAAACAGGAGGTTAAAGACACTGACTCTCCAAGTCGGGAGAGTGTTAGTAAAGCGTCTGGAATGTTGCACCCGAGTACCAGGGGACGAAAACTGAGACATATTTGAACACGTCTCCCGATCACATGGTTGATCATACTCTGGGTTCCACATGCATGTTTTAGCTGAAGGAAGAATCCCTGAAACCTGGAGAGTTGAGATCCGTGGAATGAGTACCATGCAATATGATTTCAAAGGGTCTTCATTTGCTCACCAAACCTCTCCAATCCTATCACTGCTGCATTTATGCCCCTGTACACACGCTTGATTCCCTTTCGGAGACATAGCAATCCATAGGTTTTAAGATACTTACTAGTCAGGTACATTCTTAGGCATTTAATATGCGGTGTTGAGTCCATTTCATTGAGCAAGAGGTAGCTCTTGTCTATTCCATATTTGGCTTAAGGAACTTTATCTGTGCTCATTTCAATGTCTGGTTTTATGCAGCACCCCAACTCACCTTTACCCTTAAGCAAGCATAAGTTGGTTTTCTAAATTTGAGACCCTGTTCTGTTCTGTAATTCAGTTCCTGTGTAGCCAAGTTTACATTCCGTGTATTACTGATATCTTATGATGTTTCTTTTTCTGTGTGACTTATTTCAGTTAGAATCATCATACCTGAATCCACTCATTGTGCTGCTAAGGGCCTGATGACATAGATTTCATTGCTGAGTGATATTGCTTTGTAAGTAAATACCACAACTTCTTTATCCATTTTTCACTTTCTGCGATGTTGAACTTGTACTGTAAATGAGGTTCTTGTAAACAGAGGCGTCCCAAACTTTGGGGTGGCTGTGTCTTTTTGATTTTAATTTCCCTAAGCTATAGGACCATAAGTGGAAGTGCCCTAGGCTCTGTTGCTTTGTTTTTTAGATGTTTCAGGAAACACCATACACTTCTCCCGAGTGTCTGTTGGCAATTTACATCCCGCCCATCAGCATAACAAGGCTTCCAGTTCTCCATGGCCTGTCCTGCCTTTCTGGATTTTACACTTTTTTCAGATGGCCCTTTTGACCGGGGGGAAGTGAGACTTCATTGTAGTGCAGATTTCCTTTGCAAGCTTGCTTGGTTGGCCAAAAAGGGCGTATGCGTTTTTTCCTGAATATATTCAGGAAAAAACGCATACGCCCTTTTTGGCCAAGTGCATCATTGTGGACGTTCTGCCTCTTTTCCTATGCTTTCAATGCAATTCCAGTCTACCTCCTGAAATCGGTTTCCTGCAATTCTGCCCCGCTTTCAAGTCCTCTTGGCAGCCTTACTTCAGTATATTTTTGGACGATAGCTGTCATTTATAACTCTGCAGGTTTGTGAATTACAGTGCCCCTGAGCTCCTTTCTTCAACTCGCTTTCATTTGAGCTGGCCGCAACACCGCAGGATGGCTTCAGGCCCTAATCTGGTTCCGGCACGGCACGCTGAGCCTTTGCTTAATTCCTCTTCCTGGTGGGAAATGAGAGTTAAATTTGCCCGTCCAGACACCTCCAGCTAGTCTCTCATTGGTTCTCGCTATTCCTGTTCATCTTCCGCAGAAATTGCAAACTGGGCCAAACAGGAGGTTAAAGGGACTGACTCTCCAAGTCGGGAGGGTGTTAGTAAAGCGTCTGGAATGTTGCACCCGAGTACCAGGGTACGAAAACTGAGACATATTTGAACACGTCTCCCGATCACATGGTTGATCATACTCTAGGTTCCACATGCATGTTTTACCTGAAGGAAGAATACCTTAAACCTGGGTAGTTGAAACCCGTGGAATGGGTACCATGCAATATGACTTCAAAGGGTCTTCATTTGCTCACCGAACCTCTCCAATCCTATCACTGCTGCGTTTATGCCCCTGTACACATGCTTGATTCTCTTTCGGAGACATAGCAATCCATAGGTTTTAAGATACTTACTAGTCAGGTACATTCTTAGGCGTTTAATATGCGGTGTTGAGTCCATTTCGTTGAGCAAGAGGTAGCTCTTGTCTATTCCATATTTGGCTTAAGGAACTTTATCTGTGCTCATTTCAATCTCTGGTTTTATGCAGCACCCCAGCTCACCTTTACCCTTATGCAAGCATAAGTTGGTTTTCTAAATTTGAGACCCTGTTCTGTTCTGTAATTCAGTTCCTGTGTAACCAAGTTTACATTCCGTGTATTACTGATATCTTATGATGTTTCTTTTTCTGTGTGACTTATTTCAGTTAGAATCATCATACCTGAATCCACTCATTGTGCTGCTAAGGGCCTGATGACATAGATTTCATTGCTGAGTGATATTGCTTTGTAAGTAAATACCACAACTTCTTTATCCATTTTTCACTTTCTGCGATGTTGAACTTGTACTGTAAACGAGGTTCTTGTAAACAGAGGCGTCCCAAACTTTGGGGTGGCTGTGTCTTTTTGATTTTAATTTCCCTAAGCTATAGGACCATAAGTGGAAGTGCCCTAGGCTCTGTTGCTTTGTTTTTTAGATGTTTCAGGAAACACCATACACTTCTCCCGAGTGTCTGTTGGCAATTTACATCCCGCCCATCAGCATAACAAGGCTCCCAGTTCTCCATGGCCTGTCCTGCCTTTCTGGATTTTACACTTTTTTCAGATGGCCCTTTTGACCGGGGGGAAGTGAGACTTCATTGTAGTGCAGATTTCCTTTGCAAGCTTGCTTGGTTGGCCAAAAAGGGCGTATGCGTTTTTTCCTGAATATATTCAGGAAAAAACGCATACGCCCTTTTTGGCCAAGTGCATCATTGTGGACGTTCTGCCTCTTTTCCTATGCTTTCAATGCAATTCCAGTCTACCTCCTGAAATCGGTTTCCTGCAATTCTGCCCCGCTTTCAAGTCCTCTTGGCAGCCTTACTTCAGTATATTTTTGGACGATAGCTGTCATTTATAACTCTGCAGGTTTGTGAATTACAGTGCCCCTGAGCTCCTTTCTTCAACTCGCTTTCTTTTGAGCTGGCCGCAACACCGCAGGATGGCTTCAGGCCCTAATCTGGTTCCGGCACGGCACGCTGAGCCTTTGGTTAATTCCTCTTCCTGGTGGGAAATGAGAGTTAAATTTGCCCGTCCAGACACCTCCAGCTAGTCTCTCATTGGTTCTCGCTATTCCTGTTCATCTTCCGCAGAAATTGCAAACTGGGCCAAACAGGAGGTTAAAGGGACTGACTCTCCAAGTCGGGAGGGTGTTAGTAAAGCGTCTGGAATGTTGCACCCGAGTACCAGGGTACGAAAACTGAGACATATTTGAACACATCTCCCGATCACATGGTTGATCATACTCTAGGTTCCACATGCATGTTTTACCTGAAGGAAGAATACCTTAAACCTGGGTAGTTGAAACCCGTGGAATGGGTACCATGCAATATGACTTCAAAGGGTCTTCATTTGCTCACCGAACCTCTCCAATCCTATCACTGCTGCGTTTATGCCCCTGTACACATGCTTGATTCTCTTTCGGAGACATAGCAATCCATAGGTTTTAAGATACTTACTAGTCAGGTACATTCTTAGGCGTTTAATATGCGGTGTTGAGTCCATTTCGTTGAGCAAGGAGTAGCTCTTGTCTATTCCATATTTGGCTTAAGGAACTTTATCTGTGCTCATTTCAATCTCTGGTTTTATGCAGCACCCCAACTCACCTTTCCCCTTAAGCAAGCATAAGTTGGTTTTCTAAATTTGAGACCCTGTTCTGTTCTGTAATTCAGTTCCTGTGTAGCCAAGTTTACATTCCGTGTATTACTGATATCTTATGATGTTTCTTTTTCTGTGTGACTTATTTCAGTTAGAATCATCATACCTGAATCCACTCATTGTGCTGCTAAGGGCCTGATGACATAGATTTCATTGCTGAGTGATATTGCTTTGTAAGTAAATACCACAACTTCTTTATCCATTTTTCACTTTCTGCGATGTTGAACTTGTACTGTACACGAGGTTCTTGTAAACAGAGGCGTCCCAAACTTTGGGGTGGCTGTGTCTTTTTGATTTTAATTTCCCTAAGCTATAGGACCATAAGTGGAAGTGCCCTAGGCTCTGTTGCTTTGTTTTTTAGATGTTTCAGGAAACACCATACACTTCTCCCGAGTGTCTGTTGGCAATTTACATCCCGCCCATCAGCATAACAAGGCTCCCAGTTCTCCATGGCCTGTCCTGCCTTTCTGGATTTTACACTTTTTTCAGATGGCCCTTTTGACCGGGGGGAAGTGAGACTTCATTGTAGTGCAGATTTCCTTTGCAAGCTTGCTTGGTTGGCCAAAAAGGGCGTATGCGATTTTTCCTGAATATATTCAGGAAAAAACGCATACGCCCTTTTTGGCCAAGTGCATCATTGTGGACGTTCTGCCTCTTCTCCTATGCTTTCAATGCAATTCCAGTCTGCCTCCTGAAATCGGTTTCCTGCAATTCTGCCCCGCTTTCAAGTCCTCTTGGCAGCCTTACTTCAGTATATTTTTGGACGATAGCTGTCATTTATAACTCTGCAGGTTTGTGAATTACAGTGCCCCTGAGCTCCTTTCTTCAACTCGCTTTCTTTTGAGCTGGCCGCAACACCGCAGGATGGCTTCAGGCCCTAATCTGGTTCCGGCACGGCACGCTGAGCCTTTGGTTAATTCCTCTTCCTGGTGGGAAATGAGAGTTAAATTTGCCCGTCCAGACACCTCCAGCTAGTCTCTCATTGGTTCTCGCTATTCCTGTTCATCTTCCGCAGAAATTGCAAACTGGGCCAAACAGGAGGTTAAAGGGACTGACTCTCCAAGTCGGGAGGGTGTTAGTAAAGCGTCTGGAATGTTGCACCCGAGTACCAGGGTACGAAAACTGAGACATATTTGAACACGTCTCCCGATCACATGGTTGATCATACTCTAGGTTCCACATGCATGTTTTAGCTGAAGGAAGAATACCTTAAACCTGGGTAGTTGAAACCCGTGGAATGGGTACCATGCAATATGACTTCAAAGGGTCTTCATTTGCTCACCGAACCTCTCCAATCCTATCACTGCTGCGTTTATGCCCCTGTACACATGCTTGATTCTCTTTCGGAGACATAGCAATCCATAGGTTTTAAGATACTTACTAGTCAGGTACATTGTTAGGCATTTAATATGCGGTGTTGAGTCCATTTCGTTGAGCAAGGAGTAGCTCTTGTCTATTCCATATTTGGCTTAAGGAACTTTATCTGTGCTCATTTCAATCTCTGGTTTTATGCAGCACCCCAACTCACCTTTCCCCTTAAGCAAGCATAAGTTGGTTTTCTAAATTTGAGACCCTGTTCTGTTCTGTAATTCAGTTCCTGTGTAGCCAAGTTTACATTCCGTGTATTACTGATATCTTATGATGTTTCTTTTTCTGTGTGACTTATTTCAGTTAGAATCATCATACCTGAATCCACTCATTGTGCTGCTAAGGGCCTGATGACATAGATTTCATTGCTGAGTGATATTGCTTTGTAAGTAAATACCACAACTTCTTTATCCATTTTTCACTTTCTGCGATGTTGAACTTGTACTGTACACGAGGTTCTTGTAAACAGAGGCGTCCCAAACTTTGGGGTGGCTGTGTCTTTTTGATTTTAATTTCCCTAAGCTATAGGACCATAAGTGGAAGTGCCCTAGGCTCTGTTGCTTTGTTTTTTAGATGTTTCAGGAAACACCATACACTTCTCCCGAGTGTCTGTTGGCAATTTACATCCCGCCCATCAGCATAACAAGGCTCCCAGTTCTCCATGGCCTGTCCTGCCTTTCTGGATTTTACACTTTTTTCAGATGGCCCTTTTGACCGGGGGGAAGTGAGACTTCATTGTAGTGCAGATTTCTTTGCAAGCTTGCTTGGTTGGCCAAAAAGGGCGTATGCGTTTTTTCCTGAATATATTCAGGAAAAAACGCATACGCCCTTTTTGGCCAAGTGCATCATGGTGGACGTTCTGCCTCTTTTCCTATGCTTTCAATGCAATTCCAGTCTGCCTCCTGAAATCGGTTTCCTGCAATTCTGCCCCGCTTTCAAGTCCTCTTGGCAGCCTTACTTCAGTATATTTTTGGACGATAGCTGTCATTTATAACTCTGCAGGTTTGTGAATTACAGTGCCCCTGAGCTCCTTTCTTCAACTCGCTTTCTTGTGACCTGGCCGCAACACCGCAGGATGACTTCAGGCCCTAATCTGGTTCCGGCACGGCATGCTGAGCCTTTGGTTATTTCCTCTTCCTGGTGGGAAATGAGAGTTAAATTTGCCCGTCCAGACACCTCCAGCTAGTCTCTCATTGGTTTTCCCTATTTCTGTTCATCTTCCGCAGAAATTGCAAACTGGGCCAAACAGGAGGTTAAAGGCGCTGACTCTCCAAGTGGGGAGAGTGTTAGTAAAGCGTCTGGAATGTTGCACCCGAGTACCATGGGAGGAAAACTGAGAAATATTTGAACATGTCTCCCGTTCACACGGTTGATCATACTCTGGGTTCCACATGCATGTTTTAGCTGAAGGAAGAATACCTTAAACCTGGAGAGTTGAGGCCCGTGGAATTGGTACCATGCAATATGACTTCAAAGGGTCTTCATTTGCTCACCGAACATCTCCAATCCTATCACTGCTGCGTTTATGCCCCTGTACACATGCTTGATTCTCTTTTGGAGACATAGCAATCCATAGGTTTTAAGATACTTACTAGTCAGGTACATTCTTAGGCGTTTAATATGGGGTGTTGAGTCCATTTCGTTGAGCAAGGAGTAGCTCTTGTCTATTCCATATTTGGCTTAAGGAACTTTATCTGTGTTCATTTCAATCTCTGGTTTTATGCAGCACCCCAACTCACCTTTCCCCTTAAGCAAGCATAAGTTGGTTTTCTAAATTTGAGACCCTGTTCTGTTCTGTAATTCAGTTCCTGTGTAGCCAAGTTTACATTCCGTGTATTAGTGATATCTTATGATGTTTCTTTTTCTGTGTGTCTTATTTCAGTTAGAATCATCGTACCTGAATCCACTCATTATGCTGCTACGGGCCTGATGACATAGATTTCATTGCTGAGTGATACTGCATTGTACGTAAGTACCACAACTTCTTTATCCATTTTTCACTTTCTGTGATATTGAACTTGTACGGTTAACGAGGTTCTTGTAAACAGAGGCGTCCCAAATTTTGGGGTGGCTGTGTCTTTTTGATTTTAATTTCCCTAAGCTATAGGACCATAAGTGGAAGTGCCCTAGGCTCTGTTGCTTTGTTTTTTAGATGTTTCAGGAAACACCATACACATCCCGCCCATCAGCATAACAAGGCTCCCAGTTCTCCATGGCCTGTCCTGCCTTTCTGGATTTTACACTTTTTTCAGATGGCCCTTTTGACCGGGGGGAAGTGAGACTTCATTGTAGTGCAGATTTCCTTTGCAAGCTTGCTTGGTTGGCCAAAAAGGGCGTATGCCTTTTTTCCTGAATAAATTCAGGAAAAAAGTCATACGCCCTTTTTGGCCAAGTGAATCATTGTGGACGTTCTGCCTCTTTTCCTATGCTTTCAATGCAATTCCAGTCTGCCTCCTGAAATCGTTTTCCTGCAATTCTGCCTTGCTTTCAATGCCTCTTCATAGCCTTACCTCAATATATTTTTTGAAAATAGTTGGTCTTTATAACTCTGCAGGTTTTTGAATTGCAGTGGCCCTTAGCTCCATTTTTCAGCTCTTATTTTTGTGATCTTGCCTCATAACCACAGGATTCCTTCAGGCCCTATTCTTCTTCTGGGGCACCTTGCTGTGCCTTTGGTTTATTCTTCTTACTGATGTGAATTTAGAGTGACATGTGCCCATTGAAACCGCTACAGCTAGTTTCTCACTGGTTCCCCCTATTCCCATTCATCCTCCGCACTAACTGCAGACTGTGCGATACCAGAACTTAAAGGCATTGACTCTCCATGTGGGGATATTTTTGGTAAAGCGGCTGGAATGTCGATCCGGAGCCCCAGGAGAGGAAAAATGAGGTGCGTTTTAGAAACCTTTCCCGATCATATGGTATACCAGTCGCTGGGTTTCCCAAGCATGGTTTAGCTGTAGGAAGATTCCCTTCAACCTGGAGTGTTGGGACCCTTGGAATGAGTAGCATGAAGTATTGCATTAAACTTTTGGCAGTTGCTCACCAAAGCTCATCAATCCTCTCAGCCCCAAGTGTCCAGCCTTATGTCTTATCCAGCTGTGGGTTTATATGTGGTCAATCCAGGTTGCATCACAGCCCCTGAGCGAATTTTGTAAGAATTTTTCTCTCTTTCATTGTTTCTGCGTTTTGTTTTTAAAATTTATTTCTATAATGGGGTTTAGCTCATTTTCACTGCTGTGTTTGTGCCACTCTGCACACACTTGATTCCCTTATGGAGATATATCAATACATGGGTTTTAAGATTCTTATTACTCAGATATATTTCTCTGCGGTGTATAGGGTGTGTTGAGGCCAGTTCATTGAGCAAGGTGTAGATCTTGGCTAATATCTATTTGGTTTATTGAACGGTATCTGTGCTAATTTCAAACTCTGGTTTTATGCATCACCCCACCTCTCCTTTCCCCTTAAGCTGAAATAAGTGTGTTTTCTAAATGTGAGACACTGTTCTGTTCTGTAATTCATTTCTTGTGCAGCCATATTTACCCTCCCTCTATAAGTGATATCTTATGATATGTTTCTTTTTCTGTTTGACTTATTTCAAGTAGTATTATCGGACCTAAATCCACTCTTTATCCTTCTACTAGCCTTATTACATTGATTTCATGGTGAAGAGATATTCCATTGTACATAAGTACCACATCTTCTTTATCCATTGTTCTCTTTCCTGGGATATTTAAGGTATACTGAAGTTGAGGTTCTTGTAAACAGAGTAGCCCTAAACTGTGGTGTGCTTGTGTCTTGTTAATTTTTAGATTTCCCTAGATATACTCCCATGATTGGAAGTGTCCTATGCTCTGTAGCTCTGTTTTTTAGATGATTTAGGAACCACCATACACTTCTCCAGAGTGGCTCTCGGCAGTTCACACACTGCCCATCAGCGTATAAAGGCTCCCTGTTCTCCATGGCCTGTCCTGCATTTCTGGTTTTTACAATTTTTTAGGATGGCCCTTTTGACCAGTGGGAAATGAGACTTCTTTGTTGTGCACATTTGCATTGCTTGCTTGCTTCGTTGCCCATAAAGTGCGTATGCGTTTTTTCCTGGATATAATCAGGAAAAAACGCATACGCCCTTTTGGGCCAACTGCATCATTGTCGAAATTCTGCCGCTTTTCATGTGCTTTAAAGACGAGTCCAATCTATCTCTTGAAATCTGTTTCTTGCAATTCTGTCTTGCATTCAGATCCTCTTCTTTGCCTTACCTCAACATATTTTTGGACGTTAGTTTTCATTTATAACTCTGCAGGTTTGTGAATTGCAGTGACCCTGAGCTCCATTTTTTAAGTTGCTCTTTTGTGAGCTGGCCTCAAACCCGCAGGATTGCTTCAGGCCCTATTTTGGCTCGGGCGAGGCGGGCTGAGCCTTTTTTCAATTCTTATTCTTAATGGGAAATTAGAGTGATATGTGCCCGTCCAAACCCCTACAACTATTCTCTCATTGGTTCCCCGTTCATCCTCCTCACAATTTGCAAAATGTGTGAAACAGAAGTTGAAATGTGCTGATTCTCCAAGTGGGGAGATTCTAAGTAACGTGGCTGGAATGGTGAACAGGAGCACCAGGAGAGGATAAATGAGCTGCATTTTAGACACATCTCCCGATCACATGGTGTACAGTCCTCTGGGTTTTCCATGCATGTTTTAGCTGTAGGAAGATCCCTTGAACCTGCATATTTGGGACCCATTGAATGGGTACCAGGTAGTATTACTTTAAAGGGTGTGCATTTCCTCACCCAACCTCACATTTCTCTTAGCGCAAACAGTTTCCAGCCTTATGTCTCATCCTGCTGTGGGTCTAGATGTGTTCAATCCATGTTGCATCACCGGCCCTGAGGAAAAGTTGTAAGAGGTTTTCTCTGTCTCTCTGTCGTTTATTTTTTTCAATTTATTACTATATTGGTTACAGCTGATTTTCAAAGCTCTGTTTCTTGCTGCTGTACATCCACTTGATTCACGTACAGAGAGACATCAGTAAATTCTTTTTCAGATTCTTACCAGTCGTATATATTCTTTTCCGGTGACTTGAGTGTGCTGAGTGCAGTTCTTTTAGCTACCGTGTAGGCCTTGTTGATTATCAGTTTGGTATTTGGAATGGTATCTTGGCTAATTTCAACCTCCTGGGTGATGCCTCACCCCTCCCCACCTTTCCCGTTTAGCAGCCTTATGCGTGTTTTCTACATATTTGACTATGTTTTTGTTTTGTAACTTATTTCATGTGTAGCCATTTTGGATTCCACCTTTAAGTGATATCTTATGATATGTGTCTTTTTCTTTTTGAATTCTGTCACTTAGAAAGATCATACATAACTCCTCCGGAGTTGTTACAACTGGCCATATTTCATTGATTTCCAGGCTGAATAATATTCCACTCTACCTAAGTACCACATCTCTACCCATTTTTTCCCTCCAGAGACACTTAAGTTATATCCTAGTTGAGGATCTTTTAAACAGAGAGGGGGTAAACATTGGGGTGCCTGTGTCCTCTCGATTTTTGTTTTTCTCAAGATATACGCCCATGAGTGCAAGTGCCCTATGCTCTGTAGCTCATTTTTTAGATGCTTTAGTAAACACAATACACTTCTCCAGAATGGCCGTTGGCAATATACATTTCCACTATAAGTCTCACAGGGCTCCCTCTTCTCCTTGCCCTGTCCTGCATTTCTGTTGTTTACGCTTTATGAGGATGGCTCTTCTGACTGATGCGAAGTGATATCTTTTGTAGTATTGACTTCCAGTGCCCACCTGTTTGGTTGGCTAAAAAAGTGTATGCCCTTTTCTTGAATATATACAGAAAAAAACGCATACACCCTTTTTGGCCAACTGCAATGTTGGCAATGTTCAGCTCCTTTTCTTGTGCTTAATGGCGAGTCCTTTCTACCTCCTCAAATCCCTTTCCTGCCATTCTCCCTTGCTTACAAGTCCTTTTCTCTGACTTTCCTCAAGACATTTTTCAGTGATGGATATTTTCAACTCTGCAGTTTTGTGAATTTTACTGCCCCTGAGTTCCATTGTTCAACTTGTGTTTATGGGAACTGGCCACAAAGCAGCGGGATTTCCTCAAGCCCTATACTGTTTCCATGGGCAACCCTAGCCTTTGGTCAATTCGTCTTCCTGATTGGAAATTAGAGTGACATGTGCCTGTCTGAACACCTAGGACTTGTCTCTCATTGTTCCTCATCCTTCCGCTTCATCCTCTGGACAAATTCCAAACTGTACGCAACAGGATGTTGACAGTGCTGACATCTCCAAGTGGGGAGACTGTTAGTAAAGACGCTGGAGGGGTGAACCCGAGCACCAGGAGATGAGGAGATGAGATGCCTTTTCCAAACTCTTCCCGATCAGACGGTATACCATCCTCTGGGTGTGACAGACATGTTTTAGCAGTAGGAAGAGTCCCATTCATGTAAGGAGAACACCAGGGCTTTTTCAAAATCAGTGTCTCCCCGAAACCCAAACTGGGGAATTTTTTAAGCTACGGCTACACATATGTTCATTAAGGGCCTTGGGAAGTAGGCAGAGTCCAAACTTTAGATGATTGAAGTCTTCAGGGTCAGAAGCACTCACCACCAGCTTCCCTTAGGTTACACTTTAACTGTCATTGATAGATGATGTCAATAAAAATATCTATTCTTTTTCAGATTATTTCCCCTTATAGGTTATTGCAAAATGTTGAGTGTAGTTCCCTGTGCTATACAGTAGTTCCTTGTTGATGATCTATTTTATACATAGCAGTGTGTATGTGTTAATCCCAAACTGTTAATTTATCCCTCCTCCCACCTTTCCCCTTTGGTAATAATAAATTATAAGATTTTATACTTCTCAGAAATGGGGGAGCTGAAAGAGAGGTATCATTTTCAATGGAAAAGCATTTAAAACAAGATTGAAGCTTTAACCAAGATTATTAGATGTACATCCTTGGAAAGAAATCACTTCGTTTCTCTAATATTGACCTGACAAATAAGACAAACCTTTTCACTGAACTTGCTTATAATAAAGTGATGGAAATATCAAATGGAAGTGTTAGAAACATCTTATTTTACCCGAGCCTTATACACTGTTCTATGTTAACTACAGTTTGGCTCACACATCTGTTCATTGAGGTTACAATAGTCTCAATTTCTGTTACTGATCCTCCAGAGTGGACCCCAACAAGTGTCCCCCTGCCCAGTGTCATTGGGGCCAACAGATCGAGACTGAGTTTGGTTCACAAGCAAAGGAAACTTTATATTTTGATCAGAGAATGGAGAGGTGAGAGCATGCACTACCCCGTGGGCTGTGGGCTGGGCTGCTGTGTAGAGATCCTGTCAGAGTCAGTGGGAGGGAGGGGGCGGAGCTCTCGAGGGCCAGGTTGGCTGCAGCTCCGGCTCTATATCGCGGAGTCTGCACTGGGCCCCAGGAGCTGAGGTGTCGACCCAGCCATTCTGCACTAGGAAATCTGGTCTGAAGTGCCGGGTGTGGAACCTCTGCATGCGGGACCCTAGGAGCACGTGAAATTAGACAAAGCACAAAGGATAAAAAAGGTTAGACTTGACTTTATTGCCCAGATTCTATTTTTATCTCCCAGGGATTTTTAATGGGCTTTGCTGGGGACAAACCCCTCCTCTGCCTTTTGTCCCGTTCCTCATTCTTGGAGTGCTGAGGGTGCAGACACTTCTTCTGTAACTGCTGAGTGCTGAGTTGGGAGCCCTAATACCCGGGGGCGAGGGTCAGAGCTTCTCCCCAGCAGCCTCCAGGTGACGTTGATTGTCCCCAGGCCCCCTGCCTCCCTGCTCGTCCACCTGAGCACCAGCATTGGAAGTGTTATAGATTCTAATGACCTTTAAGGGTCCAGGAAAGAGATGTGCAGAGACGCTGTGGGGGCCGGTTTCACCCCGCCCCACATTTGTTCGGCCACCTTAGGCTGACCGTTTCTGCCAGCCTAGATGCTCTGACCAGTAGTCTGCGCTTTCTTCAATTAGGCCCCTGAATTAACGTACAAACAGCACCAGGTGTCAGAGCCCTGCCCGCTCAACTCCCAGACAGTCCAGGGTCAGTGGTGATCAAGGACCATGATGACCACTGAGTCAACAGCCTTTTGAAGTAAACAGGAGTCCAGCCGGTCTTATTGGCCACCATCATCACGGTGTCTGTAGGCTTTTCTATGGTGACAGTGTGATATACGGTTCCCCCACCAAGATTATTAGCTCCCCTCTGGGTGCAGTAAGTCCTGCAAGCAGTAGTCTACTCTTTTGGGACACACTCTTATTGTTTTATGAGAGAAACTCCAGGTCAAGTGATGTTCACACGAGTCGTCATGGTGCCCTGTTGCCCCCGGTTATCTCTCTGGATGTTGGAGTTGGAGGGCCTCCTCACTCGAGGTCGGTGTGCCCACGGAGCAAACCCTGCAACTTCAGGGCATCGTTGGTGGTTAGGATCACCACGTGGGGTCCTTTTCCCTTAGGAAGGAGGTGGCCTTTTGGGCTGCTGATTTCCAGGTTTTTAGATACCGCCAGTATCTTGGCCAGATGCGGCAGTGGGCCAAGCCCCTTGGTGACCGTAGTTTATCCTACCTGGATGGCATTCTTGCATTGTTCCATTTCAAGTGGTCCCAGTTTTTGCACTAATTCTCCAATGGCGATTCACCTTTCACCGGGAATGTAAAGGTCAAAGGGTTTAGCTAAATTAGGGAGTTCCAGGGCAAGGGTCTGAATTGACTGCTCTTTCCATTCTTGAAAGGCCACTTCTGGATTCTATTCAAAAGGATCATCATCTTTTCCTTTCAGTGTTTCATATAGAGGCCCAGCTAGTAGACTGTAGTTAGGGATCCAGAAGCAGCAAACCCTGGCCTCCCCAGGAACCCCTAAGCTGTCTTCTAGTTTTAGAAAGGGGTAAGGCTGCAAATGGTTTCTTCCCTTTCCTGGGATGGGCTTCTCCGACCTTCTGTGAGAATGAAGCCCAGGCAGGTCACCGCAGTCTGTGATATTTGAGCTTTTTCTTGGACAACTTCTATCCTTTATTGGCTTGGTAGTTCAGAGGCCTCCTTAGTAGGGCTGGCGATCAGAATGTCGTCTGCGTACTGAAGGAGGGTTTCCTTTTCCAGAGGTAGAACTTTTAGGTCTTTAGCTAAGCTTTCCCCAAAGATGGTGTGGGAATTTTTGCACCCTTGGGGCAAGACGGCCCGGAAGTATTGTTTTAGTTGTATGTTGAGTCCTGCCACTCACAAGCCAAAACTTCTTGTGACTCTGGGACTAATGGAATACAAAAGAAGGCATCATTGAAGACTAATACAGAATACCATGTCCTGGTGGTTGGTAGAATGACCAGCAGGGTGTAGGAATTAGGAGCAACTGGAGGTATATCCTCGGTGGCTTCACTGACTGTCCTGACATCCTTTACCAGGTCCCCAGCAGCCCATGGGGCTCTCGTGGTCAGACCAATCCCAGAATATGGAGCTCACCTGGGCAGGTACCCCACCCCCACCCCAGCCCACGGGGCTCTCGTGGTCAGGCCCTTCCCAGGATACAGAGCTACCCTTGCAGGTACTGTGGCAGGGCTGGGCACACAGGAACCGTGCACATAGCCCTCATTGCAGAGCACCCCCAGCTCACCTGTCGCTCAGAGCTGGCACAGAGCACCTCAGAGCAGGACTTGAACTAACAAACAGCAGCTGCCACAGGTCTGTGACCCTGGGCATCACTCTGTGCGGCCTCCCTCCACCTGGTCTTCCAGAGACTTCCACTGCACCCGGGGCACCAGGCCTCTGTCTCCAACCACCACCCACCCCTCCTCTCCCTGACTCCTGGGTTCCTCTCATAAGGAGAGGGTTTTCTTGAAGTTGTCTCCCACTCATGGGCCAGATAAAATGATTAGAAAACAAGCCAAAGCTGCAGCCCCTTGTCTATCCTGACTCTCAGGAGCCCACACCTGTTCCTTGGACCTGGCCGGTTCAGCAAGTTCCATTTTCTGCAACTGTGAGCCCCTGAGGGGTGATGATTGGCTGACCTGGGCAGCCTTACCGTGCGGGCCAGCCCTCCCCAGGTGTGCCTGGGTTGAGATCAATATAAATACCACTCCAGGCAGCAAGAGCCCCTGCAGCCGTGCCTGACGCCATTTTCTCTGCCCTGTCAGCAGTCTCGGGGCTGGGCTGGTGGGAGGGAGTGAGAGGCCACGGCTTTGTGGGTGGCCCAGTGTGAGTGGGGCTCTGCTGGACTTTCTGCAGCAGTTGCCAGGCTGCCACCTGCTAAAGAAGAGGATGTGTCACCCATACCTGCTGCTGGAATTTCTCCCTGGGCAGAGGTGAGGAAGGAAAAAAGCAGTGGGGGCAGGGACAGGACGGGTATCTCAGTCAGGGAAATGGAAATCTTCCAGAAGAGCACCCAGGGCCAGGACCATCCTGGCTGGCCTGCAGGCACCAAGTCGGCCGGCATGCTGTCACTCGTGTGGCTCTATGGCCCTTCCTCTAGGCTTTCAAGTCCTTGTATATATTCAGGTGTTTTACCTGGGACGGGTGGGAATAGTTCAGCAGCAACTGGCCTGGGGCTCAGCTCACGTTTACTCACAGATGCCTCGGCACGGTGCCCCAGCTTTGCAATGAGGACGCTTGTTGCGTGGGGGCTGCTGGCTGAATGGGAGACGATTCCCCACCACTGGCCAACTTCAGAATTGTTTACAACTGGAGCAAGTGCCCTGATACGGTTTTCCTCTGTGGAACTGGTGGGTTCTGTGTTTTTTTTCTCTTTTTCGTTTTTGGTTCAAGGTAGATTTTATTCCTCTTTTTTGTATTTACAGATATAAGCATGGAAATAATTTATTCATATAAATACATGTATGTGAAGGGAATAATTGTTTTTTCTGTTTTATTTTTTAAATTTTATTTCTTTTTAATTTTGAATTTTATTTTATATTTTTATACAGCAGGTTCTTATTGGTTATCTATTTTATACATATAAATGTATACATGCCAATCCCAGTCTCTCAACTCCTCCCACCACCACCCCCCCAACAGCTTTCCCCCCTTGTTGTCCATACATTTGTTGTCTACATCTGTTGCTCTATTTATGCCTTGCAAAATGGTTAATCTGTACAGTTTTTCTAGGTTCCACATATATGCATGAATATACAAGATTTGTTTTTCTCTTTCTGACTTACTTCACTCTGTATGACAGTCTCTAGATCCATCGACGTCTCTACAAATGACCCAATTTCATTCCTTTTCATGGCTTAGTAATATTCCATTTTATATATGTACCACAGCTTTATGCATTCGTCTGTCTGTGGGCATTTAGGTTGCTTCCATTACCTCGATATTGTAAATAGTGATGCAATGAACATTGCGGTGAATGTCTCGTTTTGATTTATGGTTTTGTCTGGGTATATGTCCAGTACTGGGATTGCTGTATCATATGGTAATTCTATTGTTAGTTTCTTAAGAAACTCCATATTGTTCTCCGTAGTGACTGTATCAATTTATATTCCCAACAATAGTGGAAGGGGGTTCCTTTTCTCCACACACTTTCCAGCATTTTTGTTTGTAGATTTTCTCATGATGCCCATTCTATCAGGTGTGAGGTGATACCTCATTGTTGAGTCCATTTTGTTGAGCAAGGGGTAGGTCTTGTCTATTACATATTTGGCTTATTGAATGGTATCTGTGCTAATTTCAAACTCTGGTTTTATGCAGCACCCCAACTCACTTTCCCCCTTAAGGAAGCATAAGTTAGTTTTCTAAACTTGAGACCCTGTTCTGTTTTGTAATTCAGTTCATGTGTAGCCAAGTTCACATTCCATGTATTAGTGATATCTTATGATGTTTCTTTTTCTGTGTGACATATTTCAGTTAGAATCATCATACCTGAATCCACTCATTATGCTGCTACGGGCCTGATGACATAGATTTCATGGCTGAGTGATTTTGCATTGTACATAAGTACCACAACTTCTTTATCCATTTTTCACTTTCTGCGATATTGAACTTGTACCGTAAACGAGGTTCTTGTAAGCAGAGCTGTCCCAAACTGTGGGGTGGCTGTGTCTTTTTGATTTTAATTTCCCTAAGCTATAGGACCATAAGTGGAAGTGCCCTAGGCTCTGTTGCATTGTTTTTTAGATGTTTCAGGAAACACCATACACTTCTCCCGAGTGGCTGTTGGCAATTTACATCACGCCCATCAGCATAACAAGGCTCCCAGTTCTCCATGGCCTGTCCTGCCTTTCTGGATTTTACACTTTTTTCAGATGGCCCTTCTGACCGGGGGGAAGTGAGACTTCATTGTAGTGCAGATTTCCTTTGCAAGCTTGCTTGGTTGGCCAAAAAGTGCGTATGCGTTTTTTCCTGATTCAGGAAAAAACGCATACGCACTTTTTGGCCAAGTGCATCATGGTGGACGTTCTGCCTCTTTTCCTATGCTTAAAATGCAATTCCAGTCTACCTCCTGAAATCGGTTTCCTGCAATTCTGCCCCGCTTTCAAGTCCTCTTGGCAGCCTTACTTCAGTATATTTTTGGACGATTGCTGTCATTTATAACTCTGGAGGTTTGTGAATTCCTGTGCCCCTGAGCTCCGTTCTTCATCTCGCTTTCTTGTGAGCTGGCCGCAACACCGCATGATTGCTTCAGGCCCTAATCTGGTTCCAGCACGGCATGCTGAGCCTTTGGTTAATTCCTGTCCTTGGTGGGAAATGAGAGTTAAATTTGCCCGTCCAGAAACCTCCAGCTTGTCTCTCATTGGTTCTCCCTATTCCTGTTCATCTTCCACTGAAATTGAAAACAGGGCCAAACAGGAGGTTAAAGACACTGACTCTCCAAGTCGGGAGAGTGTTAGTAAAGCGTCTGGAATGTTGCACCCGAGTACCAGGGGACGAAAACTGAGACATATTTGAACACGTCTCCCGATCACATGGTTGATCATACTCTGGGTTCCACATGCATGTTTTAGCTGAAGGAAGAATCCCTGAAACCTGGAGAGTTGAGATCCGTGGAATGAGTACCATGCAATATGATTTCAAAGGGTCTTCATTTGCTCACCAAACCTCTCCAATCCTATCACTGCTGCATTTATGCCCCTGTACACACGCTTGATCCCCTTTCGGAGACATAGCAATCCATAGGTTTTAAGATACTTACTAGTCAGGTACATTCTTAGGCATTTAATATGCGGTGTTGAGTCCATTTCATTGAGCAAGAGGTAGCTCTTGTCTATTCCATATTTGGCTTAAGGAACTTTATCTGTGCTCATTTCAATGTCTGGTTTTATGCAGCACCCCAACTCACCTTTACCCTTAAGCAAGCATAAGTTGGTTTTCTAAATTTGAGACCCTGTTCTGTTCTGTAATTCAGTTCCTGTGTAGCCAAGTTTACATTCCGTGTATTACTGATATCTTATGATGTTTCTTTTTCTGTGTGACTTATTTCAGTTAGAATCATCATACCTGAATCCACTCATTGTGCTGCTAAGGGCCTGATGACATAGATTTCATTGCTGAGTGATATTGCTTTGTAAGTAAATACCACAACTTCTTTATCCATTTTTCACTTTCTGCGATGTTGAACTTGTACTGTAAATGAGGTTCTTGTAAACAGAGGCGTCCCAAACTTTGGGGTGGCTGTGTCTTTTTGATTTTAATTTCCCTAAGCTATAGGACCATAAGTGGAAGTGCCCTAGGCTCTGTTGCTTTGTTTTTTAGATGTTTCAGGAAACACCATACACTTCTCCCGAGTGTCTGTTGGCAATTTACATCCCGCCCATCAGCATAACAAGGCTTCCAGTTCTCCATGGCCTGTCCTGCCTTTCTGGATTTTACACTTTTTTCAGATGGCCCTTTTGACCGGGGGGAAGTGAGACTTCATTGTAGTGCAGATTTCCTTTGCAAGCTTGCTTGGTTGGCCAAAAAGGGCGTATGCGTTTTTTCCTGAATATATTCAGGAAAAAACGCATACGCCCTTTTTGGCCAAGTGCATCATTGTGGACGTTCTGCCTCTTTTCCTATGCTTTCAATGCAATTCCAGTCTACCTCCTGAAATCGGTTTCCTGCAATTCTGCCCCGCTTTCAAGTCCTCTTGGCAGCCTTACTTCAGTATATTTTTGGACGATAGCTGTCATTTATAACTCTGCAGGTTTGTGAATTACAGTGCCCCTGAGCTCCTTTCTTCAACTCGCTTTCATTTGAGCTGGCCGCAACACCGCAGGATGGCTTCAGGCCCTAATCTGGTTCCGGCACGGCACGCTGAGCCTTTGCTTAATTCCTCTTCCTGGTGGGAAATGAGAGTTAAATTTGCCCGTCCAGACACCTCCAGCTAGTCTCTCATTGGTTCTCGCTATTCCTGTTCATCTTCCGCAGAAATTGCAAACTGGGCCAAACAGGAGGTTAAAGGGACTGACTCTCCAAGTCGGGAGGGTGTTAGTAAAGCGTCTGGAATGTTGCACCCGAGTACCAGGGTACGAAAACTGAGACATATTTGAACAAGTCTCCCGATCACATGGTTGATCATACTCTAGGTTCCACATGCATGTTTTACCTGAAGGAAGAATACCTTAAACCTGGGTAGTTGAAACCCGTGGAATGGGTACCATGCAATATGACTTCAAAGGGTCTTCATTTGCTCACCGAACCTCTCCAATCCTATCACTGCTGCGTTTATGCCCCTGTACACATGCTTGATTCTCTTTCGGAGACATAGCAATCCATAGGTTTTAAGATACTTACTAGTCAGGTACATTCTTAGGCGTTTAATATGCGGTGTTGAGTCCATTTCGTTGAGCAAGAGGTAGCTCTTGTCTATTCCATATTTGGCTTAAGGAACTTTATCTGTGCTCATTTCAATCTCTGGTTTTATGCAGCACCCCAGCTCACCTTTACCCTTAAGAAAGCATAAGTTGGTTTTCTAAATTTGAGACCCTGTTCTGTTCTGTAATTCAGTTCCTGTGTAACCAAGTTTACATTCCGTGTATTACTGATATCTTACGATGTTTCTTTTTCTGTGTGACTTATTTCAGTTAGAATCATCATACCTGAATCCACTCATTGTGCTGCTAAGGGCCTGATGACATAGATTTCATTGCTGAGTGATATTGCTTTGTAAGTAAATACCACAACTTCTTTATCCATTTTTCACTTTCTGCGATGTTGAACTTGTACTGTAAACGAGGTTCTTGTAAACAGAGGCGTCCCAAACTTTGGGGTGGCTGTGTCTTTTTGATTTTAATTTCCCTAAGCTATAGGACCATAAGTGGAAGTGCCCTAGGCTCTGTTGCTTTGTTTTTTAGATGTTTCAGGAAACACCATACACTTCTCCCGAGTGTCTGTTGGCAATTTACATCCCGCCCATCAGCATAACAAGGCTCCCAGTTCTCCATGGCCTGTCCTGCCTTTCTGGATTTTACACTTTTTTCAGATGGCCCTTTTGACCGGGGGGAAGTGAGACTTCATTGTAGTGCAGATTTCCTTTGCAAGCTTGCTTGGTTGGCCAAAAAGGGCGTATGCGTTTTTTCCTGAATATATTCAGGAAAAAACGCATACGCCCTTTTTGGCCAAGTGCATCATTGTGGACGTTCTGCCTCTTTTCCTATGCTTTCAATGCAATTCCAGTCTACCTCCTGAAATCGGTTTCCTGCAATTCTGCCCCGCTTTCAAGTCCTCTTGGCAGCCTTACTTCAGTATATTTTTGGACGATAGCTGTCATTTATAACTCTGCAGGTTTGTGAATTACAGTGCCCCTGAGCTCCTTTCTTCAACTCGCTTTCTTTTGAGCTGGCCGCAACACCGCAGGATGGCTTCAGGCCCTAATCTGGTTCCGGCACGGCACGCTGAGCCTTTGGTTAATTCCTCTTCCTGGTGGGAAATGAGAGTTAAATTTGCCCGTCCAGACACCTCCAGCTAGTCTCTCATTGGTTCTCGCTATTCCTGTTCATCTTCCGCAGAAATTGCAAACTGGGCCAAACAGGAGGTTAAAGGGACTGACTCTCCAAGTCGGGAGGGTGTTAGTAAAGCGTCTGGAATGTTGCACCCGAGTACCAGGGTACGAAAACTGAGACATATTTGAACACATCTCCCGATCACATGGTTGATCATACTCTAGGTTCCACATGCATGTTTTACCTGAAGGAAGAATACCTTAAACCTGGGTAGTTGAAACCCGTGGAATGGGTACCATGCAATATGACTTCAAAGGGTCTTCATTTGCTCACCGAACCTCTCCAATCCTATCACTGCTGCGTTTATGCCCCTGTACACATGCTTGATTCTCTTTCGGAGACATAGCAATCCATAGGTTTTAAGATACTTACTAGTCAGGTACATTCTTAGGCATTTAATATGCGATGTTGAGTCCATTTCGTTGAGCAAGAGGTAGCTCTTGTCTATTCCATATTTGGCTTAAGGAACTTTATCTGTGCTCATTTCAATGTCTGGTTTTATGCAGCACCCCAACTCACCTTTCCCCTTAAGCAAGCATAAGTTGGTTTTCTAAATTTGAGACCCTGTTCTGTTCTGTAATTCAGTTCCTGTGTAGCCAAGTTTACATTCCGTGTATTACTGATATCTTATGATGTTTCTTTTTCTGTGTGACTTATTTCAGTTAGAATCATCATACCTGAATCCACTCATTGTGCTGCTAAGGGCCTGATGACATAGATTTCATTGCTGAGTGATATTGCTTTGTAAGTAAATACCACAACTTCTTTATCCATTTTTCACTTTCTGCGATGTTGAACTTGTACTGTAAATGAGGTTCTTGTAAACAGAGGCGTCCCAAACTTTGGGGTGGCTGTGTCTTTTTGATTTTAATTTCCCTAAGCTATAGGACCATAAGTGGAAGTGCCCTAGGCTCTGTTGCTTTGTTTTTTAGATGTTTCAGGAAACACCATACACTTCTCCCGAGTGTCTGTTGGCAACTTACATCCCGCCCATCAGCATAACAAGGCTCCCAGTTCTCCATGGCCTGTCCTGCCTTTCTGGATTTTACACTTTTTTCAGATGGCCCTTTTGACCGCGGGGAAGTGAGACTTCATTGTAGTGCAGATTTCCTTTGCAAGCTTGCTTGGTTGGCCAAAAAGGGCGTATGCGTTTTTTCCTGAATATATTCAGGAAAAAACGCATACGCCCTTTTTGGCCAAGTGCATCATTGTGGACGTTCTGCCTCTTTTCCTATGCTTTCAATGCAATTCCAGTCTACCTCCTGAAATCGGTTTCCTGCAATTCTGCCCCGCTTTCAAGTCCTCTTGGCAGCCTTACTTCAGTATATTTTTGGACGATAGCTGTCATTTATAACTCTGCAGGTTTGTGAATTACAGTGCCCCTGAGCTCCTTTCTTCAACTCGCTTTCTTTTGAGCTGGCCGCAACACCGCAGGATGGCTTCAGGCCCTAATCTGGTTCCGGCACGGCACGCTGAGCCTTTGGTTAATTCCTCTTCCTGGTGGGAAATGAGAGTTAAATTTGCCCGTCCAGACACCTCCAGCTAGTCTCTCATTGGTTCTCGCTATTCCTGTTCATCTTCCGCAGAAATTGCAAACTGGGCCAAACAGGAGGTTAAAGGGACTGACTCTCCAAGTCGGGAGGGTGTTAGTAAAGCGTCTGGAATGTTGCACCCGAGTACCAGGGTACGAAAACTGAGACATATTTGAACACGTCTCCCGATCACATGGTTGATCATACTCTAGGTTCCACATGCATGTTTTACCTGAAGGAAGAATACCTTAAACCTGGGTAGTTGAAACCCGTGGAATGGGTACCATGCAATATGACTTCAAAGGGTCTTCATTTGCTCACCGAACCTCTCCAATCCTATCACTGCTGCGTTTATGCCCCTGTACACATGCTTGATTCTCTTTCAGAGACATAGCAATCCATAGGTTTTAAGATACTTACTAGTCAGGTACATTCTTAGGCGTTTAATATGCGGTGTTGAGTCCATTTCGTTGAGCAAGGAGTAGCTCTTGTCTATTCCATATTTGGCTTAAGGAACTTTATCTGTGCTCATTTCAATCTCTGGTTTTATGCAGCACCCCAACTCACCTTTCCCCTTAAGCAAGCATAAGTTGGTTTTCTAAATTTGAGACCCTGTTCTGTTCTGTAATTCAGTTCCTGTGTAGCCAAGTTTACATTCCGTGTATTACTGATATCTTATGATGTTTCTTTTTCTGTGTGACTTATTTCAGTTAGAATCATCATACCTGAATCCACTCATTGTGCTGCTAAGGGCCTGATGACATAGATTTCATTGCTGAGTGATATTGCTTTGTAAGTAAATACCACAACTTCTTTATCCATTTTTCACTTTCTGCGATGTTGAACTTGTACTGTACACGAGGTTCTTGTAAACAGAGGCGTCCCAAACTTTGGGGTGGCTGTGTCTTTTTGATTTTAATTTCCCTAAGCTATAGGACCATAAGTGGAAGTGCCCTAGGCTCTGTTGCTTTGTTTTTTAGATGTTTCAGGAAACACCATACACTTCTCCCGAGTGTCTGTTGGCAATTTACATCCCGCCCATCAGCATAACAAGGCTCCCAGTTCTCCATGGCCTGTCCTGCCTTTCTGGATTTTACACTTTTTTCAGATGGCCCTTTTGACCGGGGGGAAGTGAGACTTCATTGTAGTGCAGATTTCCTTTGCAAGCTTGCTTGGTTGGCCAAAAAGGGCGTATGCGTTTTTTCCTGAATATATTCAGGAAAAAACGCATACGCCCTTTTTGGCCAAGTGCATCATTGTGGACGTTCTGCCTCTTTTCCTATGCTTTCAATGCAATTCCAGTCTACCTCCTGAAATCGGTTTCCTGCAATTCTGCCCCGCTTTCAAGTCCTCTTGGCAGCCTTACTTCAGTATATTTTTGGACGATAGCTGTCATTTATAACTCTGCAGGTTTGTGAATTACAGTGCCCCTGAGCTCCTTTCTTCAACTCGCTTTCTTTTGAGCTGGCCGCAACACCGCAGGATGGCTTCAGGCCCTAATCTGGTTCCGGCACGGCACGCTGAGCCTTTGGTTAATTCCTCTTCCTGGTGGGAAATGAGAGTTAAATTTGCCCGTCCAGACACCTCCAGCTAGTCTCTCATTGGTTCTCGCTATTCCTGTTCATCTTCCGCAGAAATTGCAAACTGGGCCAAACAGGAGGTTAAAGGGACTGACTCTCCAAGTCGGGAGGGTGTTAGTAAAGCATCTGGAATGTTGCACCCGAGTACCAGGGTACGAAAACTGAGACATATTTGAACACGTCTCCCGATCACATGGTTGATCATACTCTAGGTTCCACATGCATGTTTTAGCTGAAGGAAGAATACCTTAAACCTGGGTAGTTGAAACCCGTGGAATGGGTACCATGCAATATGACTTCAAAGGGTCTTCATTTGCTCACCGAACCTCTCCAATCCTATCACTGCTGCGTTTATGCCCCTGTACACATGCTTGATTCTCTTTCGGAGACATAGCAATCCATAGGTTTTAAGATACTTACTAGTCAGGTACATTCTTAGGCATTTAATATGCGGTGTTGAGTCCATTTCGTTGAGCAAGGAGTAGCTCTTGTCTATTCCATATTTGGCTTAAGGAACTTTATCTGTGCTCATTTCAATCTCTGGTTTTATGCAGCACCCCAACTCACCTTTACCCTTAAGCAAGCATAAGTTGGTTTTCTAAATTTGAGACCCTGTTCTGTTCTGTAATTCAGTTCCTGTGTAGCCAAGTTTACATTCCGTGTATTACTGATATCTTATGATGTTTCTTTTTCTGTGTGACTTATTTCAGTTAGAATCATCATAACTGAATCCACTCATTGTGCTGCTAAGGGCCTGATGACATAGATTTCATTGCTGAGTGATATTGCTTTGTAAGTAAATACCACAACTTCTTTATCCATTTTTCACTTTCTGCGATGTTGAACTTGTACTGTAAACGAGGTTCTTGTAAACAGAGGCGTCCCAAACTTTGGGGTGGCTGTGTCTTTTTGATTTTAATTTCCCTAAGCTATAGGACCATAAGTGGAAGTGCCCTAGGCTCTGTTGCTTTGTTTTTTAGATGTTTCAGGAAACACCATACACTTCTCCCGAGTGTCTGTTGGCAATTTACATCCCGCCCATCAGCATAACAAGGCTCCCAGTTCTCCATGGCCTGTCCTGCCTTTCTGGATTTTACACTTTTTTCAGATGGCCCTTTTGACCGGGGGGAAGTGAGACTTCATTGTAGTGCAGATTTCCTTTGCAAGCTTGCTTGGTTGGCCAAAAAGGGCGTATGCGTTTTCTCCTGAATATATTCAGGAAAAAACGCATACGCCCTTTTTGGCCAAGTGCATCATTGTGGACGTTCTGCCTCTTTTCCTATGCTTTCAATGCAATTCCAGTCTACCTCCTGAAATCGGTTTCCTGCAATTCTGGCCCGCTTTCAAGTCCTCTTGGCAGCCTTACTTCAGTATATTTTTGGACGATAGCTGTCATTTATAACTCTGCAGGTTTGTGAATTACAGTGCCCCTGAGCTCCTTTCTTCAACTCGCTTTCTTTTGAGCTGGCCGCAACACCGCAGGATGGCTTCAGGCCCTAATCTGGTTCCGGCACGGCACGCTGAGCCTTTGGTTAATTCCTCTTCCTGGTGGGAAATGAGAGTTAAATTTGCCCGTCCAGACACCTCCAGCTAGTCTCTCATTGGTTCTCGCTATTCCTGTTCATCTTCCGCAGAAATTGCAAACTGGGCCAAACAGGAGGTTAAAGGGACTGACTCTCCAAGTCGGGAGGGTGTTAGTAAAGCGTCTGGAATGTTGCACCCGAGTACCAGGGTACGAAAACTGAGACATATTTGAACACGTCTCCCGATCACATGGTTGATCATACTCTAGGTTCCACATGCATGTTTTACCTGAAGGAAGAATACCTTAAACCTGGGTAGTTGAAACCCGTGGAATGGGTACCATGCAATATGACTTCAAAGGGTCTTCATTTGCTCACCGAACCTCTCCAATCCTATCACTGCTGCGTTTATGCCCCTGTACACATGCTTGATTCTCTTTCGGAGACATAGCAATCCATAGGTTTTAAGATACTTACTAGTCAGGTACATTCTTAGGCATTTAATATGCGGTGTTGAGTCCATTTCGTTGAGCAAGGAGTAGCTCTTGTCTATTCCATATTTGGCTTAAGGAACTTTATCTGTGCTCATTTCAATCTCTGGTTTTATGCAGCACCCCAACTCACCTTTACCCTTAAGCAAGCATAAGTTGGTTTTCTAAATTTGAGACCCTGTTCTGTTCTGTAATTCAGTTCCTGTGTAGCCAAGTTTACATTCCGTGTATTACTGATATCTTATGATGTTTCTTTTTCTGTGTGACTTATTTCAGTTAGAATCATCATAACTGAATCCACTCATTGTGCTGCTAAGGGCCTGATGACATAGATTTCATTGCTGAGTGATATTGCTTTGTAAGTAAATACCACAACTTCTTTATCCATTTTTCACTTTCTGCGATGTTGAACTTGTACTGTAAACGAGGTTCTTGTAAACAGAGGCGTCCCAAACTTTGGGGTGGCTGTGTCTTTTTGATTTTAATTTCCCTAAGCTATAGGACCATAAGTGGAAGTGCCCTAGGCTCTGTTGCTTTGTTTTTTAGATGTTTCAGGAAACACCATACACTTCTCCCGAGTGTCTGTTGGCAATTTACATCCCGCCCATCAGCATAACAAGGCTCCCAGTTCTCCATGGCCTGTCCTGCCTTTCTGGATTTTACACTTTTTTCAGATGGCCCTTTTGACCGGGGGGAAGTGAGACTTCATTGTAGTGCAGATTTCCTTTGCAAGCTTGCTTGGTTGGCCAAAAAGGGCGTATGCGTTTTCTCCTGAATATATTCAGGAAAAAACGCATACGCCCTTTTTGGCCAAGTGCATCATTGTGGACGTTCTGCCTCTTTTCCTATGCTTTCAATGCAATTCCAGTCTACCTCCTGAAATCGGTTTCCTGCAATTCTGCCCCGCTTTCAAGTCCTCTTGGCAGCCTTACTTCAGTATATTTTTGGACGATAGCTGTCATTTATAACTCTGCAGGTTTGTGAATTACAGTGCCCCTGAGCTCCTTTCTTCAACTCGCTTTCTTTTGAGCTGGCCGCAACACCGCAGGATGGCTTCAGGCCCTAATCTGGTTCCGGCACGGCACGCTGAGCCTTTGGTTAATTCCTCTTCCTGGTGGGAAATGAGAGTTAAATTTGCCCGTCCAGACACCTCCAGCTAGTCTCTCATTGGTTCTCGCTATTCCTGTTCATCTTCCGCAGAAATTGCAAACTGGGCCAAACAGGAGGTTAAAGGGACTGACTCTCCAAGTCGGGAGGGTGTTAGTAAAGCGTCTGGAATGTTGCACCCGAGTACCAGGGTACGAAAACTGAGACATATTTGAACACGTCTCCCGATCACATGGTTGATCATACTCTAGGTTCCACATGCATGTTTTACCTGAAGGAAGAATACCTTAAACCTGGGTAGTTGAAACCCGTGGAATGGGTACCATGCAATATGACTTCAAAGGGTCTTCATTTGCTCACCGAACCTCTCCAATCCTATCACTGCTGCGTTTATGCCCCTGTACACATGCTTGATTCTCTTTCGGAGACATAGCAATCCATAGGTTTTAAGATACTTACTAGTCAGGTACATTCTTAGGCGTTTAATATGCGGTGTTGAGTCCATTTCATTGAGCAAGGAGTAGCTCTTGTCTATTCCATATTTGGCTTAAGGAACTTTATCTGTGCTCATTTCAATCTCTGGTTTTATGCAGCACCCCAACTCACCTTTACCCTTAAGAAAGCATAAGTTGGTTTTCTAAATTTGAGACCCTGTTCTGTTCTGTAATTCAGTTCCTGTGTAGCCAAGTTTACATTCCGTGTATTACTGATATCTTATGATGTTTCTTTTTCTGTGTGACTTATTTCAGTTAGAATCATCATACCTGAATCCACTCATTGTGCTGCTAAGGGCCTGATGACATAGATTTCATTGCTGAGTGATATTGCTTTGTAAGTAAATACCACAACTTCTTTATCCATTTTTCACTTTCTGCGATGTTGAACTTGTACTGTAAATGAGGTTCTTGTAAACAGAGGCGTCCCAAACTTTGGGGTGGCTGTGTCTTTTTGATTTTAATTTCCCTAAGCTATAGGACCATAAGTGGAAGTGCCCTAGGCTCTGTTGCTTTGTTTTTTAGATGTTTCAGGAAACACCATACACTTCTCCCGAGTGTCTGTTGGCAATTTACATCCCGCCCATCAGCATAACAAGGCTCCCAGTTCTCCATGGCCTGTCCTGCCTTTCTGGATTTTACACTTTTTTCAGATGGCCCTTTTGACCGCGGGGAAGTGAGACTTCATTGTAGTGCAGATTTCCTTTGCAAGCTTGCTTGGTTGGCCAAAAAGGGCGTATGCGTTTTTTCCTGAATATATTCAGGAAAAAACGCATACGCCCTTTTTGGCCAAGTGCATCATTGTGGACGTTCTGCCTCTTTTCCTATGCTTTCAATGCAATTCCAGTCTACCTCCTGAAATCGGTTTCCTGCAATTCTGCCCCGCTTTCAAGTCCTCTTGGCAGCCTTACTTCAGTATATTTTTGGACGATAGCTGTCATTTATAACTCTGCAGGTTTGTGAATTACAGTGCCCCTGAGCTCCTTTCTTCAACTCGCTTTCTTTTGAGCTGGCCGCAACACCGCAGGATGGCTTCAGGCCCTAATCTGGTTCCGGCACGGCACGCTGAGCCTTTGGTTAATTCCTCTTCCTGGTGGGAAATGAGAGTTAAATTTGCCCGTCCAGACACCTCCAGCTAGTCTCTCATTGGTTCTCGCTATTCCTGTTCATCTTCCGCAGAAATTGCAAACTGGGCCAAACAGGAGGTTAAAGGGACTGACTCTCCAAGTCGGGAGGGTGTTAGTAAAGCGTCTGGAATGTTGCACCCGAGTACCAGGGTACGAAAACTGAGACATATTTGAACACGTCTCCCGATCACATGGTTGATCATACTCTAGGTTCCACATGCATGTTTTACCTGAAGGAAGAATACCTTAAACCTGGGTAGTTGAAACCCGTGGAATGGGTACCATGCAATATGACTTCAAAGGGTCTTCATTTGCTCACCGAACCTCTCCAATCCTATCACTGCTGCGTTTATGCCCCTGTACACATGCTTGATTCTCTTTCGGAGACATAGCAATCCATAGGTTTTAAGATACTTACTAGTCAGGTACATTCTTAGGCGTTTAATATGCGGTGTTGAGTCCATTTCGTTGAGCAAGAGGTAGCTCTTGTCTATTCCATATTTGGCTTAAGGAACTTTATCTGTGCTCATTTCAATCTCTGGTTTTATGCAGCACCCCAACTCACCTTTACCCTTAAGAAAGCATAAGTTGGTTTTCTAAATTTGAGACCCTGTTCTGTTCTGTAATTCAGTTCCTGTGTAGCCAAGTTTACATTCCGTGTATTACTGATATCTTATGATGTTTCTTTTTCTGTGTGACTTATTTCAGTTAGAATCATCATACCTGAATCCACTCATTGTGCTGCTAAGGGCCTGATGACATAGATTTCATTGCTGAGTGATATTGCTTTGTAAGTAAATACCACAACTTCTTTATCCATTTTTCACTTTCTGCGATGTTGAACTTGTACTGTAAATGAGGTTCTTGTAAACAGAGGCGTCCCAAACTTTGGGGTGGCTGTGTCTTTTTGATTTTAATTTCCCTAAGCTATAGGACCATAAGTGGAAGTGCCCTAGGCTCTGTTGCTTTGTTTTTTAGATGTTTCAGGAAACACCATACACTTCTCCCGAGTGTCTGTTGGCAATTTACATCCCGCCCATCAGCATAACAAGGCTCCCAGTTCTCCATGGCCTGTCCTGCCTTTCTGGATTTTACACTTTTTTCAGATGGCCCTTTTGACCGCGGGGAAGTGAGACTTCATTGTAGTGCAGATTTCCTTTGCAAGCTTGCTTGGTTGGCCAAAAAGGGCGTATGCGTTTTTTCCTGAATATATTCAGGAAAAAACGCATACGCCCTTTTTGGCCAAGTGCATCATTGTGGACGTTCTGCCTCTTTTCCTATGCTTTCAATGCAATTCCAGTCTGCCTCCTGAAATCGGTTTCCTGCAATTCTACCCCGCTTTCAAGTCCTCTTGGCAGCCTTACTTCAGTATATTTTTGGACGATAGCTGTCATTTATAACTCTGCAGGTTTGTGAATTACAGTGCCCCTGAGCTCCTTTCTTCAACTCGCTTTCTTTTGAGCTGGCCGCAACACCGCAGGATGGCTTCAGGCCCTAATCTGGTTCCGGCACGGCACGCTGAGCCTTTGGTTAATTCCTCTTCCTGGTGGGAAATGAGAGTTAAATTTGCCCGTCCAGACACCTCCAGCTAGTCTCTCATTGGTTCTCGCTATTCCTGTTCATCTTCCGCAGAAATTGCAAACTGGGCCAAACAGGAGGTTAAAGGGACTGACTCTCCAAGTCGGGAGGGTGTTAGTAAAGCGTCTGGAATGTTGCACCCGAGTACCAGGGTACGAAAACTGAGACATATTTGAACACGTCTCCCGATCACATGGTTGATCATACTCTAGGTTCCACATGCATGTTTTACCTGAAGGAAGAATACCTTAAACCTGGGTAGTTGAAACCCGTGGAATGGGTACCATGCAATATGACTTCAAAGGGTCTTCATTTGCTCACCGAACCTCTCCAATCCTATCACTGCTGCGTTTATGCCCCTGTACACATGCTTGATTCTCTTTCGGAGACATAGCAATCCATAGGTTTTAAGATACTTACTAGTCAGGTACATTCTTAGGCATTTAATATGCGGTGTTGAGTCCATTTCGTTGAGCAAGGAGTAGCTCTTGTCTATTCCATATTTGGCTTAAGGAACTTTATCTGTGCTCATTTCAATCTCTGGTTTTATGCAGCACCCCAACTCACCTTTACCCTTAAGAAAGCATAAGTTGGTTTTCTAAATTTGAGACCCTGTTCTGTTCTGTAATTCAGTTCCTGTGTAGCCAAGTTTACATTCCGTGTATTACTGATATCTTATGATGTTTCTTTTTCTGTGTGACTTATTTCAGTTAGAATCATCATACCTGAATCCACTCATTGTGCTGCTAAGGGCCTGATGACATAGATTTCATTGCTGAGTGATATTGCTTTGTAAGTAAATACCACAACTTCTTTATCCATTTTTCACTTTCTGCGATGTTGAACTTGTACTGTAAATGAGGTTCTTGTAAACAGAGGCGTCCCAAACTTTGGGGTGGCTGTGTCTTTTTGATTTTAATTTCCCTAAGCTATAGGACCATAAGTGGAAGTGCCCTAGGCTCTGTTGCTTTGTTTTTTAGATGTTTCAGGAAACACCATACACTTCTCCCGAGTGTCTGTTGGCAATTTACATCCCGCCCATCAGCATAACAAGGCTCCCAGTTCTCCATGGCCTGTCCTGCCTTTCTGGATTTTACACTTTTTTCAGATGGCCCTTTTGACCGCGGGGAAGTGAGACTTCATTGTAGTGCAGATTTCCTTTGCAAGCTTGCTTGGTTGGCCAAAAAGGGCGTATGCGTTTTTTCCTGAATATATTCAGGAAAAAACGCATACGCCCTTTTTGGCCAAGTGCATCATTGTGGACGTTCTGCCTCTTTTCCTATGCTTTCAATGCAATTCCAGTCTACCTCCTGAAATCGGTTTCCTGCAATTCTGCCCCGCTTTCAAGTCCTCTTGGCAGCCTTACTTCAGTATATTTTTGGACGATAGCTGTCATTTATAACTCTGCAGGTTTGTGAATTACAGTGCCCCTGAGCTCCTTTCTTCAACTCGCTTTCTTTTGAGCTGGCCGCAACACCGCAGGATGGCTTCAGGCCCTAATCTGGTTCCGGCACGGCACGCTGAGCCTTTGGTTAATTCCTCTTCCTGGTGGGAAATGAGAGTTAAATTTGCCCGTCCAGACACCTCCAGCTAGTCTCTCATTGGTTCTCGCTATTCCTGTTCATCTTCCGCAGAAATTGCAAACTGGGCCAAACAGGAGGTTAAAGGGACTGACTCTCCAAGTCGGGAGGGTGTTAGTAAAGCGTCTGGAATGTTGCACCCGAGTACCAGGGTACGAAAACTGAGACATATTTGAACACGTCTCCCGATCACATGGTTGATCATACTCTAGGTTCCACATGCATGTTTTACCTGAAGGAAGAATACCTTAAACCTGGGTAGTTGAAACCCGTGGAATGGGTACCATGCAATATGACTTCAAAGGGTCTTCATTTGCTCACCGAACCTCTCCAATCCTATCACTGCTGCGTTTATGCCCCTGTACACATGCTTGATTCTCTTTCGGAGACATAGCAATCCATAGGTTTTAAGATACTTACTAGTCAGGTACATTCTTAGGCGTTTAATATGCGGTGTTGAGTCCATTTCGTTGAGCAAGAGGTAGCTCTTGTCTATTCCATATTTGGCTTAAGGAACTTTATCTGTGCTCATTTCAATCTCTGGTTTTATGCAGCACCCCAACTCACCTTTACCCTTAAGAAAGCATAAGTTGGTTTTCTAAATTTGAGACCCTGTTCTGTTCTGTAATTCAGTTCCTGTGTAGCCAAGTTTACATTCCGTGTATTACTGATATCTTATGATGTTTCTTTTTCTGTGTGACTTATTTCAGTTAGAATCATCATACCTGAATCCACTCATTGTGCTGCTAAGGGCCTGATGACATAGATTTCATTGCTGAGTGATATTGCTTTGTAAGTAAATACCACAACTTCTTTATCCATTTTTCACTTTCTGCGATGTTGAACTTGTACTGTAAATGAGGTTCTTGTAAACAGAGGCGTCCCAAACTTTGGGGTGGCTGTGTCTTTTTGATTTTAATTTCCCTAAGCTATAGGACCATAAGTGGAAGTGCCCTAGGCTCTGTTGCTTTGTTTTTTAGATGTTTCAGGAAACACCATACACTTCTCCCGAGTGTCTGTTGGCAATTTACATCCCGCCCATCAGCATAACAAGGCTCCCAGTTCTCCATGGCCTGTCCTGCCTTTCTGGATTTTACACTTTTTTCAGATGGCCCTTTTGACCGCGGGGAAGTGAGACTTCATTGTAGTGCAGATTTCCTTTGCAAGCTTGCTTGGTTGGCCAAAAAGGGCGTATGCGTTTTTTCCTGAATATATTCAGGAAAAAACGCATACGCCCTTTTTGGCCAAGTGCATCATTGTGGACGTTCTGCCTCTTTTCCTATGCTTTCAATGCAATTCCAGTCTGCCTCCTGAAATCGGTTTCCTGCAATTCTACCCCGCTTTCAAGTCCTCTTGGCAGCCTTACTTCAGTATATTTTTGGACGATAGCTGTCATTTATAACTCTGCAGGTTTGTGAATTACAGTGCCCCTGAGCTCCTTTCTTCAACTCGCTTTCTTTTGAGCTGGCCGCAACACCGCAGGATGGCTTCAGGCCCTAATCTGGTTCCGGCACGGCACGCTGAGCCTTTGGTTAATTCCTCTTCCTGGTGGGAAATGAGAGTTAAATTTGCCCGTCCAGACACCTCCAGCTAGTCTCTCATTGGTTCTCGCTATTCCTGTTCATCTTCCGCAGAAATTGCAAACTGGGCCAAACAGGAGGTTAAAGGGACTGACTCTCCAAGTCGGGAGGGTGTTAGTAAAGCGTCTGGAATGTTGCACCCGAGTACCAGGGTACGAAAACTGAGACAGATTTGAACACGTCTCCCGATCACATGGTTGATCATACTCTAGGTTCCACATGCATGTTTTAGCTGAAGGAAGAATACCTTAAACCTGGGTAGTTGAAACCCGTGGAATGGGTACCATGCAATATGACTTCAAAGGGTCTTCATTTGCTCACCGAACCTCTCCAATCCTATCACTGCTGCGTTTATGCCCCTGTACACATGCTTGATTCTCTTTCGGAGACATAGCAATCCATAGGTTTTAAGATACTTACTAGTCAGGTACATTCTTAGGCGTTTAATATGCGGTGTTGAGTCCATTTCGTTGAGCAAGAGGTAGCTCTTGTCTATTCCATATTTGGCTTAAGGAACTTTATCTGTGCTCATTTCAATCTCTGGTTTTATGCAGCACCCCAACTCACCTTTACCCTTAAGAAAGCATAAGTTGGTTTTCTAAATTTGAGACCCTGTTCTGTTCTGTAATTCAGTTCCTGTGTAGCCAAGTTTACATTCCATGTATTACTGATATCTTATGATGTTTCTTTTTCTGTGTGACTTATTTCAGTTAGAATCATCATACCTGAATCCACTCATTGTGCTGCTAAGGGCCTGATGACATAGATTTCATTGCTGAGTGATATTGCTTTGTAAGTAAATACCACAACTTCTTTATCCATTTTTCACTTTCTGCGATGTTGAACTTGTACTGTAAACGAGGTTCTTGTAAACAGAGGCGTCCCAAACTTTGGGGTGGCTGTGTCTTTTTGATTTTAATTTCCCTAAGCTATAGGACCATAAGTGGAAGTGCCCTAGGCTCTGTTGCTTTGTTTTTTAGATGTTTCAGGAAACACCATACACTTCTCCCGAGTGTCTGTTGGCAATTTACATCCCGCCCATCAGCATAACAAGGCTCCCAGTTCTCCATGGCCTGTCCTGCCTTTCTGGATTTTACACTTTTTTCAGATGGCCCTTTTGACCGCGGGGAAGTGAGACTTCATTGTAGTGCAGATTTCCTTTGCAAGCTTGCTTGGTTGGCCAAAAAGGGCGTATGCGTTTTTTCCTGAATATATTCAGGAAAAAACGCATACGCCCTTTTTGGCCAAGTGCATCATTGTGGACGTTCTGCCTCTTTTCCTATGCTTTCAATGCAATTCCAGTCTACCTCCTGAAATTGGTTTCCTGCAATTCTGCCCCGCTTTCAAGTCCTCTTGGCAGCCTTACTTCAGTATATTTTTGGACGATAGCTGTCATTTATAACTCTGCAGGTTTGTGAATTACAGTGCCCCTGAGCTCCTTTCTTCAACTCGCTTTCTTTTGAGCTGGCCGCAACACCGCAGGATGGCTTCAGGCCCTAATCTGGTTCCGGCACGGCACGCTGAGCCTTTGGTTAATTCCTCTTCCTGGTGGGAAATGAGAGTTAAATTTGCCCATCCAGACACCTCCAGCTAGTCTCTCATTGGTTCTCGCTATTCCTGTTCATCTTCCGCAGAAATTGCAAACTGGGCCAAACAGGAGGTTAAAGGGACTGACTCTCCAAGTCGGGAGGGTTAGTAAAGCGTCTGGAATATTGCACCCGAGTACCAGGGTACGAAAACTGAGACATATTTGAACACGTCTCCCGATCACATGGTTGATCATACTCTAGGTTCCACATGCATGTTTTACCTGAAGGAAGAATACCTTAAACCTGGGTAGTTGAAACCCGTGGAATGGGTACCATGCAATATGACTTCAAAGGGTCTTCATTTGCTCACCGAACCTCTCCAATCCTATCACTGCTGCGTTTATGCCCCTGTACACATGCTTGATTCTCTTTTGGAGACATAGCAATCCATAGGTTTTAAGATACTTACTAGTCAGGTACATTCTTAGGCGTTTAATATGCGGTGTTGAGTCCATTTCGTTGAGCAAGGAGTAGCTCTTGTCTATTCCATATTTGGCTTAAGGAACTTTATCTGTGCTCATTTCAATCTCTGGTTTTATGCAGCACCCCAACTCACCTTTCCCCTTAAGCAAGCATAAGTTGGTTTTCTAAATTTGAGACCCTGTTCTGTTCTGTAATTCAGTTCCTGTGTAGCCAAGTTTACATTCCGTGTATTACTGATATCTTATGATGTTTCTTTTTCTGTGTGACTTATTTCAGTTAGAATCATCATACCTGAATCCACTCATTGTGCTGCTAAGGGCCTGATGACATAGATTTCATTGCTGAGTGATATTGCTTTGTAAGTAAATACCACAACTTCTTTATCCATTTTTCACTTTCTGCGATGTTGAACTTGTACTGTACACGAGGTTCTTGTAAACAGAGGCGTCCCAAACTTTGGGGTGGCTGTGTCTTTTTGATTTTAATTTCCCTAAGCTATAGGACCATAAGTGGAAGTGCCCTAGTTTCTGTTGCTTTGTTTTTTAGATGTTTCAGGAAACACCATACACTTCTCCCGAGTGTCTGTTGGCAATTTACATCCCGCCCATCAGCATAACAAGGCTCCCAGTTCTCCATGGCCTGTCCTGCCTTTCTGGATTTTACACTTTTTTCAGATGGCCCTTTTGACCGGGGGGAAGTGAGACTTCATTGTAGTGCAGATTTCCTTTGCAAGCTTGCTTGGTTGGCCAAAAAGGGCGTATGCGTTTTTTCCTGAATATATTCAGGAAAAAACGCATACGCCCTTTTTGGCCAAGTGCATCATTGTGGACGTTCTGCCTCTTTTCCTATGCTTTCAATGCAATTCCAGTCTACCTCCTGAAATCGGTTTCCTGCAATTCTGCCCCGCTTTCAAGTCCTCTTGGCAGCCTTACTTCAGTATATTTTTGGACGATAGCTGTCATTTATAACTCTGCAGGTTTGTGAATTACAGTGCCCCTGAGCTCCTTTCTTCAACTCGCTTTCTTTTGAGCTGGCCGCAACACCGCAGGATGGCTTCAGGCCCTAATCTGGTTCCGGCACGGCACGCTGAGCCTTTGGTTAATTCCTCTTCCTGGTGGGAAATGAGAGTTAAATTTGCCCGTCCAGACACCTCCAGCTAGTCTCTCATTGGTTCTCGCTATTCCTGTTCATCTTCCGCAGAAATTGCAAACTGGGCCAAACAGGAGGTTAAAGGGACTGACTCTCCAAGTCGGGAGGGTGTTAGTAAAGCGTCTGGAATGTTGCACCCGAGTACCAGGGTACGAAAACTGAGACATATTTGAACACGTCTCCCGATCACATGGTTGATCATACTCTAGGTTCCACATGCATGTTTTAGCTGAAGGAAGAATACCTTAAACCTGGGTAGTTGAAACCCGTGGAATGGGTACCATGCAATATGACTTCAAAGGGTCTTCATTTGCTCACCGAACCTCTCCAATCCTATCACTGCTGCGTTTATGCCCCTGTACACATGCTTGATTCTCTTTCAGAGACATAGCAATCCATAGGTTTTAAGATACTTACTAGTCAGGTACATTCTTAGGCATTTAATATGCGGTGTTGAGTCCATTTCGTTGAGCAAGGAGTAGCTCTTGTCTATTCCATATTTGGCTTAAGGAACTTTATCTGTGCTCATTTCAATCTCTGGTTTTATGCAGCACCCCAACTCACCTTTCCCCTTAAGCAAGCATAAGTTGGTTTTCTAAATTTGAGACCCTGTTCTGTTCTGTAATTCAGTTCCTGTGTAGCCAAGTTTACATTCCGTGTATTACTGATATCTTATGATGTTTCTTTTTCTGTGTGACTTATTTCAGTTAGAATCATCATAACTGAATCCACTCATTGTGCTGCTAAGGGCCTGATGACATAGATTTCATTGCTGAGTGATATTGCTTTGTAAGTAAATACCACAACTTCTTTATCCATTTTTCACTTTCTGCGATGTTGAACTTGTACTGTAAACGAGGTTCTTGTAAACAGAGGCGTCCCAAACTTTGGGGTGGCTGTGTCTTTTTGATTTTAATTTCCCTAAGCTATAGGACCATAAGTGGAAGTGCCCTAGGCTCTGTTGCTTTGTTTTTTAGATGTTTCAGGAAACACCATACACTTCTCCCGAGTGTCTGTTGGCAATTTACATCCCGCCCATCAGCATAACAAGGCTCCCAGTTCTCCATGGCCTGTCCTGCCTTTCTGGATTTTACACTTTTTTCAGATGGCCCTTTTGACCGGGGGGAAGTGAGACTTCATTGTAGTGCAGATTTCCTTTGCAAGCTTGCTTGGTTGGCCAAAAAGGGCGTATGCGTTTTCTCCTGAATATATTCAGGAAAAAACGCATACGCCCTTTTTGGCCAAGTGCATCATTGTGGACGTTCTGCCTCTTTTCCTATGCTTTCAATGCAATTCCAGTCTACCTCCTGAAATCGGTTTCCTGCAATTCTGGCCCGCTTTCAAGTTCTCTTGGCAGCCTTACTTCAGTATATTTTTGGACGATAGCTGTCATTTATAACTCTGCAGGTTTGTGAATTACAGTACCCCTGAGCTCCTTTCTTCAACTCGCTTTCTTTTGAGCTGGCCGCAACACCGCAGGATGGCTTCAGGCCCTAATCTGGTTCCGGCACGGCACGCTGAGCCTTTGGTTAATTCCTCTTCCTGGTGGGAAATGAGAGTTAAATTTGCCCGTCCAGACACCTCCAGCTAGTCTCTCATTGGTTCTCGCTATTCCTGTTCATCTTCCGCAGAAATTGCAAACTGGGCCAAACAGGAGGTTAAAGGGACTGACTCTCCAAGTCGGGAGGGTGTTAGTAAAGCGTCTGGAATATTGCACCCGAGTACCAGGGTACGAAAACTGAGACATATTTGAACACGTCTCCCGATCACATGGTTGATCATACTCTAGGTTCCACATGCATGTTTTACCTGAAGGAAGAATACCTTAAACCTGGGTAGTTGAAACCCGTGGAATGGGTACCATGCAATATGACTTCAAAGGGTCTTCATTTGCTCACCGAACCTCTCCAATCCTATCACTGCTGCGTTTATGCCCCTGTACACATGCTTGATTCTCTTTCAGAGACATAGCAATCCATAGGTTTTAAGATACTTACTAGTCAGGTACATTCTTAGGCGTTTAATATGCGGTGTTGAGTCCATTTCGTTGAGCAAGGAGTAGCTCTTGTCTATTCCATATTTGGCTTAAGGAACTTTATCTGTGCTCATTTCAATCTCTGGTTTTATGCAGCACCCCAATTCACCTTTCCCCTTAAGCAAGCATAAGTTGGTTTTCTAAATTTGAGACCCTGTTCTGTTCTGTAATTCAGTTCCTGTGTAGCCAAGTTTACATTCCGTGTATTACTGATATCTTATGATGTTTCTTTTTCTGTGTGACTTATTTCAGTTAGAATCATCATACCTGAATCCACTCATTGTGCTGCTAAGGGCCTGATGACATAGATTTCATTGCTGAGTGATATTGCTTTGTAAGTAAATACCACAACTTCTTTATCCATTTTTCACTTTCTGCGATGTTGAACTTGTACTGTAAACGAGGTTCTTGTAAACAGAGGCGTCCCAAACTTTGGGGTGGCTGTGTCTTTTTGATTTTAATTTCCCTAAGCTATAGGACCATAAGTGGAAGTGCCCTAGGCTCTGTTGCTTTGTTTTTTAGATGTTTCAGGAAACACCATACACTTCTCCCGAGTGTCTGTTGGCAATTTACATCCCGCCCATCAGCATAACAAGGCTCCCAGTTCTCCATGGCCTGTCCTGCCTTTCTGGATTTTACACTTTTTTCAGATGGCCCTTTTGACCGGGGGGAAGTGAGACTTCATTGTAGTGCAGATTTCCTTTGCAAGCTTGCTTGGTTGGCCAAAAAGGGCGTATGCGTTTTCTCCTGAATATATTCAGGAAAAAACGCATACGCCCTTTTTGGCCAAGTGCATCATTGTGGACGTTCTGCCTCTTTTCCTATGCTTTCAATGCAATTCCAGTCTACCTCCTGAAATCGGTTTCCTGCAATTCTGGCCCGCTTTCAAGTTCTCTTGGCAGCCTTACTTCAGTATATTTTTGGACGATAGCTGTCATTTATAACTCTGCAGGTTTGTGAATTACAGTACCCCTGAGCTCCTTTCTTCAACTCGCTTTCTTTTGAGCTGGCCGCAACACCGCAGGATGGCTTCAGGCCCTAATCTGGTTCCGGCACGGCACGCTGAGCCTTTGGTTAATTCCTCTTCCTGGTGGGAAATGAGAGTTAAATTTGCCCGTCCAGACACCTCCAGCTAGTCTCTCATTGGTTCTCGCTATTCCTGTTCATCTTCCGCAGAAATTGCAAACTGGGCCAAACAGGAGGTTAAAGGGACTGACTCTCCAAGTCGGGAGGGTGTTAGTAAAGCGTCTGGAATATTGCACCCGAGTACCAGGGTACGAAAACTGAGACATATTTGAACACGTCTCCCGATCACATGGTTGATCATACTCTAGGTTCCACATGCATGTTTTACCTGAAGGAAGAATACCTTAAACCTGGGTAGTTGAAACCCGTGGAATGGGTACCATGCAATATGACTTCAAAGGGTCTTCATTTGCTCACCGAACCTCTCCAATCCTATCACTGCTGCGTTTATGCCCCTGTACACATGCTTGATTCTCTTTCAGAGACATAGCAATCCATAGGTTTTAAGATACTTACTAGTCAGGTACATTCTTAGGCGTTTAATATGCGGTGTTGAGTCCATTTCGTTGAGCAAGGAGTAGCTCTTGTCTATTCCATATTTGGCTTAAGGAACTTTATCTGTGCTCATTTCAATCTCTGGTTTTATGCAGCACCCCAATTCACCTTTCCCCTTAAGCAAGCATAAGTTGGTTTTCTAAATTTGAGACCCTGTTCTGTTCTGTAATTCAGTTCCTGTGTAGCCAAGTTTACATTCCGTGTATTACTGATATCTTATGATGTTTCTTTTTCTGTGTGACTTATTTCAGTTAGAATCATCATACCTGAATCCACTCATTGTGCTGCTAAGGGCCTGATGACATAGATTTCATTGCTGAGTGATATTGCTTTGTAAGTAAATACCACAACTTCTTTATCCATTTTTCACTTTCTGCGATGTTGAACTTGTACTGTAAACGAGGTTCTTGTAAACAGAGGCGTCCCAAACTTTGGGGTGGCTGTGTCTTTTTGATTTTAATTTCCCTAAGCTATAGGACCATAAGTGGAAGTGCCCTAGGCTCTGTTGCTTTGTTTTTTAGATGTTTCAGGAAACACCATACACTTCTCCCGAGTGTCTGTTGGCAATTTACATCCCGCCCATCAGCATAACAAGGCTCCCAGTTCTCCATGGCCTGTCCTGCCTTTCTGGATTTTACACTTTTTTCAGATGGCCCTTTTGACCGGGGGGAAGTGAGACTTCATTGTAGTGCAGATTTCCTTTGCAAGCTTGCTTGGTTGGCCAAAAAGTGCGTAGGCGTTTTTTCCTGAATATATTCAGGAAAAAACGCATACGCCCTTTTTGGCCAAGTGCATCATTGTGGACGTTCTGCCTCTTTTCCTATGCTTTCAATGCAATTCCAGTCTACCTCCTGAAATCGGTTTCCTGCAATTCTGCCCCGCTTTCAAGTCCTCTTGGCAGCCTTACTTCAGTATATTTTTGGACGATAGCTGTCATTTATAACTCTGCAGGTTTGTGAATTACAGTGCCCCTGAGCTCCTTTCTTCAACTCGCTTTCTTTTGAGCTGGCCGCAACACCGCAGGATGGCTTCAGGCCCTAATCTGGTTCCGGCACGGCACGCTGAGCCTTTGGTTAATTCCTCTTCCTGGTGGGAAATGAGAGTTAAATTTGCCCGTCCAGACACCTCCAGCTAGTCTCTCATTGGTTCTCGCTATTCCTGTTCATCTTCCGCAGAAATTGCAAACTGGGCCAAACAGGAGGTTAAAGGGACTGACTCTCCAAGTCGGGAGGGTGTTAGTAAAGCGTCTGGAATGTTGCACCCGAGTACCAGGGTACGAAAACTGAGACATATTTGAACACGTCTCCCGATCACATGGTTGATCAGACTCTAGGTTCCACATGCATGTTTTAGCTGAAGGAAGAATACCTTAAACCTGGGTAGTTGAAACCCGTGGAATGGGTACCATGCAATATGTCTTCAAAGGGTCTTCATTTGCTCACCGAACCTCTCCAATCCTATCACTGCTGCGTTTATGCCCCTGTACACATGCTTGATTCTCTTTCAGAGACATAGCAATCCATAGGTTTTAAGATACTTACTAGTCAGGTACATTCTTAGGCATTTAATATGCGGTGTTGAGTCCATTTCGTTGAGCAAGGAGTAGCTCTTGTCTATTCCATATTTGGCTTAAGGAACTTTATCTGTGCTCATTTCAATCTCTGGTTTTATGCAGCACCCCAACTCACCTTTCCCCTTAAGCAAGCATAAGTTGGTTTTCTAAATTTGAGACCCTGTTCTGTTCTGTAATTCAGTTCCTGTGTAGCCAAGTTTACATTCCGTGTATTACTGATATCTTATGATGTTTCTTTTTCTGTGTGACTTATTTCAGTTAGAATCATCATACCTGAATCCACTCATTGTGCTGCTAAGGGCCTGATGACATAGATTTCATTGCTGAGTGATATTGCTTTGTAAGTAAATACCACAACTTCTTTATCCATTTTTCACTTTCTGCGATGTTGAACTTGTACTGTAAACGAGGTTCTTGTAAACAGAGGCGTCCCAAACTTTGGGGTGGCTGTGTCTTTTTGATTTTAATTTCCCTAAGCTATAGGACCATAAGTGGAAGTGCCCTAGGCTCTGTTGCTTTGTTTTTTAGATGTTTCAGGAAACACCATACACTTCTCCCGAGTGTCTGTTGGCAATTTACATCCCGCCCATCAGCATAACAAGGCTCCCAGTTCTCCATGGCCTGTCCTGCCTTTCTGGATTTTACACTTTTTTCAGATGGCCCTTTTGACCGCGGGGAAGTGAGACTTCATTGTAGTGCAGATTTCCTTTGCAAGCTTGCTTGGTTGGCCAAAAAGGGCGTATGCGTTTTTTCCTGAATATATTCAGGAAAAAACGCATACGCCCTTTTTGGCCAAGTGCATCATGGTGGACGTTCTGCCTCTTTTCCTATGCTTTCAATGCAATTCCAGTCTGCCTCCTGAAATCGGTTTCCTGCAATTCTGCCCCGCTTTCAAGTCCTCTTGGCAGCCTTACTTCAGTATATTTTTGGACGATAGCTGTCATTTATAACTCTGCAGGTTTGTGAATTACAGTGCCCCTGAGCTCCTTTCTTCAACTCGCTTTCTTTTGAGCTGGCCGCAACACCGCAGGATGGCTTCAGGCCCTAATCTGGTTCCGGCACGGCACGCTGAGCCTTTGGTTAATTCCTCTTCCTGGTGGGAAATGAGAGTTAAATTTGCCCGTCCAGACACCTCCAGCTAGTCTCTCATTGGTTCTCGCTATTCCTGTTCATCTTCCGCAGAAATTGCAAACTGGGCCAAACAGGAGGTTAAAGGGACTGACTCTCCAAGTCGGGAGGGTGTTAGTAAAGCGTCTGGAATGTTGCACCCGAGTACCAGGGTACGAAAACTGAGACATATTTGAACACGTCTCCCGATCACATGGTTGATCAGACTCTAGGTTCCACATGCATGTTTTAGCTGAAGGAAGAATACCTTAAACCTGGGTAGTTGAAACCCGTGGAATGGGTACCATGCAATATGACTTCAAAGGGTCTTCATTTGCTCACCGAACCTCTCCAATCCTATCACTGCTGCGTTTATGCCCCTGTACACATGCTTGATTCTCTTTCGGAGACATAGCAATCCATAGGTTTTAAGATACTTACTAGTCAGGTACATTGTTAGGCATTTAATATGCGGTGTTGAGTCCATTTCGTTGAGCAAGGAGTAGCTCTTGTCTATTCCATATTTGGCTTAAGGAACTTTATCTGTGCTCATTTCAATCTCTGGTTTTATGCAGCACCCCAACTCACCTTTCCCCTTAAGCAAGCATAAGTTGGTTTTCTAAATTTGAGACCCTGTTCTGTTCTGTAATTCAGTTCCTGTGTAGCCAAGTTTACATTCCGTGTATTACTGATATCTTATGATGTTTCTTTTTCTGTGTGACTTATTTCAGTTAGAATCATCATACCTGAATCCACTCATTGTGCTGCTAAGGGCCTGATGACATAGATTTCATTGCTGAGTGATATTGCTTTGTAAGTAAATACCACAACTTCTTTATCCATTTTTCACTTTCTGCGATGTTGAACTTGTACTGTAAACGAGGTTCTTGTAAACAGAGGCGTCCCAATGTTTGGGGTGGCTGTGTCTTTTTGATTTTAATTTCCCTAAGCTATAGGACCATAAGTGGAAGTGCCCTAGGCTCTGTTGCTTTGTTTTTTAGATGTTTCAGGAAACACCATACACTTCTCCCGAGTGTCTGTTGGCAATTTACATCCCGCCCATCAGCATAACAAGGCTCCCAGTTCTCCATGGCCTGTCCTGCCTTTCTGGATTTTACACTTTTTTCAGATGGCCCTTTTGACCGGGGGGAAGTGAGACTTCATTGTAGTGCAGATTTCCTTTGCAAGCTTGCTTGGTTGGCCAAAAAGGGCGTAGGCGTTTTTTCCTGAATATATTCAGGAAAAAACGCATACGCCCTTTTTGGCCAAGTGCATCATTGTGGACGTTCTGCCTCTTTTCCTATGCTTTCAATGCAATTCCAGTCTACCTCCTGAAATCGGTTTCCTGCAATTCTGCCCCGCTTTCAAGTCCTCTTGGCAGCCTTACTTCAGTATATTTTTGGACGATAGCTGTCATTTATAACTCTGCAGGTTTGTGAATTACAGTGCCCCTGAGCTCCTTTCTTCAACTCGCTTTCTTTTGAGCTGGCCGCAACACCGCAGGATGGCTTCAGGCCCTAATCTGGTTCCGGCACGGCACGCTGAGCCTTTGGTTAATTCCTCTTCCTGGTGGGAAATGAGAGTTAAATTTGCCCGTCCAGACACCTCCAGCTAGTCTCTCATTGGTTCTCGCTATTCCTGTTCATCTTCCGCAGAAATTGCAAACTGGGCCAAACAGGAGGTTAAAGGGACTGACTCTCCAAGTCGGGAGGGTGTTAGTAAAGCGTCTGGAATGTTGCACCCGAGTACCAGGGTACGAAAACTGAGACATATTTGAACACGTCTCCCGATCACATGGTTGATCAGACTCTAGGTTCCACATGCATGTTTTAGCTGAAGGAAGAATACCTTAAACCTGGGTAGTTGAAACCCGTGGAATGGGTACCATGCAATATGTCTTCAAAGGGTCTTCATTTGCTCACCGAACCTCTCCAATCCTATCACTGCTGCGTTTATGCCCCTGTACACATGCTTGATTCTCTTTCAGAGACATAGCAATCCATAGGTTTTAAGATACTTACTAGTCAGGTACATTCTTAGGCATTTAATATGCGGTGTTGAGTCCATTTCGTTGAGCAAGGAGTAGCTCTTGTCTATTCCATATTTGGCTTAAGGAACTTTATCTGTGCTCATTTCAATCTCTGGTTTTATGCAGCACCCCAACTCACCTTTCCCCTTAAGCAAGCATAAGTTGGTTTTCTAAATTTGAGACCCTGTTCTGTTCTGTAATTCAGTTCCTGTGTAGCCAAGTTTACATTCCGTGTATTACTGATATCTTATGATGTTTCTTTTTCTGTGTGACTTATTTCAGTTAGAATCATCATACCTGAATCCACTCATTGTGCTGCTAAGGGCCTGATGACATAGATTTCATTGCTGAGTGATATTGCTTTGTAAGTAAATACCACAACTTCTTTATCCATTTTTCACTTTCTGCGATGTTGAACTTGTACTGTAAACGAGGTTCTTGTAAACAGAGGCGTCCCAAACTTTGGGGTGGCTGTGTCTTTTTGATTTTAATTTCCCTAAGCTATAGGACCATAAGTGGAAGTGCCCTAGGCTCTGTTGCTTTGTTTTTTAGATGTTTCAGGAAACACCATACACTTCTCCCGAGTGTCTGTTGGCAATTTACATCCCGCCCATCAGCATAACAAGGCTCCCAGTTCTCCATGGCCTGTCCTGCCTTTCTGGATTTTACACTTTTTTCAGATGGCCCTTTTGACCGGGGGGAAGTGAGACTTCATTGTAGTGCAGATTTCCTTTGCAAGCTTGCTTGGTTGGCCAAAAAGGGCGTATGCGTTTTTTCCTGAATATATTCAGGAAAAAACGCATACGCCCTTTTTGGCCAAGTGCATCATGGTGGACGTTCTGCCTCTTTTCCTATGCTTTCAATGCAATTCCAGTCTGCCTCCTGAAATCGGTTTCCTGCAATTCTGCCCCGCTTTCAAGTCCTCTTGGCAGCCTTACTTCAGTATATTTTTGGACGATAGCTGTCATTTATAACTCTGCAGGTTTGTGAATTACAGTGCCCCTGAGCTCCTTTCTTCAACTCGCTTTCTTTTGAGCTGGCCGCAACACCGCAGGATGGCTTCAGGCCCTAATCTGGTTCCGGCACGGCACGCTGAGCCTTTGGTTAATTCCTCTTCCTGGTGGGAAATGAGAGTTAAATTTGCCCGTCCAGACACCTCCAGCTAGTCTCTCATTGGTTCTCGCTATTCCTGTTCATCTTCCGCAGAAATTGCAAACTGGGCCAAACAGGAGGTTAAAGGGACTGACTCTCCAAGTCGGGAGGGTGTTAGTAAAGCGTCTGGAATGTTGCACCCGAGTACCAGGGTACGAAAACTGAGACATATTTGAACACGTCTCCCGATCACATGGTTGATCATACTCTAGGTTCCACATGCATGTTTTAGCTGAAGGAAGAATACCTTAAACCTGGGTAGTTGAAACCCGTGGAATGGGTACCATGCAATATGACTTCAAAGGGTCTTCATTTGCTCACCGAACCTCTCCAATCCTATCACTGCTGCGTTTATGCCCCTGTACACATGCTTGATTCTCTTTCGGAGACATAGCAATCCATAGGTTTTAAGATACTTACTAGTCAGGTACATTGTTAGGCATTTAATATGCGGTGTTGAGTCCATTTCGTTGAGCAAGGAGTAGCTCTTGTCTATTCCATATTTGGCTTAAGGAACTTTATCTGTGCTCATTTCAATCTCTGGTTTTATGCAGCACCCCAACTCACCTTTCCCCTTAAGCAAGCATAAGTTGGTTTTCTAAATTTGAGACCCTGTTCTGTTCTGTAATTCAGTTCCTGTGTAGCCAAGTTTACATTCCGTGTATTACTGATATCTTATGATGTTTCTTTTTCTGTGTGACTTATTTCAGTTAGAATCATCATACCTGAATCCACTCATTGTGCTGCTAAGGGCCTGATGACATAGATTTCATTGCTGAGTGATATTGCTTTGTAAGTAAATACCACAACTTCTTTATCCATTTTTCACTTTCTGCGATGTTGAACTTGTACTGTAAACGAGGTTCTTGTAAACAGAGGCGTCCCAATGTTTGGGGTGGCTGTGTCTTTTTGATTTTAATTTCCCTAAGCTATAGGACCATAAGTGGAAGTGCCCTAGGCTCTGTTGCTTTGTTTTTTAGATGTTTCAGGAAACACCATACACTTCTCCCGAGTGTCTGTTGGCAATTTACATCCCGCCCATCAGCATAACAAGGCTCCCAGTTCTCCATGGCCTGTCCTGCCTTTCTGGATTTTACACTTTATTCAGATGGCCCTTTTGACCGGGGGGAAGTGAGACTTCATTGTAGTGCAGATTTCCTTTGCAAGCTTGCTTGGTTGGCCAAAAAGGGCGTAGGCGTTTTTTCCTGAATATATTCAGGAAAAAACGCATACGCCCTTTTTGGCCAAGTGCATCATTGTGGACGTTCTGCCTCTTTTCCTATGCTTTCAATGCAATTCCAGTCTGCCTCCTGAAATCGGTTTCCTGCAATTCTGCCCCGCTTTCAAGTCCTCTTGGCAGCCTTACTTCAGTATATTTTTGGACGATAGCTGTCATTTATAACTCTGCAGGTTTGTGAATTACAGTGCCCCTGAGCTCCTTTCTTCAACTCGCTTTCTTTTGAGCTGGCCGCAACACCGCAGGATGGCTTCAGGCCCTAATCTGGTTCCGGCACGGCACGCTGAGCCTTTGGTTAATTCCTCTTCCTGGTGGGAAATGAGAGTTAAATTTGCCCGTCCAGACACCTCCAGCTAGTCTCTCATTGGTTCTCGCTATTCCTGTTCATCTTCCGCAGAAATTGCAAACTGGGCCAAACAGGAGGTTAAAGGGACTGACTCTCCAAGTCGGGAGGGTGTTAGTAAAGCGTCTGGAATGTTGCACCCGAGTACCAGGGTACGAAAACTGAGACATATTTGAACACGTCTCCCGATCACATGGTTGATCATACTCTAGGTTCCACATGCATGTTTTAGCTGAAGGAAGAATACCTTAAACCTGGGTAGTTGAAACCCGTGGAATGGGTACCATGCAATATGACTTCAAAGGGTCTTCATTTGCTCACCGAACCTCTCCAATCCTATCACTGCTGCGTTTATGCCCCTGTACACATGCTTGATTCTCTTTCAGAGACATAGCAATCCATAGGTTTTAAGATACTTACTAGTCAGGTACATTCTTAGGCGTTTAATATGCGGTGTTGAGTCCATTTCGTTGAGCAAGGAGTAGCTCTTGTCTATTCCATATTTGGCTTAAGGAACTTTATCTGTGCTCATTTCAATGTCTGGTTTTATGCAGCACCCCAACTCACCTTTACCCTTAAGCAAGCATAAGTTGGTTTTCTAAATTTGAGACCCTGTTCTGTTCTGTAATTCAGTTCCTGTGTAGCCAAGTTTACATTCCGTGTATTACTGATATCTTATGATGTTTCTTTTTCTGTGTGACTTATTTCAGTTAGAATCATCATACCTGAATCCACTCATTGTGCTGCTAAGGGCCTGATGACATAGATTTCATTGCTGAGTGATATTGCTTTGTAAGTAAATACCACAACTTCTTTATCCATTTTTCACTTTCTGCGATGTTGAACTTGTACTGTAAACGAGGTTCTTGTAAAGAGAGGCGTCCCAAACTTTGGGGTGGCTGTGTCTTTTTGATTTTAATTTCCCTAAGCTATAGGACCATAAGTGGAAGTGCCCTAGGCTCTGTTGCTTTGTTTTTTAGATGTTTCAGGAAACACCATACACTTCTCCCGAGTGTCTGTTGGCAATTTACATCCCGCCCATCAGCATAACAAGGCTCCCAGTTCTCCATGGCCTGTCCTGCCTTTCTGGATTTTACACTTTTTTCAGATGGCCCTTTTGACCGCGGGGAAGTGAGACTTCATTGTAGTGCAGATTTCCTTTGCAAGCTTGCTTGGTTGGCCAAAAAGGGCGTATGCGTTTTTTCCTGAATATATTCAGGAAAAAACGCATACGCCCTTTTTGGCCAAGTGCATCATGGTGGACGTTCTGCCTCTTTTCCTATGCTTTCAATGCAATTCCAGTCTACCTCCTGAAATCGGTTTCCTGCAATTCTGCCCCGCTTTCAAGTCCTCTTGGCAGCCTTACTTCAGTATATTTTTGGACGATAGCTGTCATTTATAACTCTGCAGGTTTGTGAATTACAGTGCCCCTGAGCTCCTTTCTTCAACTCGCTTTCTTTTGAGCTGGCCGCAACACCGCAGGATGGCTTCAGGCCCTAATCTGGTTCCGGCACGGCACGCTGAGCCTTTGGTTAATTCCTCTTCCTGGTGGGAAATGAGAGTTAAATTTGCCCGTCCAGACACCTCCAGCTAGTCTCTCATTGGTTCTCGCTATTCCTGTTCATCTTCCGCAGAAATTGCAAACTGGGCCAAACAGGAGGTTAAAGGGACTGACTCTCCAAGTCGGGAGGGTGTTAGTAAAGCGTCTGGAATGTTGCACCCGAGTACCAGGGTACGAAAACTGAGACATATTTGAACACGTCTCCCGATCACATGGTTGATCATACTCTAGGTTCCACATGCATGTTTTAGCTGAAGGAAGAATACCTTAAACCTGGGTAGTTGAAACCCGTGGAATGGGTACCATGCAATATGACTTCAAAGGGTCTTCATTTGCTCACCGAACCTCTCCAATCCTATCACTGCTGCGTTTATGCCCCTGTACACATGCTTGATTCTCTTTCGGAGACATAGCAATCCATAGGTTTTAAGATACTTACTAGTCAGGTACATTCTTAGGCATTTAATATGCGGTGTTGAGTCCATTTCGTTGAGCAAGGAGTAGCTCTTGTCTATTCCATATTTGGCTTAAGGAAATTTATCTGTGCTCATTTCAATGTCTGGTTTTATGCAGCACCCCAACTCACCTTTACCCTTAAGCAAGCATAAGTTGGTTTTCTAAATTTGAGACCCTGTTCTGTTCTGTAATTCAGTTCCTGTGTAGCCAAGTTTACATTCCGTGTATTACTGATATCTTATGATGTTTCTTTTTCTGTGTGACTTATTTCAGTTAGAATCATCATACCTGAATCCACTCATTGTGCTGCTAAGGGCCTGATGACATAGATTTCATTGCTGAGTGATATTGCTTTGTAAGTAAATACCACAACTTCTTTATCCATTTTTCACTTTCTGCGATGTTGAACTTGTACTGTAAACGAGGTTCTTGTAAACAGAGGCGTCCCAAACTTTGGGGTGGCTGTGTCTTTTTGATTTTAATTTCCCTAAGCTATAGGACCATAAGTGGAAGTGCCCTAGGCTCTGTTGCTTTGTTTTTTAGATGTTTCAGGAAACACCATACACTTCTCCCGAGTGTCTGTTGGCAATTTACATCCCGCCCATCAGCATAACAAGGCTCCCAGTTCTCCATGGCCTGTCCTGCCTTTCTGGATTTTACACTTTTTTCAGATGGCCCTTTTGACCGCGGGGAAGTGAGACTTCATTGTAGTGCAGATTTCCTTTGCAAGCTTGCTTGGTTGGCCAAAAAGGGCGTATGCGTTTTTTCCTGAATATATTCAGGAAAAAACGCATACGCCCTTTTTGGCCAAGTGCATCATTGTGGACGTTCTGCCTCTTTTCCTATGCTTTCAATGCAATTCCAGTCTACCTCCTGAAATCGGTTTCCTGCAATTCTGCCCCGCTTTCAAGTCCTCTTGGCAGCCTTACTTCAGTATATTTTTGGACGATAGCTGTCATTTATAACTCTGCAGGTTTGTGAATTACAGTGCCCCTGAGCTCCTTTCTTCAACTCGCTTTCTTTTGAGCTGGCCGCAACACCGCAGGATGGCTTCAGGCCCTAATCTGGTTCCGGCACGGCACGCTGAGCCTTTGGTTAATTCCTCTTCCTGGTGGGAAATGAGAGTTAAATTTGCCCGTCCAGACACCTCCAGCTAGTCTCTCATTGGTTCTCGCTATTCCTGTTCATCTTCCGCAGAAATTGCAAACTGGGCCAAACAGGAGGTTAAAGGGACTGACTCTCCAAGTCGGGAGGGTGTTAGTAAAGCGTCTGGAATGTTGCACCCGAGTACCAGGGTACGAAAACTGAGACATATTTGAACACGTCTCCCGATCACATGGTTGATCATACTCTAGGTTCCACATGCATGTTTTAGCTGAAGGAAGAATACCTTAAACCTGGGTAGTTGAAACCCGTGGAATGGGTACCATGCAATATGACTTCAAAGGGTCTTCATTTGCTCACCGAACCTCTCCAATCCTATCACTGCTGCGTTTATGCCCCTGTACACATGCTTGATTCTCTTTCGGAGACATAGCAATCCATAGGTTTTAAGATACTTACTAGTCAGGTACATTCTTAGGCATTTAATATGCGGTGTTGAGTCCATTTCGTTGAGCAAGGAGTAGCTCTTGTCTATTCCATATTTGGCTTAAGGAACTTTATCTGTGCTCATTTCAATCTCTGGTTTTATGCAGCACCCCAACTCACCTTTCCCCTTAAGCAAGCATAAGTTGGTTTTCTAAATTTGAGACCCTGTTCTGTTCTGTAATTCAGTTCCTGTGTAGCCAAGTTTACATTCCGTGTATTACTGATATCTTATGATGTTTCTTTTTCTGTGTGACTTATTTCAGTTAGAATCATCATACCTGAATCCATTCATTGTGCTGCTAAGGGCCTGATGACATAGATTTCATTGCTGAGTGATATTGCTTTGTAAGTAAATACCACAACTTCTTTATCCATTTTTCACTTTCTGCGATGTTGAACTTGTACTGTAAACGAGGTTCTTGTAAACAGAGGCGTCCCAAACTTTGGGGTGGCTGTGTCTTTTTGATTTTAATTTCCCTAAGCTATAGGACCATAAGTGGAAGTGCCCTAGGCTCTGTTGCTTTGTTTTTTAGATGTTTCAGGAAACACCATACACTTCTCCCGAGTGTCTGTTGGCAATTTACATCCCGCCCATCAGCATAACAAGGCTCCCAGTTCTCCATGGCCTGTCCTGCCTTTCTGGATTTTACACTTTTTTCAGATGGCCCTTTTGACCGGGGGGAAGTGAGACTTCATTGTAGTGCAGATTTCCTTTGCAAGCTTGCTTGGTTGGCCAAAAAGGGCGTATGCGTTTTTTCCTGAATATATTCAGGAAAAAACGCATACGCCCTTTTTGGCCAAGTGCATCATTGTGGACGTTCTGCCTCTTTTCCTATGCTTTCAATGCAATTCCAGTCTGCCTCCTGAAATCGGTTTCCTGCAATTCTGCCCCGCTTTCAAGTCCTCTTGGCAGCCTTACTTCAGTATATTTTTGGACGATAGCTGTCATTTATAACTCTGCAGGTTTGTGAATTACAGTGCCCCTGAGCTCCTTTCTTCAACTCGCTTTCTTTTGAGCTGGCCGCAACACCGCAGGATGGCTTCAGGCCCTAATCTGGTTCCGGCACGGCACGCTGAGCCTTTGGTTAATTCCTCTTCCTGGTGGGAAATGAGAGTTAAATTTGCCCGTCCAGACACCTCCAGCTAGTCTCTCATTGGTTCTCGCTATTCCTGTTCATCTTCCGCAGAAATTGCAAACTGGGCCAAACAGGAGGTTAAAGGGACTGACTCTCCAAGTCGGGAGGGTGTTAGTAAAGCGTCTGGAATGTTGCACCCGAGTACCAGGGTACGAAAACTGAGACATATTTGAACACGTCTCCCGATCACATGGTTGATCATACTCTAGGTTCCACATGCATGTTTTAGCTGAAGGAAGAATACCTTAAACCTGGGTAGTTGAAACCCGTGGAATGGGTACCATGCAATATGACTTCAAAGGGTCTTCATTTGCTCACCGAACCTCTCCAATCCTATCACTGCTGCGTTTATGCCCCTGTACACATGCTTGATTCTCTTTCGGAGACATAGCAATCCATAGGTTTTAAGATACTTACTAGTCAGGTACATTCTTAGGCATTTAATATGCGGTGTTGAGTCCATTTCGTTGAGCAAGGAGTAGCTCTTGTCTATTCCATATTTGGCTTAAGGAACTTTATCTGTGCTCATTTCAATCTCTGGTTTTATGCAGCACCCCAACTCACCTTTCCCCTTAAGCAAGCATAAGTTGGTTTTCTAAATTTGAGACCCTGTTCTGTTCTGTAATTCAGTTCCTGTGTAGCCAAGTTTACATTCCGTGTATTACTGATATCTTATGATGTTTCTTTTTCTGTGTGACTTATTTCAGTTAGAATCATCATACCTGAATCCACTCATTGTGCTGCTAAGGGCCTGATGACATAGATTTCATTGCTGAGTGATATTGCTTTGTAAGTAAATACCACAACTTCTTTATCCATTTTTCACTTTCTGCGATGTTGAACTTGTACTGTAAATGAGGTTCTTGTAAACAGAGGCGTCCCAAACTTTGGGGTGGCTGTGTCTTTTTGATTTTAATTTCCCTAAGCTATAGGACCATAAGTGGAAGTGCCCTAGGCTCTGTTGCTTTGTTTTTTAGATGTTTCAGGAAACACCATACACTTCTCCCGAGTGTCTGTTGGCAATTTACATCCCGCCCATCAGCATAACAAGGCTCCCAGTTCTCCATGGCCTGTCCTGCCTTTCTGGATTTTACACTTTTTTCAGATGGCCCTTTTGACCGGGGGGAAGTGAGACTTCATTGTAGTGCAGATTTCCTTTGCAAGCTTGCTTGGTTGGCCAAAAAGGGCGTATGCGTTTTTTCCTGAATATATTCAGGAAAAAACGCATACGCACTTTTTGGCCAAGTGCATCATTGTGGACGTTCTGCCTCTTTTCCTATGCTTTCAATGCAATTCCAGTCTGCCTCCTGAAATCGGTTTCCTGCAATTCTGCCCCGCTTTCAAGTCCTCTTGGCAGCCTTACTTCAGTATATTTTTGGACGATAGCTGTCATTTATAACTCTGCAGGTTTGTGAATTACAGTGCCCCTGAGCTCCTTTCTTCAACTCGCTTTCTTTTGAGCTGGCCGCAACACCGCAGGATGGCTTCAGGCCCTAATCTGGTTCCGGCACGGCACGCTGAGCCTTTGGTTAATTCCTCTTCCTGGTGGGAAATGAGAGTTAAATTTGCCCGTCCAGACACCTCCAGCTAGTCTCTCATTGGTTCTCGCTATTCCTGTTCATCTTCCGCAGAAATTGCAAACTGGGCCAAACAGGAGGTTAAAGGGACTGACTCTCCAAGTCGGGAGGGTGTTAGTAAAGCGTCTGGAATGTTGCACCCGAGTACCAGGGTACGAAAACTGAGACATATTTGAACACGTCTCCCGATCACATGGTTGATCATACTCTAGGTTCCACATGCATGTTTTAGCTGAAGGAAGAATACCTTAAACCTGGGTAGTTGAAACCCGTGGAATGGGTACCATGCAATATGACTTCAAAGGGTCTTCATTTGCTCACCGAACCTCTCCAATCCTATCACTGCTGCGTTTATGCCCCTGTACACATGCTTGATTCTCTTTCGGAGACATAGCAATCCATAGGTTTTAAGATACTTACTAGTCAGGTACATTCTTAGGCATTTAATATGCGGTGTTGAGTCCATTTCGTTGAGCAAGGAGTAGCTCTTGTCTATTCCATATTTGGCTTAAGGAACTTTATCTGTGCTCATTTCAATCTCTGGTTTTATGCAGCACCCCAACTCACCTTTCCCCTTAAGCAAGCATAAGTTGGTTTTCTAAATTTGAGACCCTGTTCTGTTCTGTAATTCAGTTCCTGTGTAGCCAAGTTTACATTCCGTGTATTACTGATATCTTATGATGTTTCTTTTTCTGTGTGACTTATTTCAGTTAGAATCATCATACCTGAATCCATTCATTGTGCTGCTAAGGGCCTGATGACATAGATTTCATTGCTGAGTGATATTGCTTTGTAAGTAAATACCACAACTTCTTTATCCATTTTTCACTTTCTGCGATGTTGAACTTGTACTGTAAATGAGGTTCTTGTAAACAGAGGCGTCCCAAACTTTGGGGTGGCTGTGTCTTTTTGATTTTAATTTCCCTAAGCTATAGGACCATAAGTGGAAGTGCCCTAGGCTCTGTTGCTTTGTTTTTTAGATGTTTCAGGAAACACCATACACTTCTCCCGAGTGTCTGTTGGCAATTTACATCCCGCCCATCAGCATAACAAGGCTCCCAGTTCTCCATGGCCTGTCCTGCCTTTCTGGATTTTACACTTTTTTCAGATGGCCCTTTTGACCGGGGGGAAGTGAGACTTCATTGTAGTGCAGATTTCCTTTGCAAGCTTGCTTGGTTGGCCAAAAAGGGCGTATGCGTTTTTTCCTGAATATATTCAGGAAAAAACGCATACGCCCTTTTTGGCCAAGTGCATCATGGTGGACGTTCTGCCTCTTTTCCTATGCTTTCAATGCAATTCCAGTCTGCCTCCTGAAATCGGTTTCCTGCAATTCTGCCCCGCTTTCAAGTCCTCTTGGCAGCCTTACTTCAGTATATTTTTGGACGATAGCTGTCATTTATAACTCTGCAGGTTTGTGAATTACAGTGCCCCTGAGCTCCTTTCTTCAACTCGCTTTCTTTTGAGCTGGCCGCAACACCGCAGGATGGCTTCAGGCCCTAATCTGGTTCCGGCACGGCACGCTGAGCCTTTGGTTAATTCCTCTTCCTGGTGGGAAATGAGAGTTAAATTTGCCCGTCCAGACACCTCCAGCTAGTCTCTCATTGGTTCTCGCTATTCCTGTTCATCTTCCGCAGAAATTGCAAACTGGGCCAAACAGGAGGTTAAAGGGACTGACTCTCCAAGTTGGGAGGGTGTTAGTAAAGCGTCTGGAATGTTGCACCCGAGTACCAGGGTACGAAAACTGAGACATATTTGAACACGTCTCCCGATCACATGGTTGATCATACTCTAGGTTCCACATGCATGTTTTAGCTGAAGGAAGAATACCTTAAACCTGGGTAGTTGAAACCCGTGGAATGGGTACCATGCAATATGACTTCAAAGGGTCTTCATTTGCTCACCGAACCTCTCCAATCCTATCACTGCTGCGTTTATGCCCCTGTACACATGCTTGATTCTCTTTCGGAGACATAGCAATCCATAGGTTTTAAGATACTTACTAGTCAGGTACATTCTTAGGCATTTAATATGCGGTGTTGAGTCCATTTCGTTGAGCAAGGAGTAGCTCTTGTCTATTCCATATTTGGCTTAAGGAACTTTATCTGTGCTCATTTCAATCTCTGGTTTTATGCAGCACCCCAACTCACCTTTCCCCTTAAGCAAGCATAAGTTGGTTTTCTAAATTTGAGACCCTGTTCTGTTCTGTAATTCAGTTCCTGTGTAGCCAAGTTTACATTCCGTGTATTACTGATATCTTATGATGTTTCTTTTTCTGTGTGACTTATTTCAGTTAGAATCATCATACCTGAATCCATTCATTGTGCTGCTAAGGGCCTGATGACATAGATTTCATTGCTGAGTGATATTGCTTTGTAAGTAAATACCACAACTTCTTTATCCATTTTTCACTTTCTGCGATGTTGAACTTGTACTGTAAACGAGGTTCTTGTAAACAGAGGCGTCCCAAACTTTGGGGTGGCTGTGTCTTTTTGATTTTAATTTCCCTAAGCTATAGGACCATAAGTGGAAGTGCCCTAGGCTCTGTTGCTTTGTTTTTTAGATGTTTCAGGAAACACCATACACTTCTCCCGAGTGTCTGTTGGCAATTTACATCCCGCCCATCAGCATAACAAGGCTCCCAGTTCTCCATGGCCTGTCCTGCCTTTCTGGATTTTACACTTTTTTCAGATGGCCCTTTTGACCGGGGGGAAGTGAGACTTCATTGTAGTGCAGATTTCCTTTGCAAGCTTGCTTGGTTGGCCAAAAAGGGCGTATGCGTTTTTTCCTGAATATATTCAGGAAAAAACGCATACGCCCTTTTTGGCCAAGTGCATCATGGTGGACGTTCTGCCTCTTTTCCTATGCTTTCAATGCAATTCCAGTCTGCCTCCTGAAATCGGTTTCCTGCAATTCTGCCCCGCTTTCAAGTCCTCTTGGCAGCCTTACTTCAGTATATTTTTGGACGATAGCTGTCATTTATAACTCTGCAGGTTTGTGAATTACAGTGCCCCTGAGCTCCTTTCTTCAACTCGCTTTCTTTTGAGCTGGCCGCAACACCGCAGGATGGCTTCAGGCCCTAATCTGGTTCCGGCACGGCACGCTGAGCCTTTGGTTAATTCCTCTTCCTGGTGGGAAATGAGAGTTAAATTTGCCCGTCCAGACACCTCCAGCTAGTCTCTCATTGGTTCTCGCTATTCCTGTTCATCTTCCGCAGAAATTGCAAACTGGGCCAAACAGGAGGTTAAAGGGACTGACTCTCCAAGTCGGGAGGGTGTTAGTAAAGCGTCTGGAATGTTGCACCCGAGTACCAGGGTACGAAAACTGAGACATATTTGAACACGTCTCCCGATCACATGGTTGATCATACTCTAGGTTCCACATGCATGTTTTAGCTGAAGGAAGAATACCTTAAACCTGGGTAGTTGAAACCCGTGGAATGGGTACCATGCAATATGACTTCAAAGGGTCTTCATTTGCTCACCGAACCTCTCCAATCCTATCACTGCTGCGTTTATGCCCCTGTACACATGCTTGATTCTCTTTCGGAGACATAGCAATCCATAGGTTTTAAGATACTTACTAGTCAGGTACATTCTTAGGCATTTAATATGCGGTGTTGAGTCCATTTCGTTGAGCAAGGAGTAGCTCTTGTCTATTCCATATTTGGCTTAAGGAACTTTATCTGTGCTCATTTCAATGTCTGGTTTTATGCAGCACCCCAACTCACCTTTACCCTTAAGCAAGCATAAGTTGGTTTTCTAAATTTGAGACCCTGTTCTGTTCTGTAATTCAGTTCCTGTGTAGCCAAGTTTACATTCCGTGTATTACTGATATCTTATGATGTTTCTTTTTCTGTGTGACTTATTTCAGTTAGAATCATCATACCTGAATCCACTCATTGTGCTGCTAAGGGCCTGATGACATAGATTTCATTGCTGAGTGATATTGCTTTGTAAGTAAATACCACAACTTCTTTATCCATTTTTCACTTTCTGCGATGTTGAACTTGTACTGTAAACGAGGTTCTTGTAAACAGAGGCGTCCCAAACTTTGGGGTGGCTGTGTCTTTTTGATTTTAATTTCCCTAAGCTATAGGACCATAAGTGGAAGTGCCCTAGGCTCTGTTGCTTTGTTTTTTAGATGTTTCAGGAAACACCATACACTTCTCCCGAGTGTCTGTTGGCAATTTACATCCCGCCCATCAGCATAACAAGGCTCCCAGTTCTCCATGGCCTGTCCTGCCTTTCTGGATTTTACACTTTTTTCAGATGGCCCTTTTGACCGGGGGGAAGTGAGACTTCATTGTAGTGCAGATTTCCTTTGCAAGCTTGCTTGGTTGGCCAAAAAGGGCGTATGCGATTTTTCCTGAATATATTCAGGAAAAAACGCATACGCCCTTTTTGGCCAAGTGCATCATTGTGGACGTTCTGCCTCTTCTCCTATGCTTTCAATGCAATTCCAGTCTGCCTCCTGAAATCGGTTTCCTGCAATTCTGCCCCGCTTTCAAGTCCTCTTGGCAGCCTTACTTCAGTATATTTTTGGACGATAGCTGTCATTTATAACTCTGCAGGTTTGTGAATTACAGTGCCCCTGAGCTCCTTTCTTCAACTCGCTTTCTTTTGAGCTGGCCGCAACACCGCAGGATGGCTTCAGGCCCTAATCTGGTTCCGGCACGGCACGCTGAGCCTTTGGTTAATTCCTCTTCCTGGTGGGAAATGAGAGTTAAATTTGCCCGTCCAGACACCTCCAGCTAGTCTCTCATTGGTTCTCGCTATTCCTGTTCATCTTCCGCAGAAATTGCAAACTGGGCCAAACAGGAGGTTAAAGGGACTGACTCTCCAAGTCGGGAGGGTGTTAGTAAAGCGTCTGGAATGTTGCACCCGAGTACCAGGGTACGAAAACTGAGACATATTTGAACACGTCTCCCGATCACATGGTTGATCATACTCTAGGTTCCACATGCATGTTTTAGCTGAAGGAAGAATACCTTAAACCTGGGTAGTTGAAACCCGTGGAATGGGTACCATGCAATATGACTTCAAAGGGTCTTCATTTGCTCACCGAACCTCTCCAATCCTATCACTGCTGCGTTTATGCCCCTGTACACATGCTTGATTCTCTTTCGGAGACATAGCAATCCATAGGTTTTAAGATACTTACTAGTCAGGTACATTCTTAGGCATTTAATATGCGGTGTTGAGTCCATTTCGTTGAGCAAGGAGTAGCTCTTGTCTATTCCATATTTGGCTTAAGGAACTTTATCTGTGCTCATTTCAATCTCTGGTTTTATGCAGCACCCCAACTCACCTTTCCCCTTAAGCAAGCATAAGTTGGTTTTCTAAATTTGAGACCCTGTTCTGTTCTGTAATTCAGTTCCTGTGTAGCCAAGTTTACATTCCGTGTATTACTGATATCTTATGATGTTTCTTTTTCTGTGTGACTTATTTCAGTTAGAATCATCATACCTGAATCCACTCATTGTGCTGCTAAGGGCCTGATGACATAGATTTCATTGCTGAGTGATATTGCTTTGTAAGTAAATACCACAACTTCTTTATCCATTTTTCACTTTCTGCGATGTTGAACTTGTACTGTAAACGAGGTTCTTGTAAACAGAGGCGTCCCAAACTTTGGGGTGGCTGTGTCTTTTTGATTTTAATTTCCCTAAGCTATAGGACCATAAGTGGAAGTGCCCTAGGCTCTGTTGCTTTGTTTTTTAGATGTTTCAGGAAACACCATACACTTCTCCCGAGTGTCTGTTGGCAATTTACATCCCGCCCATCAGCATAACAAGGCTCCCAGTTCTCCATGGCCTGTCCTGCCTTTCTGGATTTTACACTTTTTTCAGATGGCCCTTTTGACCGGGGGGAAGTGAGACTTCATTGTAGTGCAGATTTCTTTGCAAGCTTGCTTGGTTGGCCAAAAAGGGCGTATGCGTTTTTTCCTGAATATATTCAGGAAAAAACGCATACGCCCTTTTTGGCCAAGTGCATCATGGTGGACGTTCTGCCTCTTTTCCTATGCTTTCAATGCAATTCCAGTCTGCCTCCTGAAATCGGTTTCCTGCAATTCTGCCCCGCTTTCAAGTCCTCTTGGCAGCCTTACTTCAGTATATTTTTGGACGATAGCTGTCATTTATAACTCTGCAGGTTTGTGAATTACAGTGCCCCTGAGCTCCTTTCTTCAACTCGCTTTCTTTTGAGCTGGCCGCAACACCGCAGGATGGCTTCAGGCCCTAATCTGGTTCCGGCACGGCACGCTGAGCCTTTGGTTAATTCCTCTTCCTGGTGGGAAATGAGAGTTAAATTTGCCCGTCCAGACACCTCCAGCTAGTCTCTCATTGGTTCTCGCTATTCCTGTTCATCTTCCGCAGAAATTGCAAACTGGGCCAAACAGGAGGTTAAAGGGACTGACTCTCCAAGTCGGGAGGGTGTTAGTAAAGCATCTGGAATGTTGCACCCGAGTACCAGGGTACGAAAACTGAGACATATTTGAACACGTCTCCCGATCACATGGTTGATCATACTCTAGGTTCCACATGCATGTTTTAGCTGAAGGAAGAATACCTTAAACCTGGGTAGTTGAAACCCGTGGAATGGGTACCATGCAATATGACTTCAAAGGGTCTTCATTTGCTCACCGAACCTCTCCAATCCTATCACTGCTGCATTTATGCCCCTGTACACATGCTTGATTCTCTTTCGGAGACATAGCAATCCATAGGTTTTAAGATACTTACTAGTCAGGTACATTCTTAGGCGTTTAATATGGGGTGTTGAGTCCATTTCGTTGAGCAAGGAGTAGCTCTTGTCTATTCCATATTTGGCTTAAGGAACTTTATCTGTGCTCATTTCAATCTCTGGTTTTATGCAGCACCCCAACTCACCTTTCCCCTTAAGCAAGCATAAGTTGGTTTTCTAAATTTGAGACCCTGTTCTGTTCTGTAATTCAGTTCCTGTGTAGCCAAGTTTACATTCCGTGTATTACTGATATCTTATGATGTTTCTTTTTCTGTGTGACTTATTTCAGTTAGAATCATCATACCTGAATCCACTCATTGTGCTGCTAAGGGCCTGATGACATAGATTTCATTGCTGAGTGATATTGCTTTGTAAGTAAATACCACAACTTCTTTATCCATTTTTCACTTTCTGCGATGTTGAACTTGTACTGTAAACGAGGTTCTTGTAAACAGAGGCGTCCCAAACTTTGGGGTGGCTGTGTCTTTTTGATTTTAATTTCCCTAAGCTATAGGACCATAAGTGGAAGTGCCCTAGGCTCTGTTGCTTTGTTTTTTAGATGTTTCAGGAAACACCATACACTTCTCCCGAGTGTCTGTTGGCAATTTACATCCCGCCCATCAGCATAACAAGGCTCCCAGTTCTCCATGGCCTGTCCTGCCTTTCTGGATTTTACACTTTTTTCAGATGGCCCTTTTGACCGGGGGGAAGTGAGACTTCATTGTAGTGCAGATTTCCTTTGCAAGCTTGCTTGGTTGGCCAAAAAGGGCGTATGCGTTTTTTCCTGAATATATTCAGGAAAAAACGCATACGCCCTTTTTGGCCAAGTGTATCATTGTGGACGTTCTGCCTCTTTTCCTATGCTTTCAATGCAATTCCAGTCTACCTCCTGAAATCGGTTTCCTGCAATTCTGCCCCGCTTTCAAGTCCTCTTGGCAGCCTTACTTCAGTATATTTTTGGACGATAGCTGTCATTTATAACTCTGCAGGTTTGTGAATTACAGTGCCCCTGAGCTCCTTTCTTCAACTCGCTTTCTTTTGAGCTGGCCGCAACACCGCAGGATGGCTTCAGGCCCTAATCTGGTTCCGGCACGGCACGCTGAGCCTTTGGTTAATTCCTCTTCCTGGTGGGAAATGAGAGTTAAATTTGCCCGTCCAGACACCTCCAGCTAGTCTCTCATTGGTTCTCGCTATTCCTGTTCATCTTCCGCAGAAATTGCAAACTGGGCCAAACAGGAGGTTAAAGGGACTGACTCTCCAAGTCGGGAGGGTGTTAGTAAAGCGTCTGGAATGTTGCACCCGAGTACCAGGGTACGAAAACTGAGACATATTTGAACACGTCTCCCGATCACATGGTTGATCATACTCTAGGTTCCACATGCATGTTTTAGCTGAAGGAAGAATACCTTAAACCTGGGTAGTTGAAACCCGTGGAATGGGTACCATGCAATATGACTTCAAAGGGTCTTCATTTGCTCACCGAACCTCTCCAATCCTATCACTGCTGCGTTTATGCCTCTGTACACATGCTTGATTCTCTTTCGGAGACATAGCAATCCATAGGTTTTAAGATACTTACTAGTCAGGTACATTCTTAGGCTTTTCATATGCGGTGTTGAGTCCATTTCGTTGAGCAAGGAGTAGCTCTTGTCTATTCCATATTTGGCTTAAGGAACTTTATCTGTGCTCATTTCAATCTCTGGTTTTATGCAGCACCCCAACTCACCTTTCCCCTTAAGCAAGCATAAGTTGGTTTTCTAAATTTGAGACCCTGTTCTGTTCTGTAATACAGTTCCTGTGTAGCCAAGTTTACATTCCGTGTATTACTGATATCTTATGATGTTTCTTCTTCTGTGTGACTTATTTCAGTTAGAATCATCATACCTGAATCCACTCATTGTGCTGCTAAGGGCCTGATGACATAGATTTCATTGCTGAGTGATATTGCTTTGTAAGTAAATACCACAACTTCTTTATCCATTTTTCACTTTCTGCGATGTTGAACTTGTACTGTAAACGAGGTTCTTGTAAACAGAGGCGTCCCAAACTTTGGGGTGGCTGTGTCTTTTTGATTTTAATTTCCCTAAGCTATAGGACCATAAGTGGAAGTGCCCTAGGCTCTGTTGCTTTGTTTTTTAGATGTTTCAGGAAACACCATACACTTCTCCCGAGTGTCTGTTGGCAATTTACATCCCGCCCATCAGCATAACAAGGCTCCCAGTTCTCCATGGCCTGTCCTGTCGTTCTGGATTTTACACTTTTTTCAGATGGCCCTTTTGACCGGGGGGAAGTGAGACTTCATTGTAGTGCAGATTTCCTTTGCAAGCTTGCTTGGTTGGCCAAAAAGGGCGTATGCGTTTTTTCCTGAATATATTCAGGAAAAAACGCATACGCCCTTTTTGGCCAAGTGCATCATGGTGGACGTTCTGCCTCTTTTCCTATGCTTTCAATGCAATTCCAGTCTACCTCCTGAAATCGGTTTCCTGCAATTCTGCCCCGCTTTCAAGTCCTCTTGGCAGCCTTACTTCAGTATATTTTTGGACGATAGCTGTCATTTATAACTCTGCAGGTTTGTGAATTACAGTGCCCCTGAGCTCCTTTCTTCAACTCGCTTTCTTTTGAGCTGGCCGCAACACCGCAGGATGGCTTCAGGCCCTAAACTGGTTCCGGCATGGCACGCTGAGCCTTTGGTTAATTCCTCTTCCTGGTGGGAAATGAGAGTTAAATTTGCCCGTCCAGACACCTCCAGCTAGTCTCTCATTGGTTCTCGCTATTCCTGTTCATCTTCCGCAGAAATTGCAAACTGGGCCAAACAGGAGGTTAAAGGGACTGACTCTCCAAGTCGGGAGGGTGTTAGTAAAGCGTCTGGAATGTTGCACCCGAGTACCAGGGTACGAAAACTGAGACATATTTGAACACGTCTCCCGATCACATGGTTGATCATACTCTAGGTTCCACATGCATGTTTTAGCTGAAGGAAGAATACCTTAAACCTGGGTAGTTGAAACCCGTGGAATGGGTACCATGCAATATGACTTCAAAGGGTCTTCATTTGCTCACCGAACCTCTCCAATCCTATCACTGCTGCGTTTATGCCCCTGTACACATGCTTGATTCTCTTTCGGAGACATAGCAATCCATAGGTTTTAAGATACTTACTAGTCAGGTACATTCTTAGGCGTTTAATATGCGGTGTTGAGTCCATTTCGTTGAGCAAGGAGTAGCTCTTGTCTATTCCATATTTGGCTTAAGGAACTTTATCTGTGCTCATTTCAATCTCTGGTTTTATGCAGCACCCCAACTCACCTTTCCCCTTAAGCAAGCATAAGTTGGTTTTCTAAATTTGAGACCCTGTTCTGTTCTGTAATTCAGTTCCTGTGTAGCCAAGTTTACATTCCGTGTATTACTGATATCTTATGATGTTTCTTTTTCTGTGTGACTTATTTCAGTTAGAATCATCATACCTGAATCCACTCATTGTGCTGCTAAGGGCCTGATGACATAGATTTCATTGCTGAGTGATATTGCTTTGTAAGTAAATACCACAACTTCTTTATCCATTTTTCACTTTCTGCGATGTTGAACTTGTACTGTAAACGAGGTTCTTGTAAACAGAGGCGTCCCAAACTTTGGGGTGGCTGTGTCTTTTTGATTTTAATTTCCCTAAGCTATAGGACCATAAGTGGAAGTGCCCTAGGCTCTGTTGCTTTGTTTTTTAGATGTTTCAGGAAACACCATACACTTCTCCCGAGTGTCTGTTGGCAATTTACATCCCGCCCATCAGCATAACAAGGCTCCCAGTTCTCCATGGCCTGTCCTGCCTTTCTGGATTTTACACTTTTTTCAGATGGCCCTTTTGACCGGGGGGAAGTGAGACTTCATTGTAGTGCAGATTTCCTTTGCAAGCTTGCTTGGTTGACCAAAAAGGGCGTATGCGTTTTTTCCTGAATATATTCAGGAAAAAACGCATACGCCCTTTTTGGCCAAGTGCATCATTGTGGACGTTCTGCCTCTTTTCCTATGCTTTCAATGCAATTCCAGTCTACCTCCTGAAATCGGTTTCCTGCAATTCTGCCCCGCTTTCAAGTCCTCTTGGCAGCCTTACTTCAGTATATTTTTGGACGATAGCTGTCATTTATAACTCTGCAGGTTTGTGAATTACAGTGCCCCTGAGCTCCTTTCTTCAACTCGCTTTCTTTTGAGCTGGCCGCAACACCGCAGGATGGCTTCAGGCCCTAATCTGGTTCCGGCACGGCACGCTGAGCCTTTGGTTAATTCCTCTTCCTGGTGGGAAATGAGAGTTAAATTTGCCCGTCCAGACACCTCCAGCTAGTCTCTCATTGGTTCTCGCTATTCCTGTTCATCTTCCGCAGAAATTGCAAACTGGGCCAAACAGGAGGTTAAAGGGACTGACTCTCCAAGTCGGGAGGGTGTTAGTAAAGCGTCTGGAATGTTGCACCCGAGTACCAGGGTACGAAAACTGAGACATATTTGAACACGTCTCCCGATCACATGGTTGATCATACTCTAGGTTCCACATGCATGTTTTAGCTGAAGGAAGAATACCTTAAACCTGGGTAGTTGAAACCCGTGGAATGGGTACCATGCAATATGACTTCAAAGGGTCTTCATTTGCTCACCGAACCTCTCCAATCCTATCACTGCTGCGTTTATGCCTCTGTACACATGCTTGATTCTCTTTCGGAGACATAGCAATCCATAGGTTTTAAGATACTTACTAGTCAGGTACATTCTTAGGCTTTTCATATGCGGTGTTGAGTCCATTTCGTTGAGCAAGGAGTAGCTCTTGTCTATTCCATATATGGCTTAAGGAACTTTATCTGTGCTCATTTCAATCTCTGGTTTTATGCAGCACCCCAACTCACCTTTCCCCTTAAGCAAGCATAAGTTGGTTTTCTAAATTTGAGACCCTGTTCTGTTCTGTAATTCAGTTCCTGTGTAGCCAAGTTTACATTCCGTGTATTACTGATATCTTATGATGTTTCTTTTTCTGTGTGACTTATTTCAGTTAGAATCATCATACCTGAATCCACTCATTGTGCTGCTAAGGGCCTGATGACATAGATTTCATTGCTGAGTGATATTGCTTTGTAAGTAAATACCACAACTTCTTTATCCATTTTTCACTTTCTGCGATGTTGAACTTGTACTGTAAACGAGGTTCTTGTAAACAGAGGCGTCCCAAACTTTGGGGTGGCTGTGTCTTTTTGATTTTAATTTCCCTAAGCTATAGGACCATAAGTGGAAGTGCCCTAGGCTCTGTTGCTTTGTTTTTTAGATGTTTCAGGAAACACCATACACTTCTCCCGAGTGTCTGTAGGCAATTTACATCCCGCCCATCAGCATAACAAGGCTCCCAGTTCTCCATGGCCTGTCCTGTCGTTCTGGATTTTACACTTTTTTCAGATGGCCCTTTTGACCGGGGGGAAGTGAGACTTCATTGTAGTGCAGATTTCCTTTGCAAGCTTGCTTGGTTGGCCAAAAAGGGCGTATGCGTTTTTTCCTGAATATATTCAGGAAAAAACGCATACGCCCTTTTTGGCCAAGTGCATCATGGTGGACGTTCTGCCTCTTTTCCTATGCTTTCAATGCAATTCCAGTCTGCCTCCTGAAATCGGTTTCCTGCAGTTCTGCCCCGCTTTCAAGTCCTCTTGGCAGCCTTACTTCAGTATATTTTTGGACGATAGCTGTCATTTATAACTCTGCAGGTTTGTGAATTACAGTGCCCCTGAGCTCCTTTCTTCAACTCGCTTTCTTTTGAGCTGGCCGCAACACCGCAGGATGGCTTCAGGCCCTAATCTGGTTCCGGCACGGCACGCTGAGCCTTTGGTTAATTCCTCTTCCTGGTGGGAAATGAGAGTTAAATTTGCCCGTCCAGACACCTCCAGCTAGTCTCTCATTGGTTCTCGCTATTCCTGTTCATCTTCCGCAGAAATTGCAAACTGGGCCAAACAGGAGGTTAAAGGGACTGACTCTCCAAGTCGGGAGGGTGTTAGTAAAGCGTCTGGAATGTTGCACCCGAGTACCAGGGTACGAAAACTGAGACATATTTGAACACGTCTCCCGATCACATGGTTGATCATACTCTAGGTTCCACATGCATGTTTTAGCTGAAGGAAGAATACCTTAAACCTGGGTAGTTGAAACCCGTGGAATGGGTACCATGCAATATGACTTCAAAGGGTCTTCATTTGCTCACCGAACCTCTCCAATCCTATCACTGCTGCGTTTATGCCTCTGTACACATGCTTGATTCTCTTTCGGAGACATAGCAATCCATAGGTTTTAAGATACTTACTAGTCAGGTACATTCTTAGGCTTTTAATATGCGGTGTTGAGTCCATTTCGTTGAGCAAGGAGTAGCTCTTGTCTATTCCATATTTGGCTTAAGGAACTTTATCTGTGCTCATTTCAATCTCTGGTTTTATGCAGCACCCCAACTCACCTTTACCCTTAAGCAAGCATAAGTTGGTTTTCTAAATTTGAGACCCTGTTCTGTTCTGTAATTCAGTTCCTGTGTAGCCAAGTTTACATTCTGTGTATTACTGATATCTTATAATGTTTCTTTTTCTGTGTGACTTATTTCAGTTAGAATCATCATACCTGAATCCACTCATTGTGCTGCTAAGGGCCTGATGACATAGATTTCATTGCTGAGTGATATTGCTTTGTAAGTAAATACCACAACTTCTTTATCCATTTTTCACTTTCTGCGATGTTGAACTTGTACTGTAAACGAGGTTCTTGTAAACAGAGGCGTCCCAAACTTTGGGGTGGCTGTGTCTTTTTGATTTTAATTTCCCTAAGCTATAGGACCATAAGTGGAAGTGCCCTAGGCTCTGTTGCTTTGTTTTTTAGATGTTTCAGGAAACACCATACACTTCTCCCGAGTGTCTGTAGGCAATTTACATCCCGCCCATCAGCATAACAAGGCTCCCAGTTCTCCATGGCCTGTCCTGTCGTTCTGGATTTTACACTTTTTTCAGATGGCCCTTTTGACCGGGGGGAAGTGAGACTTCATTGTAGTGCAGATTTCCTTTGCAAGCTTGCTTGGTTGGCCAAAAAGGGCGTATGCGTTTTTTCCTGAATATATTCAGGAAAAAACGCATACGCCCTTTTTGGCCAAGTGCATCATGGTGGACGTTCTGCCTCTTTTCCTATGCTTTCAATGCAATTCCAGTCTGCCTCCTGAAATCGGTTTCCTGCAATTCTGCCCCGCTTTCAAGTCCTCTTGGCAGCCTTACTTCAGTATATTTTTGGACGATAGCTGTCATTTATAACTCTGCAGGTTTGTGAATTACAGTGCCCCTGAGCTCCTTTCTTCAACTCGCTTTCTTTTGAGCTGGCCGCAACACCGCAGGATGGCTTCAGGCCCTAATCTGGTTCCGGCACGGCACGCTGAGCCTTTGGTTAATTCCTCTTCCTGGTGGGAAATGAGAGTTAAATTTGCCCGTCCAGACACCTCCAGCTAGTCTCTCATTGGTTCTCGCTATTCCTGTTCATCTTCCGCAGAAATTGCAAACTGGGCCAAACAGGAGGTTAAAGGGACTGACTCTCCAAGTCGGGAGGGTGTTAGTAAAGCGTCTGGAATGTTGCACCCGAGTACCAGGGTACGAAAACTGAGACATATTTGAACACGTCTCCCGATCACATGGTTGATCATACTCTAGGTTCCACATGCATGTTTTAGCTGAAGGAAGAATACCTTAAACCTGGGTAGTTGAAACCCGTGGAATGGGTACCATGCAATATGACTTCAAAGGGTCTTCATTTGCTCACCGAACCTCTCCAATCCTATCACTGCTGCGTTTATGCCTCTGTACACATGCTTGATTCTCTTTCGGAGACATAGCAATCCATAGGTTTTAAGATACTTACTAGTCAGGTACATTCTTAGGCTTTTCATATGCGGTGTTGAGTCCATTTCGTTGAGCAAGGAGTAGCTCTTGTCTATTCCATATTTGGCTTAAGGAACTTTATCTGTGCTCATTTCAATCTCTGGTTTTATGCAGCACCCCAACTCACCTTTACCCTTAAGCAAGCATAAGTTGGTTTTCTAAATTTGAGACCCTGTTCTGTTCTGTAATACAGTTCCTGTGTAGCCAAGTTTACATTCCGTGTATTACTGATATCTTATGATGTTTCTTCTTCTGTGTGACTTATTTCAGTTAGAATCATCATACCTGAATCCACTCATTGTGCTGCTAAGGGCCTGATGACATAGATTTCATTGCTGAGTGATATTGCTTTGTAAGTAAATACCACAACTTCTTTATCCATTTTTCACTTTCTGCGATGTTGAACTTGTACTGTAAACGAGGTTCTTGTAAACAGAGGCGTCCCAAACTTTGGGGTGGCTGTGTCTTTTTGATTTTAATTTCCCTAAGCTATAGGACCATAAGTGGAAGTGCCCTAGGCTCTGTTGCTTTGTTTTTTAGATGTTTCAGGAAACACCATACACTTCTCCCGAGTGTCTGTTGGCGATTTACATCCCGCCCATCAGCATAACAAGGCTCCCAGTTCTCCATGGCCTGTCCTGTCGTTCTGGATTTTACACTTTTTTCAGATGGCCCTTTTGACCGGGGGGAAGTGAGACTTCATTGTAGTGCAGATTTCCTTTGCAAGCTTGCTTGGTTGGCCAAAAAGGGCGTATGCGTTTTTTCCTGAATATATTCAGGAAAAAACGCATACGCCCTTTTTGGCCAAGTGCATCATGGTGGACGTTCTGCCTCTTTTCCTATGCTTTCAATGCAATTCCAGTCTGCCTCCTGAAATCGGTTTCCTGCAATTCTGCCCCGCTTTCAAGTCCTCTTGGCAGCCTTACTTCAGTATATTTTTGGACGATAGCTGTCATTTATAACTCTGCAGGTTTGTGAATTACAGTGCCCCTGAGCTCCTTTCTTCAACTCGCTTTCTTTTGAGCTGGCCGCAACACCGCAGGATGGCTTCAGGCCCTAATCTGGTTCCGGCACGGCACGCTGAGCCTTTGGTTAATTCCTCTTCCTGGTGGGAAATGAGAGTTAAATTTGCCCGTCCAGACACCTCCAGCTAGTCTCTCATTGGTTCTCGCTATTCCTGTTCATCTTCCGCAGAAATTGCAAACTGGGCCAAACAGGAGGTTAAAGGGACTGACTCTCCAAGTCGGGAGGGTGTTAGGAAAGCGTCTGGAATGTTGCACCCGAGTACCAGGGTATGAAAACTGAGACATATTTGAACACGTCTCCCGATCACATGGTTGATCATACTCTAGGTTCCACATGCATGTTTTAGCTGAAGGAAGAATACCTTAAACCTGGGTAGTTGAAACCCGTGGAATGGGTACCATGCAATATGACTTCAAAGGGTCTTCATTTGCTCACCGAACCTCTCCAATCCTATCACTGCTGCGTTTATGCCCCTGTACACATGCTTGATTCTCTTTCGGAGACATAGCAATCCATAGGTTTTAAGATACTTACTAGTCAGGTACATTCTTAGGCATTTAATATGCGGTGTTGAGTCCATTTCGTTGAGCAAGGAGTAGCTCTTGTCTATTCCATATTTGGCTTAAGGAACTTTATCTGTGCTCATTTTAATCTCTGGTTTTATGCAGCACCCCAACTCACCTTTACCCTTAAGCAAGCATAAGTTGGTTTTCTAAATTTGAGACCCTGTTCTGTTCTGTAATTCAGTTCCTGTGTAGCCAAGTTTACATTCCGTGTATTACTGATATCTTGTGATGTTTCTTTTTCTGTGTGACTTATTTCAGTTAGAATCATCATACCTGAATCCACTCATTGTGCTGCTAAGGGCCTGATGACATAGATTTCATTGCTGAGTGATATTGCTTTGTAAGTAAATACCACAACTTCTTTATCCATTTTTCACTTTCTGCGATGTTGAACTTGTACTGTAAACGAGGTTCTTGTAAACAGAGGCGTCCCAAACTTTGGGGTGGCTGTGTCTTTTTGATTTTAATTTCCCTAAGCTATAGGACCATAAGTGGAAGTGCCCTAGGCTCTGTTGCTTTGTTTTTTAGATGTTTCAGGAAACACCATACACTTCTCCCGAGTGTCTGTAGGCAATTTACATCCCGCCCATCAGCATAACAAGGCTCCCAGTTCTCCATGGCCTGTCCTGTCGTTCTGGATTTTACACTTTTTTCAGATGGCCCTTTTGACGGGGGGGAAGTGAGACTTCATTGTAGTGCAGATTTCCTTTGCAAGCTTGCTTGGTTGGCCAAAAAGGGCGTATGCGTTTTTTCCTGAATATATTCAGGAAAAAACGCATACGCCCTTTTTGGCCAAGTGCATCATGGTGGACGTTCTGCCTCTTTTCCTATGCTTTCAATGCAATTCCAGTCTGCCTCCTGAAATCGGTTTCCTGCAATTCTGCCCCGCTTTCAAGTCCTCTTGGCAGCCTTACTTCAGTATATTTTTGGACGATAGCTGTCATTTATAACTCTGCAGGTTTGTGAATTACAGTGCCCCTGAGCTCCTTTCTTCAACTCGCTTTCTTTTGAGCTGGCCGCAACACCGCAGGATGGCTTCAGGCCCTAATCTGGTTCCGGCACGGCACGCTGAGCCTTTGGTTAATTCCTCTTCCTGGTGGGAAATGAGAGTTAAATTTGCCCGTCCAGACACCTCCAGCTAGTCTCTCATTGGTTCTCGCTATTCCTGTTCATCTTCCGCAGAAATTGCAAACTGGGCCAAACAGGAGGTTAAAGGGACTGACTCTCCAAGTCGGGAGGGTGTTAGTAAAGCGTCTGGAATGTTGCACCCGAGTACCAGGGTACGAAAACTGAGACATATTTGAACACGTCTCCCGATCACATGGTTGATCATACTCTAGGTTCCACATGCATGTTTTAGCTGAAGGAAGAATACCTTAAACCTGGGTAGTTGAAACCCGTGGAATGGGTACCATGCAATATGACTTCAAAGGGTCTTCATTTGCTCACCGAACCTCTCCAATCCTATCACTGCTGCGTTTATGCCCCTGTACACATGCTTGATTCTCCTTCGGAGACATAGCAATCCATAGGTTTTAAGATACTTACTAGTCAGGTACATTCTTAGGCGTTTAATATGCGGTGTTGAGTCCATTTCGTTGAGCAAGGAGTAGCTCTTGTCTATTCCATATTTGGCTTAAGGAACTTTATCTGTGCTCATTTCAATCTCTGGTTTTATGCAGCACCCCAACTCACCTTTACCCTTAAGCAAGCATAAGTTGGTTTTCTAAATTTGAGACCCTGTTCTGTTCTGTAATTCAGTTCCTGTGTAGCCAAGTTTACATTCCGTGTATTACTGATATCTTATGATGTTTCTTTTTCTGTGTGACTTATTTCAGTTAGAATCATCATACCTGAATCCACTCATTGTGCTGCTAAGGGCCTGATGACATAGATTTCATTGCTGAGTGATATTGCTTTGTAAGTAAATACCACAACTTCTTTATCCATTTTTCACTTTCTGCGATGTTGAACTTGTACTGTAAACGAGGTTCTTGTAAACAGAGGCGTCCCAAACTTTGGGGTGGCTGTGTCTTTTTGATTTTAATTTCCCTAAGCTATAGGACCATAAGTGGAAGTGCCCTAGGCTCTGTTGCTTTGTTTTTTAGATGTTTCAGGAAACACCATACACTTCTCCCGAGTGTCTGTTGGCAATTTACATCCCGCCCATCAGCATAACAAGGCTCCCAGTTCTCCATGGCCTGTCCTGCCTTTCTGGATTTTACACTTTTTTCAGATGGCCCTTTTGACCGGGGGGAAGTGAGACTTCATTGTAGTGCAGATTTCTTTGCAAGCTTGCTTGGTTGGCCAAAAAGGGCGTATGCGTTTTTTCCTGAATATATTCAGGAAAAAACGCATACGCCCTTTTTGGCCAAGTGCATCATGGTGGACGTTCTGCCTCTTTTCCTATGCTTTCAATGCAATTCCAGTCTGCCTCCTGAAATCGGTTTCCTGCAATTCTGCCCCGCTTTCAAGTCCTCTTGGCAGCCTTACTTCAGTATATTTTTGGACGATAGCTGTCATTTATAACTCTGCAGGTTTGTGAATTACAGTGCCCCTGAGCTCCTTTCTTCAACTCGCTTTCTTTTGAGCTGGCCGCAACACCGCAGGATGGCTTCAGGCCCTAATCTGGTTCCGGCACGGCACGCTGAGCCTTTGGTTAATTCCTCTTCCTGGTGGGAAATGAGAGTTAAATTTGCCCGTCCAGACACCTCCAGCTAGTCTCTCATTGGTTCTCGCTATTCCTGTTCATCTTCCGCAGAAATTGCAAACTGGGCCAAACAGGAGGTTAAAGGGACTGACTCTCCAAGTCGGGAGGGTGTTAGTAAAGCATCTGGAATGTTGCACCCGAGTACCAGGGTACGAAAACTGAGACATATTTGAACACGTCTCCCGATCACATGGTTGATCATACTCTAGGTTCCACATGCATGTTTTAGCTGAAGGAAGAATACCTTAAACCTGGGTAGTTGAAACCCGTGGAATGGGTACCATGCAATATGACTTCAAAGGGTCTTCATTTGCTCACCGAACCTCTCCAATCCTATCACTGCTGCGTTTATGCCCCTGTACACATGCTTGATTCTCTTTCGGAGACATAGCAATCCATAGGTTTTAAGATACTTACTAGTCAGGTACATTCTTAGGCGTTTAATATGGGGTGTTGAGTCCATTTCGTTGAGCAAGGAGTAGCTCTTGTCTATTCCATATTTGGCTTAAGGAACTTTATCTGTGCTCATTTCAATCTCTGGTTTTATGCAGCACCCCAACTCACCTTTCCCCTTAAGCAAGCATAAGTTGGTTTTCTAAATTTGAGACCCTGTTCTGTTCTGTAATTCAGTTCCTGTGTAGCCAAGTTTACATTCCGTGTATTACTGATATCTTATGATGTTTCTTTTTCTGTGTGACTTATTTCAGTTAGAATCATCATACCTGAATCCACTCATTGTGCTGCTAAGGGCCTGATGACATAGATTTCATTGCTGAGTGATATTGCTTTGTAAGTAAATACCACAACTTCTTTATCCATTTTTCACTTTCTGCGATGTTGAACTTGTACTGTAAACGAGGTTCTTGTAAACAGAGGCGTCCCAAACTTTGGGGTGGCTGTGTCTTTTTGATTTTAATTTCCCTAAGCTATAGGACCATAAGTGGAAGTGCCCTAGGCTCTGTTGCTTTGTTTTTTAGATGTTTCAGGAAACACCATACACTTCTCCCGAGTGTCTGTTGGCAATTTACATCCCGCCCATCAGCATAACAAGGCTCCCAGTTCTCCATGGCCTGTCCTGCCTTTCTGGATTTTACACTTTTTTCAGATGGCCCTTTTGACCGGGGGGAAGTGAGACTTCATTGTAGTGCAGATTTCCTTTGCAAGCTTGCTTGGTTGGCCAAAAAGGGCGTATGCGTTTTTTCCTGAATATATTCAGGAAAAAACGCATACGCCCTTTTTGGCCAAGTGTATCATTGTGGACGTTCTGCCTCTTTTCCTATGCTTTCAATGCAATTCCAGTCTACCTCCTGAAATCGGTTTCCTGCAATTCTGCCCCGCTTTCAAGTCCTCTTGGCAGCCTTACTTCAGTATATTTTTGGACGATAGCTGTCATTTATAACTCTGCAGGTTTGTGAATTACAGTGCCCCTGAGCTCCTTTCTTCAACTCGCTTTCTTTTGAGCTGGCCGCAACACCGCAGGATGGCTTCAGGCCCTAATCTGGTTCCGGCACGGCACGCTGAGCCTTTGGTTAATTCCTCTTCCTGGTGGGAAATGAGAGTTAAATTTGCCCGTCCAGACACCTCCAGCTAGTCTCTCATTGGTTCTCGCTATTCCTGTTCATCTTCCGCAGAAATTGCAAACTGGGCCAAACAGGAGGTTAAAGGGACTGACTCTCCAAGTCGGGAGGGTGTTAGTAAAGCGTCTGGAATGTTGCACCCGAGTACCAGGGTACGAAAACTGAGACATATTTGAACACGTCTCCCGATCACATGGTTGATCATACTCTAGGTTCCACATGCATGTTTTAGCTGAAGGAAGAATACCTTAAACCTGGGTAGTTGAAACCCGTGGAATGGGTACCATGCAATATGACTTCAAAGGGTCTTCATTTGCTCACCGAACCTCTCCAATCCTATCACTGCTGCGTTTATGCCTCTGTACACATGCTTGATTCTCTTTCGGAGACATAGCAATCCATAGGTTTTAAGATACTTACTAGTCAGGTACATTCTTAGGCTTTTCATATGCGGTGTTGAGTCCATTTCGTTGAGCAAGGAGTAGCTCTTGTCTATTCCATATTTGGCTTAAGGAACTTTATCTGTGCTCATTTCAATCTCTGGTTTTATGCAGCACCCCAACTCACCTTTCCCCTTAAGCAAGCATAAGTTGGTTTTCTAAATTTGAGACCCTGTTCTGTTCTGTAATACAGTTCCTGTGTAGCCAAGTTTACATTCCGTGTATTACTGATATCTTATGATGTTTCTTCTTCTGTGTGACTTATTTCAGTTAGAATCATCATACCTGAATCCACTCATTGTGCTGCTAAGGGCCTGATGACATAGATTTCATTGCTGAGTGATATTGCTTTGTAAGTAAATACCACAACTTCTTTATCCATTTTTCACTTTCTGCGATGTTGAACTTGTACTGTAAACGAGGTTCTTGTAAACAGAGGCGTCCCAAACTTTGGGGTGGCTGTGTCTTTTTGATTTTAATTTCCCTAAGCTATAGGACCATAAGTGGAAGTGCCCTAGGCTCTGTTGCTTTGTTTTTTAGATGTTTCAGGAAACACCATACACTTCTCCCGAGTGTCTGTTGGCAATTTACATCCCGCCCATCAGCATAACAAGGCTCCCAGTTCTCCATGGCCTGTCCTGTCGTTCTGGATTTTACACTTTTTTCAGATGGCCCTTTTGACCGGGGGGAAGTGAGACTTCATTGTAGTGCAGATTTCCTTTGCAAGCTTGCTTGGTTGGCCAAAAAGGGCGTATGCGTTTTTTCCTGAATATATTCAGGAAAAAACGCATACGCCCTTTTTGTCCAAGTGCATCATGGTGGACGTTCTGCCTCTTTTCCTATGCTTTCAATGCAATTCCAGTCTACCTCCTGAAATCGGTTTCCTGCAATTCTGCCCCGCTTTCAAGTCCTCTTGGCAGCCTTACTTCAGTATATTTTTGGACGATAGCTGTCATTTATAACTCTGCAGGTTTGTGAATTACAGTGCCCCTGAGCTCCTTTCTTCAACTCGCTTTCTTTTGAGCTGGCCGCAACACCGCAGGATGGCTTCAGGCCCTAAACTGGTTCCGGCATGGCACGCTGAGCCTTTGGTTAATTCCTCTTCCTGGTGGGAAATGAGAGTTAAATTTGCCCGTCCAGACACCTCCAGCTAGTCTCTCATTGGTTCTCGCTATTCCTGTTCATCTTCCGCAGAAATTGCAAACTGGGCCAAACAGGAGGTTAAAGGGACTGACTCTCCAAGTCGGGAGGGTGTTAGTAAAGCGTCTGGAATGTTGCACCCGAGTACCAGGGTACGAAAACTGAGACATATTTGAACACGTCTCCCGATCACATGGTTGATCATACTCTAGGTTCCACATGCATGTTTTAGCTGAAGGAAGAATACCTTAAACCTGGGTAGTTGAAACCCGTGGAATGGGTACCATGCAATATGACTTCAAAGGGTCTTCATTTGCTCACCGAACCTCTCCAATCCTATCACTGCTGCGTTTATGCCCCTGTACACATGCTTGATTCTCTTTCGGAGACATAGCAATCCATAGGTTTTAAGATACTTACTAGTCAGGTACATTCTTAGGCGTTTAATATGCGGTGTTGAGTCCATTTCGTTGAGCAAGGAGTAGCTCTTGTCTATTCCATATTTGGCTTAAGGAACTTTATCTGTGCTCATTTCAATCTCTGGTTTTATGCAGCACCCCAACTCACCTTTCCCCTTAAGCAAGCATAAGTTGGTTTTCTAAATTTGAGACCCTGTTCTGTTCTGTAATTCAGTTCCTGTGTAGCCAAGTTTACATTCCGTGTATTACTGATATCTTATGATGTTTCTTTTTCTGTGTGACTTATTTCAGTTAGAATCATCATACCTGAATCCACTCATTGTGCTGCTAAGGGCCTGATGACATAGATTTCATTGCTGAGTGATATTGCTTTGTAAGTAAATACCACAACTTCTTTATCCATTTTTCACTTTCTGCGATGTTGAACTTGTACTGTAAACGAGGTTCTTGTAAACAGAGGCGTCCCAAACTTTGGGGTGGCTGTGTCTTTTTGATTTTAATTTCCCTAAGCTATAGGACCATAAGTGGAAGTGCCCTAGGCTCTGTTGCTTTGTTTTTTAGATGTTTCAGGAAACACCATACACTTCTCCCGAGTGTCTGTTGGCAATTTACATCCCGCCCATCAGCATAACAAGGCTCCCAGTTCTCCATGGCCTGTCCTGCCTTTCTGGATTTTACACTTTTTTCAGATGGCCCTTTTGACCGGGGGGAAGTGAGACTTCATTGTAGTGCAGATTTCCTTTGCAAGCTTGCTTGGTTGACCAAAAAGGGCGTATGCGTTTTTTCCTGAATATATTCAGGAAAAAACGCATACGCCCTTTTTGGCCAAGTGCATCATTGTGGACGTTCTGCCTCTTTTCCTATGCTTTCAATGCAATTCCAGTCTACCTCCTGAAATCGGTTTCCTGCAATTCTGCCCCGCTTTCAAGTCCTCTTGGCAGCCTTACTTCAGTATATTTTTGGACGATAGCTGTCATTTATAACTCTGCAGGTTTGTGAATTACAGTGCCCCTGAGCTCCTTTCTTCAACTCGCTTTCTTTTGAGCTGGCCGCAACACCGCAGGATGGCTTCAGGCCCTAATCTGGTTCCGGCACGGCACGCTGAGCCTTTGGTTAATTCCTCTTCCTGGTGGGAAATGAGAGTTAAATTTGCCCGTCCAGACACCTCCAGCTAGTCTCTCATTGGTTCTCGCTATTCCTGTTCATCTTCCGCAGAAATTGCAAACTGGGCCAAACAGGAGGTTAAAGGGACTGACTCTCCAAGTCGGGAGGGTGTTAGTAAAGCATCTGGAATGTTGCACCCGAGTACCAGGGTACGAAAACTGAGACATATTTGAACACGTCTCCCGATCACATGGTTGATCATACTCTAGGTTCCACATGCATGTTTTAGCTGAAGGAAGAATACCTTAAACCTGGGTAGTTGAAACCCGTGGAATGGGTACCATGCAATATGACTTCAAAGGGTCTTCATTTGCTCACCGAACCTCTCCAATCCTATCACTGCTGCGTTTATGCCTCTGTACACATGCTTGATTCTCTTTCGGAGACATAGCAATCCATAGGTTTTAAGATACTTACTAGTCAGGTACATTCTTAGGCTTTTCATATGCGGTGTTGAGTCCATTTCGTTGAGCAAGGAGTAGCTCTTGTCTATTCCATATTTGGCTTAAGGAACTTTATCTGTGCTCATTTCAATCTCTGGTTTTATGCAGCACCCCAACTCACCTTTCCCCTTAAGCAAGCATAAGTTGGTTTTCTAAATTTGAGACCCTGTTCTGTTCTGTAATACAGTTCCTGTGTAGCCAAGTTTACATTCCGTGTATTACTGATATCTTATGATGTTTCTTCTTCTGTGTGACTTATTTCAGTTAGAATCATCATACCTGAATCCACTCATTGTGCTGCTAAGGGCCTGATGACATAGATTTCATTGCTGAGTGATATTGCTTTGTAAGTAAATACCACAACTTCTTTATCCATTATTCACTTTCTGCGATGTTGAACTTGTACTGTAAACGAGGTTCTTGTAAACAGAGGCGTCCCAAACTTTGGGGTGGCTGTGTCTTTTTGATTTTAATTTCCCTAAGCTATAGAACCATAAGTGGAAGTGCCCTAGGCTCTGTTGCTTTGTTTTTTAGATGTTTCAGGAAACACCATACACTTCTCCCGAGTGTCTGTTGGCAATTTACATCCCGCCCATCAGCATAACAAGGCTCCCAGTTCTCCATGGCCTGTCCTGTCGTTCTGGATTTTACACTTTTTTCAGATGGCCCTTTTGACCGGGGGGAAGTGAGACTTCATTGTAGTGCAGATTTCCTTTGCAAGCTTGCTTGGTTGGCCAAAAAGGGCGTATGAGTTTTTTCCTGAATATATTCAGGAAAAAACGCATACGCCCTTTTTGGCCAAGTGCATCATGGTGGACGTTCTGCCTCTTTTCCTATGCTTTCAATGCAATTCCAGTCTGCCTCCTGAAATCGGTTTCCTGCAATTCTGCCCCGCTTTCAAGTCCTCTTGGCAGCCTTACTTCAGTATATTTTTGGACGATAGCTGTCATTTATAACTCTGCAGGTTTGTGAATTACAGTGCCCCTGAGCTCCTTTCTTCAACTCGCTTTCTTTTGAGCTGGCCGCAACACCGCAGGATGGCTTCAGGCCCTAATCTGGTTCCGGCACGGCACGCTGAGCCTTTGGTTAATTCTTCTTCCTGGTGGGAAATGAGAGTTAAATTTGCCCGTCCAGACACCTCCAGCTAGTCTCTCATTGGTTCTCGCTATTCCTGTTCATCTTCCGCAGAAATTGCCAACTGGGCCAAACAGGAGGTTAAAGGGACTGACTCTCCAAGTCGGGAGGGTGTTAGTAAAGCGTCTGGAATGTTGCACCCGAGTACCAGGGTACGAAAACTGAGACATATTTGAACACGTCTCCCGATCACATGGTTGATCATACTCTAGGTTCCACATGCATGTTTTAGCTGAAGGAAGAATACCTTAAACCTGGGTAGTTGAAACCCGTGGAATGGGTACCATGCAATATGACTTCAAAGGGTCTTCATTTGCTCACCGAACCTCTCCAATCCTATCACTGCTGCGTTTATGCCTCTGTACACATGCTTGATTCTCTTTCGGAGACATAGCAATCCATAGGTTTTAAGATACTTACTAGTCAGGTACATTCTTAGGCTTTTAATATGCGGTGTTGAGTCCATTTCGTTGAGCAAGGAGTAGCTCTTGTCTATTCCATATTTGGCTTAAGGAACTTTATCTGTGCTCATTTCAATCTCTGGTTTTATGCAGCACCCCAACTCACCTTTACCCTTAAGCAAGCATAAGTTGGTTTTCTAAATTTGAGACCCTGTTCTGTTCTGTAATTCAGTTCCTGTGTAGCCAAGTTTACATTCCGTGTATTACTGATATCTTATGATGTTTCTTTTTCTGTGTGACTTATTTCAGTTAGAATCATCATACCTGAATCCACTCATTGTGCTGCTAAGGGCCTGATGACATAGATTTCATTGCTGAGTGATATTGCTTTGTAAGTAAATACCACAACTTCTTTATCCATTTTTCACTTTCTGCGATGTTGAACTTGTACTGTAAACGAGGTTCTTGTAAACAGAGGCGTCCCAAACTTTGGGGTGGCTGTGTCTTTTTGATTTTAATTTCCCTAAGCTATAGGACCATAAGTGGAAGTGCCCTAGGCTCTGTTGCTTTGTTTTTTAGATGTTTCAGGAAACACCATACACTTCTCCCGAGTGTCTGTAGGCAATTTACATCCCGCCCATCAGCATAACAAGGCTCCCAGTTCTCCATGGCCTGTCCTGTCGTTCTGGATTTTACACTTTTTTCAGATGGCCCTTTTGACCGGGGGGAAGTGAGACTTCATTGTAGTGCAGATTTCCTTTGCAAGCTTGCTTGGTTGGCCAAAAAGGGCGTATGCGTTTTTTCCTGAATATATTCAGGAAAAAACGCATACGCCCTTTTTGGCCAAGTGCATCATGGTGGACGTTCTGCCTCTTTTCCTATGCTTTCAATGCAATTCCAGTCTGCCTCCTGAAATCGGTTTCCTGCAGTTCTGCCCCGCTTTCAAGTCCTCTTGGCAGCCTTACTTCAGTATATTTTTGGACGATAGCTGTCATTTATAACTCTGCAGGTTTGTGAATTACAGTGCCCCTGAGCTCCTTTCTTCAACTCGCTTTCTTTTGAGCTGGCCGCAACACCGCAGGATGGCTTCAGGCCCTAATCTGGTTCCGGCACGGCACGCTGAGCCTTTGGTTAATTCCTCTTCCTGGTGGGAAATGAGAGTTAAATTTGCCCGTCCAGACACCTCCAGCTAGTCTCTCATTGGTTCTCGCTATTCCTGTTCATCTTCCGCAGAAATTGCAAACTGGGCCAAACAGGAGGTTAAAGGGACTGACTCTCCAAGTCGGGAGGGTGTTAGTAAAGCGTCTGGAATGTTGCACCCGAGTACCAGGGTACGAAAACTGAGACATATTTGAACACGTCTCCCGATCACATGGTTGATCATACTCTAGGTTCCACATGCATGTTTTAGCTGAAGGAAGAATACCTTAAACCTGGGTAGTTGAAACCCGTGGAATGGGTACCATGCAATATGACTTCAAAGGGTCTTCATTTGCTCACCGAACCTCTCCAATCCTATCACTGCTGCGTTTATGCCTCTGTACACATGCTTGATTCTCTTTCGGAGACATAGCAATCCATAGGTTTTAAGATACTTACTAGTCAGGTACATTCTTAGGCTTTTCATATGCGGTGTTGAGTCCATTTCGTTGAGCAAGGAGTAGCTCTTGTCTATTCCATATTTGGCTTAAGGAACTTTATCTGTGCTCATTTCAATCTCTGGTTTTATGCAGCACCCCAACTCACCTTTACCCTTAAGCAAGCATAAGTTGGTTTTCTAAATTTGAGACCCTGTTCTGTTCTGTAATACAGTTCCTGTGTAGCCAAGTTTACATTCCGTGTATTACTGATATCTTATGATGTTTCTTCTTCTGTGTGACTTATTTCAGTTAGAATCATCATACCTGAATCCACTCATTGTGCTGCTAAGGGCCTGATGACATAGATTTCATTGCTGAGTGATATTGCTTTGTAAGTAAATACCACAACTTCTTTATCCATTTTTCACTTTCTGCGATGTTGAACTTGTACTGTAAACGAGGTTCTTGTAAACAGAGGCGTCCCAAACTTTGGGGTGGCTGTGTCTTTTTGATTTTAATTTCCCTAAGCTATAGGACCATAAGTGGAAGTGCCCTAGGCTCTGTTGCTTTGTTTTTTAGATGTTTCAGGAAACACCATACACTTCTCCCGAGTGTCTGTTGGCAATTTACATCCCGCCCATCAGCATAACAAGGCTCCCAGTTCTCCATGGCCTGTCCTGTCGTTCTGGATTTTACACTTTTTTCAGATGGCCCTTTTGACCGGGGGGAAGTGAGACTTCATTGTAGTGCAGATTTCCTTTGCAAGCTTGCTTGGTTGGCCAAAAAGGGCGTATGAGTTTTTTCCTGAATATATTCAGGAAAAAACGCATACGCCCTTTTTGGCCAAGTGCATCATGGTGGACGTTCTGCCTCTTTTCCTATGCTTTCAATGCAATTCCAGTCTGCCTCCTGAAATCGGTTTCCTGCAATTCTGCCCCGCTTTCAAGTCCTCTTGGCAGCCTTACTTCAGTATATTTTTGGACGATAGCTGTCATTTATAACTCTGCAGGTTTGTGAATTACAGTGCCCCTGAGCTCCTTTCTTCAACTCGCTTTCTTTTGAGCTGGCCGCAACACCGCAGGATGGCTTCAGGCCCTAATCTGGTTCCGGCACGGCACGCTGAGCCTTTGGTTAATTCTTCTTCCTGGTGGGAAATGAGAGTTAAATTTGCCCGTCCAGACACCTCCAGCTAGTCTCTCATTGGTTCTCGCTATTCCTGTTCATCTTCCGCAGAAATTGCAAACTGGGCCAAACAGGAGGTTAAAGGGACTGACTCTCCAAGTCGGGAGGGTGTTAGTAAAGCGTCTGGAATGTTGCACCCGAGTACCAGGGTACGAAAACTGAGACATATTTGAACACGTCTCCCGATCACATGGTTGATCATACTCTAGGTTCCACATGCATGTTTTAGCTGAAGGAAGAATACCTTAAACCTGGGTAGTTGAAACCCGTGGAATGGGTACCATGCAATATGACTTCAAAGGGTCTTCATTTGCTCACCGAACCTCTCCAATCCTATCACTGCTGCGTTTATGCCTCTGTACACATGCTTGATTCTCTTTCGGAGACATAGCAATCCATAGGTTTTAAGATACTTACTAGTCAGGTACATTCTTAGGCTTTTAATATGCGGTGTTGAGTCCATTTCGTTGAGCAAGGAGTAGCTCTTGTCTATTCCATATTTGGCTTAAGGAACTTTATCTGTGCTCATTTCAATCTCTGGTTTTATGCAGCACCCCAACTCACCTTTACCCTTAAGCAAGCATAAGTTGGTTTTCTAAATTTGAGACCCTGTTCTGTTCTGTAATTCAGTTCCTGTGTAGCCAAGTTTACATTCTGTGTATTACTGATATCTTATAATGTTTCTTTTTCTGTGTGACTTATTTCAGTTAGAATCATCATACCTGAATCCACTCATTGTGCTGCTAAGGGCCTGATGACATAGATTTCATTGCTGAGTGATATTGCTTTGTAAGTAAATACCACAACTTCTTTATCCATTTTTCACTTTCTGCGATGTTGAACTTGTACTGTAAACGAGGTTCTTGTAAACAGAGGCGTCCCAAACTTTGGGGTGGCTGTGTCTTTTTGATTTTAATTTCCCTAAGCTATAGGACCATAAGTGGAAGTGCCCTAGGCTCTGTTGCTTTGTTTTTTAGATGTTTCAGGAAACACCATACACTTCTCCCGAGTGTCTGTAGGCAATTTACATCCCGCCCATCAGCATAACAAGGCTCCCAGTTCTCCATGGCCTGTCCTGTCGTTCTGGATTTTACACTTTTTTCAGATGGCCCTTTTGACCGGGGGGAAGTGAGACTTCATTGTAGTGCAGATTTCCTTTGCAAGCTTGCTTGGTTGGCCAAAAAGGGCGTATGCGTTTTTTCCTGAATATATTCAGGAAAAAACGCATACGCCCTTTTTGGCCAAGTGCATCATGGTGGACGTTCTGCCTCTTTTCCTATGCTTTCAATGCAATTCCAGTCTGCCTCCTGAAATCGGTTTCCTGCAGTTCTGCCCCGCTTTCAAGTCCTCTTGGCAGCCTTACTTCAGTATATTTTTGGACGATAGCTGTCATTTATAACTCTGCAGGTTTGTGAATTACAGTGCCCCTGAGCTCCTTTCTTCAACTCGCTTTCTTTTGAGCTGGCCGCAACACCGCAGGATGGCTTCAGGCCCTAATCTGGTTCCGGCACGGCACGCTGAGCCTTTGGTTAATTCCTCTTCCTGGTGGGAAATGAGAGTTAAATTTGCCCGTCCAGACACCTCCAGCTAGTCTCTCATTGGTTCTCGCTATTCCTGTTCATCTTCCGCAGAAATTGCAAACTGGGCCAAACAGGAGGTTAAAGGGACTGACTCTCCAAGTCGGGAGGGTGTTAGTAAAGCGTCTGGAATGTTGCACCCGAGTACCAGGGTACGAAAACTGAGACATATTTGAACACGTCTCCCGATCACATGGTTGATCATACTCTAGGTTCCACATGCATGTTTTAGCTGAAGGAAGAATACCTTAAACCTGGGTAGTTGAAACCCGTGGAATGGGTACCATGCAATATGACTTCAAAGGGTCTTCATTTGCTCACCGAACCTCTCCAATCCTATCACTGCTGCGTTTATGCCTCTGTACACATGCTTGATTCTCTTTCGGAGACATAGCAATCCATAGGTTTTAAGATACTTACTAGTCAGGTACATTCTTAGGCTTTTCATATGCGGTGTTGAGTCCATTTCGTTGAGCAAGGAGTAGCTCTTGTCTATTCCATATTTGGCTTAAGGAACTTTATCTGTGCTCATTTCAATCTCTGGTTTTATGCAGCACCCCAACTCACCTTTACCCTTAAGCAAGCATAAGTTGGTTTTCTAAATTTGAGACCCTGTTCTGTTCTGTAATACAGTTCCTGTGTAGCCAAGTTTACATTCCGTGTATTACTGATATCTTATGATGTTTCTTCTTCTGTGTGACTTATTTCAGTTAGAATCATCATACCTGAATCCACTCATTGTGCTGCTAAGGGCCTGATGACATAGATTTCATTGCTGAGTGATATTGCTTTGTAAGTAAATACCACAACTTCTTTATCCATTTTTCACTTTCTGCGATGTTGAACTTGTACTGTAAACGAGGTTCTTGTAAACAGAGGCGTCCCAAACTTTGGGGTGGCTGTGTCTTTTTGATTTTAATTTCCCTAAGCTATAGGACCATAAGTGGAAGTGCCCTAGGCTCTGTTGCTTTGTTTTTTAGATGTTTCAGGAAACACCATACACTTCTCCCGAGTGTCTGTTGGCAATTTACATCCCGCCCATCAGCATAACAAGGCTCCCAGTTCTCCATGGCCTGTCCTGTCGTTCTGGATTTTACACTTTTTTCAGATGGCCCTTTTGACCGGGGGGAAGTGAGACTTCATTGTAGTGCAGATTTCCTTTGCAAGCTTGCTTGGTTGGCCAAAAAGGGCGTATGCGTTTTTTCCTGAATATATTCAGGAAAAAACGCATACGCCCTTTTTGGCCAAGTGCATCATGGTGGACGTTCTGCCTCTTTTCCTATGCTTTCAATGCAATTCCAGTCTGCCTCCTGAAATCGGTTTCCTGCAATTCTGCCCCGCTTTCAAGTCCTCTTGGCAGCCTTACTTCAGTATATTTTTGGACGATAGCTGTCATTTATAACTCTGCAGGTTTGTGAATTACAGTGCCCCTGAGCTCCTTTCTTCAACTCGCTTTCTTTTGAGCTGGCCGCAACACCGCAGGATGGCTTCAGGCCCTAATCTGGTTCCGGCACGGCACGCTGAGCCTTTGGTTAATTCCTCTTCCTGGTGGGAAATGAGAGTTAAATTTGCCCGTCCAGACACCTCCAGCTAGTCTCTCATTGGTTCTCGCTATTCCTGTTCATCTTCCGCAGAAATTGCAAACTGGGCCAAACAGGAGGTTAAAGGGACTGACTCTCCAAGTCGGGAGGGTGTTAGGAAAGCGTCTGGAATGTTGCACCCGAGTACCAGGGTATGAAAACTGAGACATATTTGAACACGTCTCCCGATCACATGGTTGATCATACTCTAGGTTCCACATGCATGTTTTAGCTGAAGGAAGAATACCTTAAACCTGGGTAGTTGAAACCCGTGGAATGGGTACCATGCAATATGACTTCAAAGGGTCTTCATTTGCTCACCGAACCTCTCCAATCCTATCACTGCTGCGTTTATGCCCCTGTACACATGCTTGATTCTCTTTCGGAGACATAGCAATCCATAGGTTTTAAGATACTTACTAGTCAGGTACATTCTTAGGCATTTAATATGCGGTGTTGAGTCCATTTCGTTGAGCAAGGAGTAGCTCTTGTCTATTCCATATTTGGCTTAAGGAACTTTATCTGTGCTCATTTTAATCTCTGGTTTTATGCAGCACCCCAACTCACCTTTACCCTTAAGCAAGCATAAGTTGGTTTTCTAAATTTGAGACCCTGTTCTGTTCTGTAATTCAGTTCCTGTGTAGCCAAGTTTACATTCCGTGTATTACTGATATCTTGTGATGTTTCTTTTTCTGTGTGACTTATTTCAGTTAGAATCATCATACCTGAATCCACTCATTGTGCTGCTAAGGGCCTGATGACATAGATTTCATTGCTGAGTGATATTGCTTTGTAAGTAAATACCACAACTTCTTTATCCATTTTTCACTTTCTGCGATGTTGAACTTGTACTGTAAACGAGGTTCTTGTAAACAGAGGCGTCCCAAACTTTGGGGTGGCTGTGTCTTTTTGATTTTAATTTCCCTAAGCTATAGGACCATAAGTGGAAGTGCCCTAGGCTCTGTTGCTTTGTTTTTTAGATGTTTCAGGAAACACCATACACTTCTCCCGAGTGTCTGTAGGCAATTTACATCCCGCCCATCAGCATAACAAGGCTCCCAGTTCTCCATGGCCTGTCCTGTCGTTCTGGATTTTACACTTTTTTCAGATGGCCCTTTTGACGGGGGGGAAGTGAGACTTCATTGTAGTGCAGATTTCCTTTGCAAGCTTGCTTGGTTGGCCAAAAAGGGCGTATGCGTTTTTTCCTGAATATATTCAGGAAAAAACGCATACGCCCTTTTTGGCCAAGTGCATCATGGTGGACGTTCTGCCTCTTTTCCTATGCTTTCAATGCAATTCCAGTCTGCCTCCTGAAATCGGTTTCCTGCAATTCTGCCCCGCTTTCAAGTCCTCTTGGCAGCCTTACTTCAGTATATTTTTGGACGATAGCTGTCATTTATAACTCTGCAGGTTTGTGAATTACAGTGCCCCTGAGCTCCTTTCTTCAACTCGCTTTCTTTTGAGCTGGCCGCAACACCGCAGGATGGCTTCAGGCCCTAATCTGGTTCCGGCACGGCACGCTGAGCCTTTGGTTAATTCCTCTTCCTGGTGGGAAATGAGAGTTAAATTTGCCCGTCCAGACACCTCCAGCTAGTCTCTCATTGGTTCTCGCTATTCCTGTTCATCTTCCGCAGAAATTGCAAACTGGGCCAAACAGGAGGTTAAAGGGACTGACTCTCCAAGTCGGGAGGGTGTTAGTAAAGCGTCTGGAATGTTGCACCCGAGTACCAGGGTACGAAAACTGAGACATATTTGAACACGTCTCCCGATCACATGGTTGATCATACTCTAGGTTCCACATGCATGTTTTAGCTGAAGGAAGAATACCTTAAACCTGGGTAGTTGAAACCCGTGGAATGGGTACCATGCAATATGACTTCAAAGGGTCTTCATTTGCTCACCGAACCTCTCCAATCCTATCACTGCTGCGTTTATGCCCCTGTACACATGCTTGATTCTCCTTCGGAGACATAGCAATCCATAGGTTTTAAGATACTTACTAGTCAGGTACATTCTTAGGCGTTTAATATGCGGTGTTGAGTCCATTTCGTTGAGCAAGGAGTAGCTCTTGTCTATTCCATATTTGGCTTAAGGAACTTTATCTGTGCTCATTTCAATCTCTGGTTTTATGCAGCACCCCAACTCACCTTTACCCTTAAGCAAGCATAAGTTGGTTTTCTAAATTTGAGACCCTGTTCTGTTCTGTAATTCAGTTCCTGTGTAGCCAAGTTTACATTCCGTGTATTACTGATATCTTATGATGTTTCTTTTTCTGTGTGACTTATTTCAGTTAGAATCATCATACCTGAATCCACTCATTGTGCTGCTAAGGGCCTGATGACATAGATTTCATTGCTGAGTGATATTGCTTTGTAAGTAAATACCACAACTTCTTTATCCATTTTTCACTTTCTGCGATGTTGAACTTGTACTGTAAACGAGGTTCTTGTAAACAGAGGCGTCCCAAACTTTGGGGTGGCTGTGTCTTTTTGATTTTAATTTCCCTAAGCTATAGGACCATAAGTGGAAGTGCCCTAGGCTCTGTTGCTTTGTTTTTTAGATGTTTCAGGAAACACCATACACTTCTCCCGAGTGTCTGTAGGCAATTTACATCCCGCCCATCAGCATAACAAGGCTCCCAGTTCTCCATGGCCTGTCCTGTCGTTCTGGATTTTACACTTTTTTCAGATGGCCCTTTTGACCGGGGGGAAGTGAGACTTCATTGTAGTGCAGATTTCCTTTGCAAGCTTGCTTGGTTGGCCAAAAAGGGCGTATGCGTTTTTTCCTGAATATATTCAGGAAAAAACGCATACGCCCTTTTTGGCCAAGTGCATCATGGTGGACGTTCTGCCTCTTTTCCTATGCTTTCAATGCAATTCCAGTCTGCCTCCTGAAATCGGTTTCCTGCAATTCTGCCCCGCTTTCAAGTCCTCTTGGCAGCCTTACTTCAGTATATTTTTGGACGATAGCTGTCATTTATAACTCTGCAGGTTTGTGAATTACAGTGCCCCTGAGCTCCTTTCTTCAACTCGCTTTCTTTTGAGCTGGCCGCAACACCGCAGGATGGCTTCAGGCCCTAATCTGGTTCCGGCACGGCACGCTGAGCCTTTGGTTAATTCCTCTTCCTGGTGGGAAATGAGAGTTAAATTTGCCCGTCCAGACACCTCCAGCTAGTCTCTCATTGGTTCTCGCTATTCCTGTTCATCTTCCGCAGAAATTGCAAACTGGGCCAAACAGGAGGTTAAAGGGACTGACTCTCCAAGTCGGGAGGGTGTTAGTAAAGCGTCTGGAATGTTGCACCCGAGTACCAGGGTACGAAAACTGAGACATATTTGAACACGTCTCCCGATCACATGGTTGATCATACTCTAGGTTCCACATGCATGTTTTAGCTGAAGGAAGAATACCTTAAACCTGGGTAGTTGAAACCCGTGGAATGGGTACCATGCAATATGACTTCAAAGGGTCTTCATTTGCTCACCGAACCTCTCCAATCCTATCACTGCTGCGTTTATGCCTCTGTACACATGCTTGATTCTCTTTCGGAGACATAGCAATCCATAGGTTTTAAGATACTTACTAGTCAGGTACATTCTTAGGCTTTTCATATGCGGTGTTGAGTCCATTTCGTTGAGCAAGGAGTAGCTCTTGTCTATTCCATATTTGGCTTAAGGAACTTTATCTGTGCTCATTTCAATCTCTGGTTTTATGCAGCACCCCAACTCACCTTTACCCTTAAGCAAGCATAAGTTGGTTTTCTAAATTTGAGACCCTGTTCTGTTCTGTAATACAGTTCCTGTGTAGCCAAGTTTACATTCCGTGTATTACTGATATCTTATGATGTTTCTTTTTCTGTGTGACTTATTTCAGTTAGAATCATCATACCTGAATCCACTCATTGTGCTGCTAAGGGCCTGATGACATAGATTTCATTGCTGAGTGATATTGCTTTGTAAGTAAATACCACAACTTCTTTATCCATTTTTCACTTTCTGCGATGTTGAACTTGTACTGTAAACGAGGTTCTTGTAAACAGAGGCGTCCCAAACTTTGGGGTGGCTGTGTCTTTTTGATTTTAATTTCCCTAAGCTATAGGACCATAAGTGGAAGTGCCCTAGGCTCTGTTGCTTTGTTTTTTAGATGTTTCAGGAAACACCATACACTTCTCCCGAGTGTCTGTTGGCAATTTACATCCCGCCCATCAGCATAACAAGGCTCCCAGTTCTCCATGGCCTGTCCTGTCGTTCTGGATTTTACACTTTTTTCAGATGGCCCTTTTGACCGGGGGGAAGTGAGACTTCATTGTAGTGCAGATTTCCTTTGCAAGCTTGCTTGGTTGGCCAAAAAGGGCGTATGCGTTTTTTCCTGAATATATTCAGGAAAAAACGCATACGCCCTTTTTGGCCAAGTGCATCATGGTGGACGTTCTGCCTCTTTTCCTATGCTTTCAATGCAATTCCAGTCTGCCTCCTGAAATCGGTTTCCTGCAATTCTGCCCCGCTTTCAAGTCCTCTTGGCAGCCTTACTTCAGTATATTTTTGGACGATAGCTGTCATTTATAACTCTGCAGGTTTGTGAATTACAGTGCCCCTGAGCTCCTTTCTTCAACTCGCTTTCTTTTGAGCTGGCCGCAACACCGCAGGATGGCTTCAGGCCCTAATCTGGTTCCGGCACGGCACGCTGAGCCTTTGGTTAATTCCTCTTCCTGGTGGGAAATGAGAGTTAAATTTGCCCGTCCAGACACCTCCAGCTAGTCTCTCATTGGTTCTCGCTATTCCTGTTCATCTTCCGCAGAAATTGCAAACTGGGCCAAACAGGAGGTTAAAGGGACTGACTCTCCAAGTCGGGAGGGTGTTAGGAAAGCGTCTGGAATGTTGCACCCGAGTACCAGGGTATGAAAACTGAGACATATTTGAACACGTCTCCCGATCACATGGTTGATCATACTCTAGGTTCCACATGCATGTTTTAGCTGAAGGAAGAATACCTTAAACCTGGGTAGTTGAAACCCGTGGAATGGGTACCATGCAATATGACTTCAAAGGGTCTTCATTTGCTCACCGAACCTCTCCAATCCTATCACTGCTGCGTTTATGCCCCTGTACACATGCTTGATTCTCTTTCGGAGACATAGCAATCCATAGGTTTTAAGATACTTACTAGTCAGGTACATTCTTAGGCATTTAATATGCGGTGTTGAGTCCATTTCGTTGAGCAAGGAGTAGCTCTTGTCTATTCCATATTTGGCTTAAGGAACTTTATCTGTGCTCATTTTAATCTCTGGTTTTATGCAGCACCCCAACTCACCTTTACCCTTAAGCAAGCATAAGTTGGTTTTCTAAATTTGAGACCCTGTTCTGTTCTGTAATTCAGTTCCTGTGTAGCCAAGTTTACATTCCGTGTATTACTGATATCTTGTGATGTTTCTTTTTCTGTGTGACTTATTTCAGTTAGAATCATCATACCTGAATCCACTCATTGTGCTGCTAAGGGCCTGATGACATAGATTTCATTGCTGAGTGATATTGCTTTGTAAGTAAATACCACAACTTCTTTATCCATTTTTCACTTTCTGCGATGTTGAACTTGTACTGTAAACGAGGTTCTTGTAAACAGAGGCGTCCCAAACTTTGGGGTGGCTGTGTCTTTTTGATTTTAATTTCCCTAAGCTATAGGACCATAAGTGGAAGTGCCCTAGGCTCTGTTGCTTTGTTTTTTAGATGTTTCAGGAAACACCATACACTTCTCCCGAGTGTCTGTAGGCAATTTACATCCCGCCCATCAGCATAACAAGGCTCCCAGTTCTCCATGGCCTGTCCTGTCGTTCTGGATTTTACACTTTTTTCAGATGGCCCTTTTGACGGGGGGGAAGTGAGACTTCATTGTAGTGCAGATTTCCTTTGCAAGCTTGCTTGGTTGGCCAAAAAGGGCGTATGCGTTTTTTCCTGAATATATTCAGGAAAAAACGCATACGCCCTTTTTGGCCAAGTGCATCATGGTGGACGTTCTGCCTCTTTTCCTATGCTTTCAATGCAATTCCAGTCTGCCTCCTGAAATCGGTTTCCTGCAATTCTGCCCCGCTTTCAAGTCCTCTTGGCAGCCTTACTTCAGTATATTTTTGGACGATAGCTGTCATTTATAACTCTGCAGGTTTGTGAATTACAGTGCCCCTGAGCTCCTTTCTTCAACTCGCTTTCTTTTGAGCTGGCCGCAACACCGCAGGATGGCTTCAGGCCCTAATCTGGTTCCGGCACGGCACGCTGAGCCTTTGGTTAATTCCTCTTCCTGGTGGGAAATGAGAGTTAAATTTGCCCGTCCAGACACCTCCAGCTAGTCTCTCATTGGTTCTCGCTATTCCTGTTCATCTTCCGCAGAAATTGCAAACTGGGCCAAACAGGAGGTTAAAGGGACTGACTCTCCAAGTCGGGAGGGTGTTAGTAAAGCGTCTGGAATGTTGCACCCGAGTACCAGGGTACGAAAACTGAGACATATTTGAACACGTCTCCCGATCACATGGTTGATCATACTCTAGGTTCCACATGCATGTTTTAGCTGAAGGAAGAATACCTTAAACCTGGGTAGTTGAAACCCGTGGAATGGGTACCATGCAATATGACTTCAAAGGGTCTTCATTTGCTCACCGAACCTCTCCAATCCTATCACTGCTGCGTTTATGCCTCTGTACACATGCTTGATTCTCTTTCGGAGACATAGCAATCCATAGGTTTTAAGATACTTACTAGTCAGGTACATTCTTAGGCTTTTAATATGCGGTGTTGAGTCCATTTCGTTGAGCAAGGAGTAGCTCTTGTCTATTCCATATTTGGCTTAAGGAACTTTATCTGTGCTCATTTCAATCTCTGGTTTTATGCAGCACCCCAACTCACCTTTCCCCTTAAGCAAGCATAAGTTGGTTTTCTAAATTTGAGACCCTGTTCTGTTCTGTAATTCAGTTCCTGTGTAGCCAAGTTTACATTCCGTGTATTACTGATATCTTATGATGTTTCTTTTTCTGTGTGACTTATTTCAGTTAGAATCATCATACCTGAATCCACTCATTGTGCTGCTAAGGGCCTGATGACATAGATTTCATTGCTGAGTGATATTGCTTTGTAAGTAAATACCACAACTTCTTTATCCATTTTTCACTTTCTGCGATGTTGAACTTGTACTGTAAACGAGGTTCTTGTAAACAGAGGCGTCCCAAACTTTGGGGTGGCTGTGTCTTTTTGATTTTAATTTCCCTAAGCTATAGGACCATAAGTGGAAGTGCCCTAGGCTCTGTTGCTTTGTTTTTTAGATGTTTCAGGAAACACCATACACTTCTCCCGAGTGTCTGTAGGCAATTTACATCCCGCCCATCAGCATAACAAGGCTCCCAGTTCTCCATGGCCTGTCCTGTCGTTCTGGATTTTACACTTTTTTCAGATGGCCCTTTTGACCGGGGGGAAGTGAGACTTCATTGTAGTGCAGATTTCCTTTGCAAGCTTGCTTGGTTGGCCAAAAAGGGCGTATGCGTTTTTTCCTGAATATATTCAGGAAAAAACGCATACGCCCTTTTTGGCCAAGTGCATCATGGTGGACGTTCTGCCTCTTTTCCTATGCTTTCAATGCAATTCCAGTCTGCCTCCTGAAATCGGTTTCCTGCAATTCTGCCCCGCTTTCAAGTCCTCTTGGCAGCCTTACTTCAGTATATTTTTGGACGATAGCTGTCATTTATAACTCTGCAGGTTTGTGAATTACAGTGCCCCTGAGCTCCTTTCTTCAACTCGCTTTCTTTTGAGCTGGCCGCAACACCGCAGGATGGCTTCAGGCCCTAATCTGGTTCCGGCACGGCACGCTGAGCCTTTGGTTAATTCCTCTTCCTGGTGGGAAATGAGAGTTAAATTTGCCCGTCCAGACACCTCCAGCTAGTCTCTCATTGGTTCTCGCTATTCCTGTTCATCTTCCGCAGAAATTGCAAACTGGGCCAAACAGGAGGTTAAAGGGACTGACTCTCCAAGTCGGGAGGGTGTTAGTAAAGCGTCTGGAATGTTGCACCCGAGTACCAGGGTACGAAAACTGAGACATATTTGAACACGTCTCCCGATCACATGGTTGATCATACTCTAGGTTCCACATGCATGTTTTAGCTGAAGGAAGAATACCTTAAACCTGGGTAGTTGAAACCCGTGGAATGGGTACCATGCAATATGACTTCAAAGGGTCTTCATTTGCTCACCGAACCTCTCCAATCCTATCACTGCTGCGTTTATGCCTCTGTACACATGCTTGATTCTCTTTCGGAGACATAGCAATCCATAGGTTTTAAGATACTTACTAGTCAGGTACATTCTTAGGCTTTTCATATGCGGTGTTGAGTCCATTTCGTTGAGCAAGGAGTAGCTCTTGTCTATTCCATATTTGGCTTAAGGAACTTTATCTGTGCTCATTTCAATCTCTGGTTTTATGCAGCACCCCAACTCACCTTTACCCTTAAGCAAGCATAAGTTGGTTTTCTAAATTTGAGACCCTGTTCTGTTCTGTAATACAGTTCCTGTGTAGCCAAGTTTACATTCCGTGTATTACTGATATCTTATGATGTTTCTTCTTCTGTGTGACTTATTTCAGTTAGAATCATCATACCTGAATCCACTCATTGTGCTGCTAAGGGCCTGATGACATAGATTTCATTGCTGAGTGATATTGCTTTGTAAGTAAATACCACAACTTCTTTATCCATTTTTCACTTTCTGCGATGTTGAACTTGTACTGTAAACGAGGTTCTTGTAAACAGAGGCGTCCCAAACTTTGGGGTGGCTGTGTCTTTTTGATTTTAATTTCCCTAAGCTATAGGACCATAAGTGGAAGTGCCCTAGGCTCTGTTGCTTTGTTTTTTAGATGTTTCAGGAAACACCATACACTTCTCCCGAGTGTCTGTTGGCAATTTACATCCCGCCCATCAGCATAACAAGGCTCCCAGTTCTCCATGGCCTGTCCTGTCGTTCTGGATTTTACACTTTTTTCAGATGGCCCTTTTGACCGGGGGGAAGTGAGACTTCATTGTAGTGCAGATTTCCTTTGCAAGCTTGCTTGGTTGGCCAAAAAGGGCGTATGCGTTTTTTCCTGAATATATTCAGGAAAAAACGCATACGCCCTTTTTGGCCAAGTGCATCATGGTGGACGTTCTGCCTCTTTTCCTATGCTTTCAATGCAATTCCAGTCTGCCTCCTGAAATCGGTTTCCTGCAATTCTGCCCCGCTTTCAAGTCCTCTTGGCAGCCTTACTTCAGTATATTTTTGGACGATAGCTGTCATTTATAACTCTGCAGGTTTGTGAATTACAGTGCCCCTGAGCTCCTTTCTTCAACTCGCTTTCTTTTGAGCTGGCCGCAACACCGCAGGATGGCTTCAGGCCCTAATCTGGTTCCGGCACGGCACGCTGAGCCTTTGGTTAATTCCTCTTCCTGGTGGGAAATGAGAGTTAAATTTGCCCGTCCAGACACCTCCAGCTAGTCTCTCATTGGTTCTCGCTATTCCTGTTCATCTTCCGCAGAAATTGCAAACTGGGCCAAACAGGAGGTTAAAGGGACTGACTCTCCAAGTCGGGAGGGTGTTAGGAAAGCGTCTGGAATGTTGCACCCGAGTACCAGGGTATGAAAACTGAGACATATTTGAACACGTCTCCCGATCACATGGTTGATCATACTCTAGGTTCCACATGCATGTTTTAGCTGAAGGAAGAATACCTTAAACCTGGGTAGTTGAAACCCGTGGAATGGGTACCATGCAATATGACTTCAAAGGGTCTTCATTTGCTCACCGAACCTCTCCAATCCTATCGCTGCTGCGTTTATGCCCCTGTACACATGCTTGATTCTCTTTCGGAGACATAGCAATCCATAGGTTTTAAGATACTTACTAGTCAGGTACATTCTTAGGCATTTAATATGCGGTGTTGAGTCCATTTCGTTGAGCAAGGAGTAGCTCTTGTCTATTCCATATTTGGCTTAAGGAACTTTATCTGTGCTCATTTTAATCTCTGGTTTTATGCAGCACCCCAACTCACCTTTACCCTTAAGCAAGCATAAGTTGGTTTTCTAAATTTGAGACCCTGTTCTGTTCTGTAATTCAGTTCCTGTGTAGCCAAGTTTACATTCCGTGTATTACTGATATCTTGTGATGTTTCTTTTTCTGTGTGACTTATTTCAGTTAGAATCATCATACCTGAATCTACTCATTGTGCTGCTAAGGGCCTGATGACATAGATTTCATTGCTGAGTGATATTGCTTTGTAAGTAAATACCACAACTTCTTTATCCATTTTTCACTTTCTGCGATGTTGAACTTGTACTGTAAACGAGGTTCTTGTAAACAGAGGCGTCCCAAACTTTGGGGTGGCTGTGTCTTTTTGATTTTAATTTCCCTAAGCTATAGGACCATAAGTGGAAGTGCCCTAGGCTCTGTTGCTTTGTTTTTTAGATGTTTCAGGAAACACCATACACTTCTCCCGAGTGTCTGTAGGCAATTTACATCCCGCCCATCAGCATAACAAGGCTCCCAGTTCTCCATGGCCTGTCCTGTCGTTCTGGATTTTACACTTTTTTCAGATGGCCCTTTTGACGGGGGGGAAGTGAGACTTCATTGTAGTGCAGATTTCCTTTGCAAGCTTGCTTGGTTGGCCAAAAAGGGCGTATGCGTTTTTTCCTGAATATATTCAGGAAAAAACGCATACGCCCTTTTTGGCCAAGTGCATCATGGTGGACGTTCTGCCTCTTTTCCTATGCTTTCAATGCAATTCCAGTCTGCCTCCTGAAATCGGTTTCCTGCAATTCTGCCCCGCTTTCAAGTCCTCTTGGCAGCCTTACTTCAGTATATTTTTGGACGATAGCTGTCATTTATAACTCTGCAGGTTTGTGAATTACAGTGCCCCTGAGCTCCTTTCTTCAACTCGCTTTCTTTTGAGCTGGCCGCAACACCGCAGGATGGCTTCAGGCCCTAATCTGGTTCCGGCACGGCACGCTGAGCCTTTGGTTAATTCCTCTTCCTGGTGGGAAATGAGAGTTAAATTTGCCCGTCCAGACACCTCCAGCTAGTCTCTCATTGGTTCTCGCTATTCCTGTTCATCTTCCGCAGAAATTGCAAACTGGGCCAAACAGGAGGTTAAAGGGACTGACTCTCCAAGTCGGGAGGGTGTTAGTAAAGCGTCTGGAATGTTGCACCCGAGTACCAGGGTACGAAAACTGAGACATATTTGAACACGTCTCCCGATCACATGGTTGATCATACTCTAGGTTCCACATGCATGTTTTAGCTGAAGGAAGAATACCTTAAACCTGGGTAGTTGAAACCCGTGGAATGGGTACCATGCAATATGACTTCAAAGGGTCTTCATTTGCTCACCGAACCTCTCCAATCCTATCACTGCTGCGTTTATGCCTCTGTACACATGCTTGATTCTCTTTCGGAGACATAGCAATCCATAGGTTTTAAGATACTTACTAGTCAGGTACATTCTTAGGCTTTTAATATGCGGTGTTGAGTCCATTTCGTTGAGCAAGGAGTAGCTCTTGTCTATTCCATATTTGGCTTAAGGAACTTTATCTGTGCTCATTTCAATCTCTGGTTTTATGCAGCACCCCAACTCACCTTTACCCTTAAGCAAGCATAAGTTGGTTTTCTAAATTTGAGACCCTGTTCTGTTCTGTAATACAGTTCCTGTGTAGCCAAGTTTACATTCCGTGTATTACTGATATCTTATGATGTTTCTTCTTCTGTGTGACTTATTTCAGTTAGAATCATCATACCTGAATCCACTCATTGTGCTGCTAAGGGCCTGATGACATAGATTTCATTGCTGAGTGATATTGCTTTGTAAGTAAATACCACAACTTCTTTATCCATTTTTCACTTTCTGCGATGTTGAACTTGTACTGTAAACGAGGTTCTTGTAAACAGAGGCGTCCCAAACTTTGGGGTGGCTGTGTCTTTTTGATTTTAATTTCCCTAAGCTATAGGACCATAAGTGGAAGTGCCCTAGGCTCTGTTGCTTTGTTTTTTAGATGTTTCAGGAAACACCATACACTTCTCCCGAGTGTCTGTTGGCAATTTACATCCCGCCCATCAGCATAACAAGGCTCCCAGTTCTCCATGGCCTGTCCTGTCGTTCTGGATTTTACACTTTTTTCAGATGGCCCTTTTGACCGGGGGGAAGTGAGACTTCATTGTAGTGCAGATTTCCTTTGCAAGCTTGCTTGGTTGGCCAAAAAGGGCGTATGCGTTTTTTCCTGAATATATTCAGGAAAAAACGCATACGCCCTTTTTGGCCAAGTGCATCATGGTGGACGTTCTGCCTCTTTTCCTATGCTTTCAATGCAATTCCAGTCTGCCTCCTGAAATCGGTTTCCTGCAATTCTGCCCCGCTTTCAAGTCCTCTTGGCAGCCTTACTTCAGTATATTTTTGGACGATAGCTGTCATTTATAACTCTGCAGGTTTGTGAATTACAGTGTCCCTGAGCTCCTTTCTTCAACTCGCTTTCTTTTGAGCTGGCCGCAACACCGCAGGATGGCTTCAGGCCCTAATCTGGTTCCGGCACGGCACGCTGAGCCTTTGGTTAATTCCTCTTCCTGGTGGGAAATGAGAGTTAAATTTGCCCGTCCAGACACCTCCAGCTAGTCTCTCATTGGTTCTCGCTATTCCTGTTCATCTTCCGCAGAAATTGCAAACTGGGCCAAACAGGAGGTTAAAGGGACTGACTCTCCAAGTCGGGAGGGTGTTAGGAAAGCGTCTGGAATGTTGCACCCGAGTACCAGGGTATGAAAACTGAGACATATTTGAACACGTCTCCCGATCACATGGTTGATCATACTCTAGGTTCCACATGCATGTTTTAGCTGAAGGAAGAATACCTTAAACCTGGGTAGTTGAAACCCGTGGAATGGGTACCATGCAATATGACTTCAAAGGGTCTTCATTTGCTCACCGAACCTCTCCAATCCTATCACTGCTGCGTTTATGCCCCTGTACACATGCTTGATTCTCTTTCGGAGACATAGCAATCCATAGGTTTTAAGATACTTACTAGTCAGGTACATTCTTAGGCATTTAATATGCGGTGTTGAGTCCATTTCGTTGAGCAAGGAGTAGCTCTTGTCTATTCCATATTTGGCTTAAGGAACTTTATCTGTGCTCATTTCAATCTCTGGTTTTATGCAGCACCCCAACTCACCTTTCCCCTTAAGCAAGCATAAGTTGGTTTTCTAAATTTGAGACCCTGTTCTGTTCTGTAATTCAGTTCCTGTGTAGCCAAGTTTACATTCCGTGTATTACTGATATCTTATGATGTTTCTTTTTCTGTGTGACTTATTTCAGTTAGAATCATCATAACTGAATCCACTCATTGTGCTGCTAAGGGCCTGATGACATAGATTTCATTGCTGAGTGATATTGCTTTGTAAGTAAATACCACAACTTCTTTATCCATTTTTCACTTTCTGCGATGTTGAACTTGTACTGTAAACGAGGTTCTTGTAAACAGAGGCGTCCCAAACTTTGGGGTGGCTGTGTCTTTTTGATTTTAATTTCCCTAAGCTATAGGACCATAAGTGGAAGTGCCCTAGGCTCTGTTGCTTTGTTTTTTAGATGTTTCAGGAAACACCATACACTTCTCCCGAGTGTCTGTTGGCAATTTACATCCCGCCCATCAGCATAACAAGGCTCCCAGTTCTCCATGGCCTGTCCTGCCTTTCTGGATTTTACACTTTTTTCAGATGTCCCTTTTGACTGGGGGGAAGTGAGACTTCATTGTAGTGCAGATTTCCTTTGCAAGCTTTCTTGGTTGGCCAAAAAGTGCTTATGAGTTTTTTCCTGAATATATTCAGGAAAAAACGCATACGCCCTTTTTGGCCAAGTGCATCATTGTGGACGTTCTGCCTCTTTTCCTATGCTTTCAATGCAATTCCAGTCTACCTCCTGAAATCGGTTTCCTGCAATTCTGCCCCGCTTTCAAGTCCTCTTGGCAGCCTTACTTCAGTATATTTTTGGACGATAGCTGTCATTTATAACTCTGCAGGTTTGTGAATTACAGTGCCCCTGAGCTCCTTTCTTCAACTCGCTTTCTTTTGAGCTGGCCGCAACACCGCAGGATGGCTTCAGGCCCTAATCTGGTTCCGGCACGGCACGCTGAGCCTTTGATTAATTCCTCTTCCTGGTGGGAAATGAGAGTTAAATTTGCCCGTCCAGACACCTCCAGCTAGTCTCTCATTGGTTCTCGCTATTCCTGTTCATCTTCCGCAGAAATTGCAAACTGGGCCAAACAGGAGGTTAAAGGGACTGACTCTCCAAGTCGGGAGGGTGTTAGTAAAGCGTCTGGAATGTTGCACCCGAGTACCAGGGTACGAAAACTGAGACATATTTGAACACGTCTCCCGATCACATGGTTGATCATACTCTAGGTTCCACATGCATGTTTTAGCTGAAGGAAGAATACCTTAAACCTGGGTAGTTGAAACCCGTGGAATGGGTACCATGCAATATGACTTCAAAGGGTCTTCATTTGCTCACCGAACCTCTCCAATCCTATCATTGCTGCATTTATGCCCCTGTACACACGCTTGATTCTCTTTTGGAGACATAGCAATCCATAGGTTTTAAGATACTTACTAGTCAGGTACATTCTTAGGCGTTTAATATGCGGTGTTGAGTCCATTTCGTTGAGCAAGGAGTAGCTCTTGTCTATTCCATATTTGGCTTAAGGAACTTTATCTGTGCTCATTTCAATCTCTGGTTTTATGCAGCACCCCAACTCACCTTTACCCTTAAGCAAGCATAAGTTGGTTTTCTAAATTTGAGACCCTGTTCTGTTCTGTAATTCAGTTCCTGTGTAGCCAAGTTTACATTCCGTGTATTACTGATATCTTATGATGTTTCTTTTTCTGTGTGACTTATTTCAGTTAGAATCATCATACCTGAATCCACTCATTGTGCTGCTAAGGGCCTGATGACATAGATTTCATTGCTGAGTGATATTGCTTTGTAAGTAAATACCACAACTTCTTTATCCATTTTTCACTTTCTGCGATGTTGAACTTGTACTGTAAACGAGGTTCTTGTAAACAGAGGCGTCCCAAACTTTGGGGTGGCTGTGTCTTTTTGATTTTAATTTCCCTAAGCTATAGGACCATAAGTGGAAGTGCCCTAGGCTCTGTTGCTTTGTTTTTTAGATGTTTCAGGAAACACCATACACTTCTCCCGAGTGTCTGTTGGCAATTTACATCCCGCCCATCAGCATAACAAGGCTCCCAGTTCTCCATGGCCTGTCCTGCCTTTCTGGATTTTACACTTTTTTCAGATGACCCTTTTGACCGGGGGGAAGTGAGACTTCATTGTAGTGCAGATTTCCTTTGCAAGCTTGCTTGGTTGGCCAAAAAGGGCGTATGCGTTTTTTCCTGAATATATTCAGGAAAAAACGCATACGCCCTTTTTGGCCAAGTGCATCATTGTGGACGTTCTGCCTCTTTTCCTATGCTTTCAATGCAATTCCAGTCTACCTCCTGAAATCGGTTTCCTGCAATTCTGCCCCGCTTTCAAGTCCTCTTGGCAGCCTTACTTCAGTATATTTTTGGACGATAGCTGTCATTTATAACTCTGCAGGTTTGTGAATTACAGTGCCCCTGAGCTCCTTTCTTCAACTCGCTTTCTTTTGAGCTGGCCGCAACACCGCAGGATGGCTTCAGGCCCTAATCTGGTTCCGGCACGGCACGCTGAGCCTTTGGTTAATTCCTCTTCCTGGTGGGAAATGAGAGTTAAATTTGCCTGTCCAGACACCTCTAGCTAGTCTCTCATTGGTTCTCGCTATTCCTGTTCATCTTCCGCAGAAATTGCAAACTGGGCCAAACAGGAGGTTGAAGGGACTGACTCTCCAAGTCGGGAGGGTGTTAGTAAAGCGTCTGGAATGTTGCACCCGAGTACCAGGGGAGGAAAACTGAGACATATTTGAACACGTCTCCCGTTCACACGGTTGATCATACTCTGGGTTCCACATGCATGTTTTAGCTGAAGGAAGAATACCTTAAACCTGGAGAGTTGAGACCCGTGTAATGGGTACCATGCAATATGACTTCAAAGGGTCTTCATTTGCTCACCGAACCTCTCCAATCCTATCATTGCTGCATTTATGCCCCTGTACACACGCTTGATTCTCTTTTGGAGACATAGCAATCCATAGGTTTTAAGATACTTACTAGTCAGGTACATTCTTAGGCGTTTAATATGCGGTGTTGAGTCCATTTCGTTGAGCAAGGAGTAGCTCTTGTCTATTCCATATTTGGCTTAAGGAACTTTATCTGTGCTCATTTCAATCTCTGGTTTTATGCAGCACCCCAACTCACCTTTACCCTTAAGCAAGCATAAGTTGGTTTTCTAAATTTGAGACCCTGTTCTGTTCTGTAATACAGTTCCTGTGTAGCCAAGTTTACATTCCGTGTATTACTGATATCTTATGATGTTTCTTCTTCTGTGTGACTTATTTCAGTTAGAATCATCATACCTGAATCCACTCATTGTGCTGCTAAGGGCCTGATGACATAGATTTCATTGCTGAGTGATATTGCTTTGTAAGTAAATACCACAACTTCTTTATCCATTTTTCACTTTCTGCGATGTTGAACTTGTACTGTAAACGAGGTTCTTGTAAACAGAGGCGTCCCAAACTTTGGGGTGGCTGTGTCTTTTTGATTTTAATTTCCCTAAGCTATAGGACCATAAGTGGAAGTGCCCTAGGCTCTGTTGCTTTGTTTTTTAGATGTTTCAGGAAACACCATACACTTCTCCCGAGTGTCTGTTGGCAATTTACATCCCGCCCATCAGCATAACAAGGCTCCCAGTTCTCCATGGCCTGTCCTGTCGTTCTGGATTTTACACTTTTTTCAGATGGCCCTTTTGACCGGGGGGAAGTGAGACTTCATTGTAGTGCAGATTTCCTTTGCAAGCTTGCTTGGTTGGCCAAAAAGGGCGTATGCGTTTTTTCCTGAATATATTCAGGAAAAAACGCATACGCCCTTTTTGGCCAAGTGCATCATTGTGGACGTTCTGCCTCTTTTCCTATGCTTTCAATGCAATTCCAGTCTGCCTCCTGAAATCGGTTTCCTGCAATTCTGCCCCGCTTTCAAGTCCTCTTGGCAGCCTTACTTCAGTATATTTTTGGACGATAGCTGTCATTTATAACTCTGCAGGTTTGTGAATTACAGTGCCCCTGAGCTCCTTTCTTCAACTCGCTTTCTTTTGAGCTGGCCGCAACACCGCAGGATGGCTTCAGGCCCTAATCTGGTTCCGGCACGGCACGCTGAGCCTTTGGTTAATTCTTCTTCCTGGTGGGAAATGAGAGTTAAATTTGCCCGTCCAGACACCTCCAGCTAGTCTCTCATTGGTTCTCGCTATTCCTGTTCATCTTCCGCAGAAATTGCCAACTGGGCCAAACAGGAGGTTAAAGGGACTGACTCTCCAAGTCGGGAGGGTGTTAGTAAAGCGTCTGGAATGTTGCACCCGAGTACCAGGGTACGAAAACTGAGACATATTTGAACACGTCTCCCGATCACATGGTTGATCATACTCTAGGTTCCACATGCATGTTTTAGCTGAAGGAAGAATACCTTAAACCTGGGTAGTTGAAACCCGTGGAATGGGTACCATGCAATATGACTTCAAAGGGTCTTCATTTGCTCACCGAACCTCTCCAATCCTATCACTGCTGCGTTTATGCCTCTGTACACATGCTTGATTCTCTTTCGGAGACATAGCAATCCATAGGTTTTAAGATACTTACTAGTCAGGTACATTCTTAGGCTTTTAATATGCGGTGTTGAGTCCATTTCGTTGAGCAAGGAGTAGCTCTTGTCTATTCCATATTTGGCTTAAGGAACTTTATCTGTGCTCATTTCAATCTCTGGTTTTATGCAGCACCCCAACTCACCTTTACCCTTAAGCAAGCATAAGTTGGTTTTCTAAATTTGAGACCCTGTTCTGTTCTGTAATTCAGTTCCTGTGTAGCCAAGTTTACATTCCGTGTATTACTGATATCTTATGATGTTTCTTTTTCTGTGTGACTTATTTCAGTTAGAATCATCATACCTGAATCCACTCATTGTGCTGCTAAGGGCCTGATGACATAGATTTCATTGCTGAGTGATATTGCTTTGTAAGTAAATACCACAACTTCTTTATCCATTTTTCACTTTCTGCGATGTTGAACTTGTACTGTAAACGAGGTTCTTGTAAACAGAGGCGTCCCAAACTTTGGGGTGGCTGTGTCTTTTTGATTTTAATTTCCCTAAGCTATAGGACCATAAGTGGAAGTGCCCTAGGCTCTGTTGCTTTGTTTTTTAGATGTTTCAGGAAACACCATACACTTCTCCCGAGTGTCTGTAGGCAATTTACATCCCGCCCATCAGCATAACAAGGCTCCCAGTTCTCCATGGCCTGTCCTGTCGTTCTGGATTTTACACTTTTTTCAGATGGCCCTTTTGACCGGGGGGAAGTGAGACTTCATTGTAGTGCAGATTTCCTTTGCAAGCTTGCTTGGTTGGCCAAAAAGGGCGTATGCGTTTTTTCCTGAATATATTCAGGAAAAAACGCATACGCCCTTTTTGGCCAAGTGCATCATGGTGGACGTTCTGCCTCTTTTCCTATGCTTTCAATGCAATTCCAGTCTGCCTCCTGAAATCGGTTTCCTGCAGTTCTGCCCCGCTTTCAAGTCCTCTTGGCAGCCTTACTTCAGTATATTTTTGGACGATAGCTGTCATTTATAACTCTGCAGGTTTGTGAATTACAGTGCCCCTGAGCTCCTTTCTTCAACTCGCTTTCTTTTGAGCTGGCCGCAACACCGCAGGATGGCTTCAGGCCCTAATCTGGTTCCGGCACGGCACGCTGAGCCTTTGGTTAATTCCTCTTCCTGGTGGGAAATGAGAGTTAAATTTGCCCGTCCAGACACCTCCAGCTAGTCTCTCATTGGTTCTCGCTATTCCTGTTCATCTTCCGCAGAAATTGCAAACTGGGCCAAACAGGAGGTTAAAGGGACTGACTCTCCAAGTCGGGAGGGTGTTAGTAAAGCGTCTGGAATGTTGCACCCGAGTACCAGGGTACGAAAACTGAGACATATTTGAACACGTCTCCCGATCACATGGTTGATCATACTCTAGGTTCCACATGCATGTTTTAGCTGAAGGAAGAATACCTTAAACCTGGGTAGTTGAAACCCGTGGAATGGGTACCATGCAATATGACTTCAAAGGGTCTTCATTTGCTCACCGAACCTCTCCAATCCTATCACTGCTGCGTTTATGCCTCTGTACACATGCTTGATTCTCTTTCGGAGACATAGCAATCCATAGGTTTTAAGATACTTACTAGTCAGGTACATTCTTAGGCTTTTCATATGCGGTGTTGAGTCCATTTCGTTGAGCAAGGAGTAGCTCTTGTCTATTCCATATTTGGCTTAAGGAACTTTATCTGTGCTCATTTCAATCTCTGGTTTTATGCAGCACCCCAACTCACCTTTACCCTTAAGCAAGCATAAGTTGGTTTTCTAAATTTGAGACCCTGTTCTGTTCTGTAATACAGTTCCTGTGTAGCCAAGTTTACATTCCGTGTATTACTGATATCTTATGATGTTTCTTCTTCTGTGTGACTTATTTCAGTTAGAATCATCATACCTGAATCCACTCATTGTGCTGCTAAGGGCCTGATGACATAGATTTCATTGCTGAGTGATATTGCTTTGTAAGTAAATACCACAACTTCTTTATCCATTTTTCACTTTCTGCGATGTTGAACTTGTACTGTAAACGAGGTTCTTGTAAACAGAGGCGTCCCAAACTTTGGGGTGGCTGTGTCTTTTTGATTTTAATTTCCCTAAGCTATAGGACCATAAGTGGAAGTGCCCTAGGCTCTGTTGCTTTGTTTTTTAGATGTTTCAGGAAACACCATACACTTCTCCCGAGTGTCTGTTGGCAATTTACATCCCGCCCATCAGCATAACAAGGCTCCCAGTTCTCCATGGCCTGTCCTGTCGTTCTGGATTTTACACTTTTTTCAGATGGCCCTTTTGACCGGGGGGAAGTGAGACTTCATTGTAGTGCAGATTTCCTTTGCAAGCTTGCTTGGTTGGCCAAAAAGGGCGTATGAGTTTTTTCCTGAATATATTCAGGAAAAAACGCATACGCCCTTTTTGGCCAAGTGCATCATGGTGGACGTTCTGCCTCTTTTCCTATGCTTTCAATGCAATTCCAGTCTGCCTCCTGAAATCGGTTTCCTGCAATTCTGCCCCGCTTTCAAGTCCTCTTGGCAGCCTTACTTCAGTATATTTTTGGACGATAGCTGTCATTTATAACTCTGCAGGTTTGTGAATTACAGTGCCCCTGAGCTCCTTTCTTCAACTCGCTTTCTTTTGAGCTGGCCGCAACACCGCAGGATGGCTTCAGGCCCTAATCTGGTTCCGGCACGGCACGCTGAGCCTTTGGTTAATTCTTCTTCCTGGTGGGAAATGAGAGTTAAATTTGCCCGTCCAGACACCTCCAGCTAGTCTCTCATTGGTTCTCGCTATTCCTGTTCATCTTCCGCAGAAATTGCAAACTGGGCCAAACAGGAGGTTAAAGGGACTGACTCTCCAAGTCGGGAGGGTGTTAGTAAAGCGTCTGGAATGTTGCACCCGAGTACCAGGGTACGAAAACTGAGACATATTTGAACACGTCTCCCGATCACATGGTTGATCATACTCTAGGTTCCACATGCATGTTTTAGCTGAAGGAAGAATACCTTAAACCTGGGTAGTTGAAACCCGTGGAATGGGTACCATGCAATATGACTTCAAAGGGTCTTCATTTGCTCACCGAACCTCTCCAATCCTATCACTGCTGCGTTTATGCCTCTGTACACATGCTTGATTCTCTTTCGGAGACATAGCAATCCATAGGTTTTAAGATACTTACTAGTCAGGTACATTCTTAGGCTTTTAATATGCGGTGTTGAGTCCATTTCGTTGAGCAAGGAGTAGCTCTTGTCTATTCCATATTTGGCTTAAGGAACTTTATCTGTGCTCATTTCAATCTCTGGTTTTATGCAGCACCCCAACTCACCTTTACCCTTAAGCAAGCATAAGTTGGTTTTCTAAATTTGAGACCCTGTTCTGTTCTGTAATTCAGTTCCTGTGTAGCCAAGTTTACATTCTGTGTATTACTGATATCTTATAATGTTTCTTTTTCTGTGTGACTTATTTCAGTTAGAATCATCATACCTGAATCCACTCATTGTGCTGCTAAGGGCCTGATGACATAGATTTCATTGCTGAGTGATATTGCTTTGTAAGTAAATACCACAACTTCTTTATCCATTTTTCACTTTCTGCGATGTTGAACTTGTACTGTAAACGAGGTTCTTGTAAACAGAGGCGTCCCAAACTTTGGGGTGGCTGTGTCTTTTTGATTTTAATTTCCCTAAGCTATAGGACCATAAGTGGAAGTGCCCTAGGCTCTGTTGCTTTGTTTTTTAGATGTTTCAGGAAACACCATACACTTCTCCCGAGTGTCTGTAGGCAATTTACATCCCGCCCATCAGCATAACAAGGCTCCCAGTTCTCCATGGCCTGTCCTGTCGTTCTGGATTTTACACTTTTTTCAGATGGCCCTTTTGACCGGGGGGAAGTGAGACTTCATTGTAGTGCAGATTTCCTTTGCAAGCTTGCTTGGTTGGCCAAAAAGGGCGTATGCGTTTTTTCCTGAATATATTCAGGAAAAAACGCATACGCCCTTTTTGGCCAAGTGCATCATGGTGGACGTTCTGCCTCTTTTCCTATGCTTTCAATGCAATTCCAGTCTGCCTCCTGAAATCGGTTTCCTGCAGTTCTGCCCCGCTTTCAAGTCCTCTTGGCAGCCTTACTTCAGTATATTTTTGGACGATAGCTGTCATTTATAACTCTGCAGGTTTGTGAATTACAGTGCCCCTGAGCTCCTTTCTTCAACTCGCTTTCTTTTGAGCTGGCCGCAACACCGCAGGATGGCTTCAGGCCCTAATCTGGTTCCGGCACGGCACGCTGAGCCTTTGGTTAATTCCTCTTCCTGGTGGGAAATGAGAGTTAAATTTGCCCGTCCAGACACCTCCAGCTAGTCTCTCATTGGTTCTCGCTATTCCTGTTCATCTTCCGCAGAAATTGCAAACTGGGCCAAACAGGAGGTTAAAGGGACTGACTCTCCAAGTCGGGAGGGTGTTAGTAAAGCGTCTGGAATGTTGCACCCGAGTACCAGGGTACGAAAACTGAGACATATTTGAACACGTCTCCCGATCACATGGTTGATCATACTCTAGGTTCCACATGCATGTTTTAGCTGAAGGAAGAATACCTTAAACCTGGGTAGTTGAAACCCGTGGAATGGGTACCATGCAATATGACTTCAAAGGGTCTTCATTTGCTCACCGAACCTCTCCAATCCTATCACTGCTGCGTTTATGCCTCTGTACACATGCTTGATTCTCTTTCGGAGACATAGCAATCCATAGGTTTTAAGATACTTACTAGTCAGGTACATTCTTAGGCTTTTCATATGCGGTGTTGAGTCCATTTCGTTGAGCAAGGAGTAGCTCTTGTCTATTCCATATTTGGCTTAAGGAACTTTATCTGTGCTCATTTCAATCTCTGGTTTTATGCAGCACCCCAACTCACCTTTACCCTTAAGCAAGCATAAGTTGGTTTTCTAAATTTGAGACCCTGTTCTGTTCTGTAATACAGTTCCTGTGTAGCCAAGTTTACATTCCGTGTATTACTGATATCTTATGATGTTTCTTCTTCTGTGTGACTTATTTCAGTTAGAATCATCATACCTGAATCCACTCATTGTGCTGCTAAGGGCCTGATGACATAGATTTCATTGCTGAGTGATATTGCTTTGTAAGTAAATACCACAACTTCTTTATCCATTTTTCACTTTCTGCGATGTTGAACTTGTACTGTAAACGAGGTTCTTGTAAACAGAGGCGTCCCAAACTTTGGGGTGGCTGTGTCTTTTTGATTTTAATTTCCCTAAGCTATAGGACCATAAGTGGAAGTGCCCTAGGCTCTGTTGCTTTGTTTTTTAGATGTTTCAGGAAACACCATACACTTCTCCCGAGTGTCTGTTGGCAATTTACATCCCGCCCATCAGCATAACAAGGCTCCCAGTTCTCCATGGCCTGTCCTGTCGTTCTGGATTTTACACTTTTTTCAGATGGCCCTTTTGACCGGGGGGAAGTGAGACTTCATTGTAGTGCAGATTTCCTTTGCAAGCTTGCTTGGTTGGCCAAAAAGGGCGTATGCGTTTTTTCCTGAATATATTCAGGAAAAAACGCATACGCCCTTTTTGGCCAAGTGCATCATGGTGGACGTTCTGCCTCTTTTCCTATGCTTTCAATGCAATTCCAGTCTGCCTCCTGAAATCGGTTTCCTGCAATTCTGCCCCGCTTTCAAGTCCTCTTGGCAGCCTTACTTCAGTATATTTTTGGACGATAGCTGTCATTTATAACTCTGCAGGTTTGTGAATTACAGTGCCCCTGAGCTCCTTTCTTCAACTCGCTTTCTTTTGAGCTGGCCGCAACACCGCAGGATGGCTTCAGGCCCTAATCTGGTTCCGGCACGGCACGCTGAGCCTTTGGTTAATTCCTCTTCCTGGTGGGAAATGAGAGTTAAATTTGCCCGTCCAGACACCTCCAGCTAGTCTCTCATTGGTTCTCGCTATTCCTGTTCATCTTCCGCAGAAATTGCAAACTGGGCCAAACAGGAGGTTAAAGGGACTGACTCTCCAAGTCGGGAGGGTGTTAGGAAAGCGTCTGGAATGTTGCACCCGAGTACCAGGGTATGAAAACTGAGACATATTTGAACACGTCTCCCGATCACATGGTTGATCATACTCTAGGTTCCACATGCATGTTTTAGCTGAAGGAAGAATACCTTAAACCTGGGTAGTTGAAACCCGTGGAATGGGTACCATGCAATATGACTTCAAAGGGTCTTCATTTGCTCACCGAACCTCTCCAATCCTATCACTGCTGCGTTTATGCCCCTGTACACATGCTTGATTCTCTTTCGGAGACATAGCAATCCATAGGTTTTAAGATACTTACTAGTCAGGTACATTCTTAGGCATTTAATATGCGGTGTTGAGTCCATTTCGTTGAGCAAGGAGTAGCTCTTGTCTATTCCATATTTGGCTTAAGGAACTTTATCTGTGCTCATTTTAATCTCTGGTTTTATGCAGCACCCCAACTCACCTTTACCCTTAAGCAAGCATAAGTTGGTTTTCTAAATTTGAGACCCTGTTCTGTTCTGTAATTCAGTTCCTGTGTAGCCAAGTTTACATTCCGTGTATTACTGATATCTTGTGATGTTTCTTTTTCTGTGTGACTTATTTCAGTTAGAATCATCATACCTGAATCCACTCATTGTGCTGCTAAGGGCCTGATGACATAGATTTCATTGCTGAGTGATATTGCTTTGTAAGTAAATACCACAACTTCTTTATCCATTTTTCACTTTCTGCGATGTTGAACTTGTACTGTAAACGAGGTTCTTGTAAACAGAGGCGTCCCAAACTTTGGGGTGGCTGTGTCTTTTTGATTTTAATTTCCCTAAGCTATAGGACCATAAGTGGAAGTGCCCTAGGCTCTGTTGCTTTGTTTTTTAGATGTTTCAGGAAACACCATACACTTCTCCCGAGTGTCTGTAGGCAATTTACATCCCGCCCATCAGCATAACAAGGCTCCCAGTTCTCCATGGCCTGTCCTGTCGTTCTGGATTTTACACTTTTTTCAGATGGCCCTTTTGACGGGGGGGAAGTGAGACTTCATTGTAGTGCAGATTTCCTTTGCAAGCTTGCTTGGTTGGCCAAAAAGGGCGTATGCGTTTTTTCCTGAATATATTCAGGAAAAAACGCATACGCCCTTTTTGGCCAAGTGCATCATGGTGGACGTTCTGCCTCTTTTCCTATGCTTTCAATGCAATTCCAGTCTGCCTCCTGAAATCGGTTTCCTGCAATTCTGCCCCGCTTTCAAGTCCTCTTGGCAGCCTTACTTCAGTATATTTTTGGACGATAGCTGTCATTTATAACTCTGCAGGTTTGTGAATTACAGTGCCCCTGAGCTCCTTTCTTCAACTCGCTTTCTTTTGAGCTGGCCGCAACACCGCAGGATGGCTTCAGGCCCTAATCTGGTTCCGGCACGGCACGCTGAGCCTTTGGTTAATTCCTCTTCCTGGTGGGAAATGAGAGTTAAATTTGCCCGTCCAGACACCTCCAGCTAGTCTCTCATTGGTTCTCGCTATTCCTGTTCATCTTCCGCAGAAATTGCAAACTGGGCCAAACAGGAGGTTAAAGGGACTGACTCTCCAAGTCGGGAGGGTGTTAGTAAAGCGTCTGGAATGTTGCACCCGAGTACCAGGGTACGAAAACTGAGACATATTTGAACACGTCTCCCGATCACATGGTTGATCATACTCTAGGTTCCACATGCATGTTTTAGCTGAAGGAAGAATACCTTAAACCTGGGTAGTTGAAACCCGTGGAATGGGTACCATGCAATATGACTTCAAAGGGTCTTCATTTGCTCACCGAACCTCTCCAATCCTATCACTGCTGCGTTTATGCCCCTGTACACATGCTTGATTCTCCTTCGGAGACATAGCAATCCATAGGTTTTAAGATACTTACTAGTCAGGTACATTCTTAGGCGTTTAATATGCGGTGTTGAGTCCATTTCGTTGAGCAAGGAGTAGCTCTTGTCTATTCCATATTTGGCTTAAGGAACTTTATCTGTGCTCATTTCAATCTCTGGTTTTATGCAGCACCCCAACTCACCTTTACCCTTAAGCAAGCATAAGTTGGTTTTCTAAATTTGAGACCCTGTTCTGTTCTGTAATTCAGTTCCTGTGTAGCCAAGTTTACATTCCGTGTATTACTGATATCTTATGATGTTTCTTTTTCTGTGTGACTTATTTCAGTTAGAATCATCATACCTGAATCCACTCATTGTGCTGCTAAGGGCCTGATGACATAGATTTCATTGCTGAGTGATATTGCTTTGTAAGTAAATACCACAACTTCTTTATCCATTTTTCACTTTCTGCGATGTTGAACTTGTACTGTAAACGAGGTTCTTGTAAACAGAGGCGTCCCAAACTTTGGGGTGGCTGTGTCTTTTTGATTTTAATTTCCCTAAGCTATAGGACCATAAGTGGAAGTGCCCTAGGCTCTGTTGCTTTGTTTTTTAGATGTTTCAGGAAACACCATACACTTCTCCCGAGTGTCTGTAGGCAATTTACATCCCGCCCATCAGCATAACAAGGCTCCCAGTTCTCCATGGCCTGTCCTGTCGTTCTGGATTTTACACTTTTTTCAGATGGCCCTTTTGACCGGGGGGAAGTGAGACTTCATTGTAGTGCAGATTTCCTTTGCAAGCTTGCTTGGTTGGCCAAAAAGGGCGTATGCGTTTTTTCCTGAATATATTCAGGAAAAAACGCATACGCCCTTTTTGGCCAAGTGCATCATGGTGGACGTTCTGCCTCTTTTCCTATGCTTTCAATGCAATTCCAGTCTGCCTCCTGAAATCGGTTTCCTGCAATTCTGCCCCGCTTTCAAGTCCTCTTGGCAGCCTTACTTCAGTATATTTTTGGACGATAGCTGTCATTTATAACTCTGCAGGTTTGTGAATTACAGTGCCCCTGAGCTCCTTTCTTCAACTCGCTTTCTTTTGAGCTGGCCGCAACACCGCAGGATGGCTTCAGGCCCTAATCTGGTTCCGGCACGGCACGCTGAGCCTTTGGTTAATTCCTCTTCCTGGTGGGAAATGAGAGTTAAATTTGCCCGTCCAGACACCTCCAGCTAGTCTCTCATTGGTTCTCGCTATTCCTGTTCATCTTCCGCAGAAATTGCAAACTGGGCCAAACAGGAGGTTAAAGGGACTGACTCTCCAAGTCGGGAGGGTGTTAGTAAAGCGTCTGGAATGTTGCACCCGAGTACCAGGGTACGAAAACTGAGACATATTTGAACACGTCTCCCGATCACATGGTTGATCATACTCTAGGTTCCACATGCATGTTTTAGCTGAAGGAAGAATACCTTAAACCTGGGTAGTTGAAACCCGTGGAATGGGTACCATGCAATATGACTTCAAAGGGTCTTCATTTGCTCACCGAACCTCTCCAATCCTATCACTGCTGCGTTTATGCCTCTGTACACATGCTTGATTCTCTTTCGGAGACATAGCAATCCATAGGTTTTAAGATACTTACTAGTCAGGTACATTCTTAGGCTTTTCATATGCGGTGTTGAGTCCATTTCGTTGAGCAAGGAGTAGCTCTTGTCTATTCCATATTTGGCTTAAGGAACTTTATCTGTGCTCATTTCAATCTCTGGTTTTATGCAGCACCCCAACTCACCTTTACCCTTAAGCAAGCATAAGTTGGTTTTCTAAATTTGAGACCCTGTTCTGTTCTGTAATACAGTTCCTGTGTAGCCAAGTTTACATTCCGTGTATTACTGATATCTTATGATGTTTCTTTTTCTGTGTGACTTATTTCAGTTAGAATCATCATACCTGAATCCACTCATTGTGCTGCTAAGGGCCTGATGACATAGATTTCATTGCTGAGTGATATTGCTTTGTAAGTAAATACCACAACTTCTTTATCCATTTTTCACTTTCTGCGATGTTGAACTTGTACTGTAAACGAGGTTCTTGTAAACAGAGGCGTCCCAAACTTTGGGGTGGCTGTGTCTTTTTGATTTTAATTTCCCTAAGCTATAGGACCATAAGTGGAAGTGCCCTAGGCTCTGTTGCTTTGTTTTTTAGATGTTTCAGGAAACACCATACACTTCTCCCGAGTGTCTGTTGGCAATTTACATCCCGCCCATCAGCATAACAAGGCTCCCAGTTCTCCATGGCCTGTCCTGTCGTTCTGGATTTTACACTTTTTTCAGATGGCCCTTTTGACCGGGGGGAAGTGAGACTTCATTGTAGTGCAGATTTCCTTTGCAAGCTTGCTTGGTTGGCCAAAAAGGGCGTATGCGTTTTTTCCTGAATATATTCAGGAAAAAACGCATACGCCCTTTTTGGCCAAGTGCATCATGGTGGACGTTCTGCCTCTTTTCCTATGCTTTCAATGCAATTCCAGTCTGCCTCCTGAAATCGGTTTCCTGCAATTCTGCCCCGCTTTCAAGTCCTCTTGGCAGCCTTACTTCAGTATATTTTTGGACGATAGCTGTCATTTATAACTCTGCAGGTTTGTGAATTACAGTGCCCCTGAGCTCCTTTCTTCAACTCGCTTTCTTTTGAGCTGGCCGCAACACCGCAGGATGGCTTCAGGCCCTAATCTGGTTCCGGCACGGCACGCTGAGCCTTTGGTTAATTCCTCTTCCTGGTGGGAAATGAGAGTTAAATTTGCCCGTCCAGACACCTCCAGCTAGTCTCTCATTGGTTCTCGCTATTCCTGTTCATCTTCCGCAGAAATTGCAAACTGGGCCAAACAGGAGGTTAAAGGGACTGACTCTCCAAGTCGGGAGGGTGTTAGGAAAGCGTCTGGAATGTTGCACCCGAGTACCAGGGTATGAAAACTGAGACATATTTGAACACGTCTCCCGATCACATGGTTGATCATACTCTAGGTTCCACATGCATGTTTTAGCTGAAGGAAGAATACCTTAAACCTGGGTAGTTGAAACCCGTGGAATGGGTACCATGCAATATGACTTCAAAGGGTCTTCATTTGCTCACCGAACCTCTCCAATCCTATCACTGCTGCGTTTATGCCCCTGTACACATGCTTGATTCTCTTTCGGAGACATAGCAATCCATAGGTTTTAAGATACTTACTAGTCAGGTACATTCTTAGGCATTTAATATGCGGTGTTGAGTCCATTTCGTTGAGCAAGGAGTAGCTCTTGTCTATTCCATATTTGGCTTAAGGAACTTTATCTGTGCTCATTTTAATCTCTGGTTTTATGCAGCACCCCAACTCACCTTTACCCTTAAGCAAGCATAAGTTGGTTTTCTAAATTTGAGACCCTGTTCTGTTCTGTAATTCAGTTCCTGTGTAGCCAAGTTTACATTCCGTGTATTACTGATATCTTGTGATGTTTCTTTTTCTGTGTGACTTATTTCAGTTAGAATCATCATACCTGAATCCACTCATTGTGCTGCTAAGGGCCTGATGACATAGATTTCATTGCTGAGTGATATTGCTTTGTAAGTAAATACCACAACTTCTTTATCCATTTTTCACTTTCTGCGATGTTGAACTTGTACTGTAAACGAGGTTCTTGTAAACAGAGGCGTCCCAAACTTTGGGGTGGCTGTGTCTTTTTGATTTTAATTTCCCTAAGCTATAGGACCATAAGTGGAAGTGCCCTAGGCTCTGTTGCTTTGTTTTTTAGATGTTTCAGGAAACACCATACACTTCTCCCGAGTGTCTGTAGGCAATTTACATCCCGCCCATCAGCATAACAAGGCTCCCAGTTCTCCATGGCCTGTCCTGTCGTTCTGGATTTTACACTTTTTTCAGATGGCCCTTTTGACGGGGGGGAAGTGAGACTTCATTGTAGTGCAGATTTCCTTTGCAAGCTTGCTTGGTTGGCCAAAAAGGGCGTATGCGTTTTTTCCTGAATATATTCAGGAAAAAACGCATACGCCCTTTTTGGCCAAGTGCATCATGGTGGACGTTCTGCCTCTTTTCCTATGCTTTCAATGCAATTCCAGTCTGCCTCCTGAAATCGGTTTCCTGCAATTCTGCCCCGCTTTCAAGTCCTCTTGGCAGCCTTACTTCAGTATATTTTTGGACGATAGCTGTCATTTATAACTCTGCAGGTTTGTGAATTACAGTGCCCCTGAGCTCCTTTCTTCAACTCGCTTTCTTTTGAGCTGGCCGCAACACCGCAGGATGGCTTCAGGCCCTAATCTGGTTCCGGCACGGCACGCTGAGCCTTTGGTTAATTCCTCTTCCTGGTGGGAAATGAGAGTTAAATTTGCCCGTCCAGACACCTCCAGCTAGTCTCTCATTGGTTCTCGCTATTCCTGTTCATCTTCCGCAGAAATTGCAAACTGGGCCAAACAGGAGGTTAAAGGGACTGACTCTCCAAGTCGGGAGGGTGTTAGTAAAGCGTCTGGAATGTTGCACCCGAGTACCAGGGTACGAAAACTGAGACATATTTGAACACGTCTCCCGATCACATGGTTGATCATACTCTAGGTTCCACATGCATGTTTTAGCTGAAGGAAGAATACCTTAAACCTGGGTAGTTGAAACCCGTGGAATGGGTACCATGCAATATGACTTCAAAGGGTCTTCATTTGCTCACCGAACCTCTCCAATCCTATCACTGCTGCGTTTATGCCTCTGTACACATGCTTGATTCTCTTTCGGAGACATAGCAATCCATAGGTTTTAAGATACTTACTAGTCAGGTACATTCTTAGGCTTTTAATATGCGGTGTTGAGTCCATTTCGTTGAGCAAGGAGTAGCTCTTGTCTATTCCATATTTGGCTTAAGGAACTTTATCTGTGCTCATTTCAATCTCTGGTTTTATGCAGCACCCCAACTCACCTTTCCCCTTAAGCAAGCATAAGTTGGTTTTCTAAATTTGAGACCCTGTTCTGTTCTGTAATTCAGTTCCTGTGTAGCCAAGTTTACATTCCGTGTATTACTGATATCTTATGATGTTTCTTTTTCTGTGTGACTTATTTCAGTTAGAATCATCATACCTGAATCCACTCATTGTGCTGCTAAGGGCCTGATGACATAGATTTCATTGCTGAGTGATATTGCTTTGTAAGTAAATACCACAACTTCTTTATCCATTTTTCACTTTCTGCGATGTTGAACTTGTACTGTAAACGAGGTTCTTGTAAACAGAGGCGTCCCAAACTTTGGGGTGGCTGTGTCTTTTTGATTTTAATTTCCCTAAGCTATAGGACCATAAGTGGAAGTGCCCTAGGCTCTGTTGCTTTGTTTTTTAGATGTTTCAGGAAACACCATACACTTCTCCCGAGTGTCTGTAGGCAATTTACATCCCGCCCATCAGCATAACAAGGCTCCCAGTTCTCCATGGCCTGTCCTGTCGTTCTGGATTTTACACTTTTTTCAGATGGCCCTTTTGACCGGGGGGAAGTGAGACTTCATTGTAGTGCAGATTTCCTTTGCAAGCTTGCTTGGTTGGCCAAAAAGGGCGTATGCGTTTTTTCCTGAATATATTCAGGAAAAAACGCATACGCCCTTTTTGGCCAAGTGCATCATGGTGGACGTTCTGCCTCTTTTCCTATGCTTTCAATGCAATTCCAGTCTGCCTCCTGAAATCGGTTTCCTGCAATTCTGCCCCGCTTTCAAGTCCTCTTGGCAGCCTTACTTCAGTATATTTTTGGACGATAGCTGTCATTTATAACTCTGCAGGTTTGTGAATTACAGTGCCCCTGAGCTCCTTTCTTCAACTCGCTTTCTTTTGAGCTGGCCGCAACACCGCAGGATGGCTTCAGGCCCTAATCTGGTTCCGGCACGGCACGCTGAGCCTTTGGTTAATTCCTCTTCCTGGTGGGAAATGAGAGTTAAATTTGCCCGTCCAGACACCTCCAGCTAGTCTCTCATTGGTTCTCGCTATTCCTGTTCATCTTCCGCAGAAATTGCAAACTGGGCCAAACAGGAGGTTAAAGGGACTGACTCTCCAAGTCGGGAGGGTGTTAGTAAAGCGTCTGGAATGTTGCACCCGAGTACCAGGGTACGAAAACTGAGACATATTTGAACACGTCTCCCGATCACATGGTTGATCATACTCTAGGTTCCACATGCATGTTTTAGCTGAAGGAAGAATACCTTAAACCTGGGTAGTTGAAACCCGTGGAATGGGTACCATGCAATATGACTTCAAAGGGTCTTCATTTGCTCACCGAACCTCTCCAATCCTATCACTGCTGCGTTTATGCCTCTGTACACATGCTTGATTCTCTTTCGGAGACATAGCAATCCATAGGTTTTAAGATACTTACTAGTCAGGTACATTCTTAGGCTTTTCATATGCGGTGTTGAGTCCATTTCGTTGAGCAAGGAGTAGCTCTTGTCTATTCCATATTTGGCTTAAGGAACTTTATCTGTGCTCATTTCAATCTCTGGTTTTATGCAGCACCCCAACTCACCTTTACCCTTAAGCAAGCATAAGTTGGTTTTCTAAATTTGAGACCCTGTTCTGTTCTGTAATACAGTTCCTGTGTAGCCAAGTTTACATTCCGTGTATTACTGATATCTTATGATGTTTCTTCTTCTGTGTGACTTATTTCAGTTAGAATCATCATACCTGAATCCACTCATTGTGCTGCTAAGGGCCTGATGACATAGATTTCATTGCTGAGTGATATTGCTTTGTAAGTAAATACCACAACTTCTTTATCCATTTTTCACTTTCTGCGATGTTGAACTTGTACTGTAAACGAGGTTCTTGTAAACAGAGGCGTCCCAAACTTTGGGGTGGCTGTGTCTTTTTGATTTTAATTTCCCTAAGCTATAGGACCATAAGTGGAAGTGCCCTAGGCTCTGTTGCTTTGTTTTTTAGATGTTTCAGGAAACACCATACACTTCTCCCGAGTGTCTGTTGGCAATTTACATCCCGCCCATCAGCATAACAAGGCTCCCAGTTCTCCATGGCCTGTCCTGTCGTTCTGGATTTTACACTTTTTTCAGATGGCCCTTTTGACCGGGGGGAAGTGAGACTTCATTGTAGTGCAGATTTCCTTTGCAAGCTTGCTTGGTTGGCCAAAAAGGGCGTATGCGTTTTTTCCTGAATATATTCAGGAAAAAACGCATACGCCCTTTTTGGCCAAGTGCATCATGGTGGACGTTCTGCCTCTTTTCCTATGCTTTCAATGCAATTCCAGTCTGCCTCCTGAAATCGGTTTCCTGCAATTCTGCCCCGCTTTCAAGTCCTCTTGGCAGCCTTACTTCAGTATATTTTTGGACGATAGCTGTCATTTATAACTCTGCAGGTTTGTGAATTACAGTGCCCCTGAGCTCCTTTCTTCAACTCGCTTTCTTTTGAGCTGGCCGCAACACCGCAGGATGGCTTCAGGCCCTAATCTGGTTCCGGCACGGCACGCTGAGCCTTTGGTTAATTCCTCTTCCTGGTGGGAAATGAGAGTTAAATTTGCCCGTCCAGACACCTCCAGCTAGTCTCTCATTGGTTCTCGCTATTCCTGTTCATCTTCCGCAGAAATTGCAAACTGGGCCAAACAGGAGGTTAAAGGGACTGACTCTCCAAGTCGGGAGGGTGTTAGGAAAGCGTCTGGAATGTTGCACCCGAGTACCAGGGTATGAAAACTGAGACATATTTGAACACGTCTCCCGATCACATGGTTGATCATACTCTAGGTTCCACATGCATGTTTTAGCTGAAGGAAGAATACCTTAAACCTGGGTAGTTGAAACCCGTGGAATGGGTACCATGCAATATGACTTCAAAGGGTCTTCATTTGCTCACCGAACCTCTCCAATCCTATCGCTGCTGCGTTTATGCCCCTGTACACATGCTTGATTCTCTTTCGGAGACATAGCAATCCATAGGTTTTAAGATACTTACTAGTCAGGTACATTCTTAGGCATTTAATATGCGGTGTTGAGTCCATTTCGTTGAGCAAGGAGTAGCTCTTGTCTATTCCATATTTGGCTTAAGGAACTTTATCTGTGCTCATTTTAATCTCTGGTTTTATGCAGCACCCCAACTCACCTTTACCCTTAAGCAAGCATAAGTTGGTTTTCTAAATTTGAGACCCTGTTCTGTTCTGTAATTCAGTTCCTGTGTAGCCAAGTTTACATTCCGTGTATTACTGATATCTTGTGATGTTTCTTTTTCTGTGTGACTTATTTCAGTTAGAATCATCATACCTGAATCTACTCATTGTGCTGCTAAGGGCCTGATGACATAGATTTCATTGCTGAGTGATATTGCTTTGTAAGTAAATACCACAACTTCTTTATCCATTTTTCACTTTCTGCGATGTTGAACTTGTACTGTAAACGAGGTTCTTGTAAACAGAGGCGTCCCAAACTTTGGGGTGGCTGTGTCTTTTTGATTTTAATTTCCCTAAGCTATAGGACCATAAGTGGAAGTGCCCTAGGCTCTGTTGCTTTGTTTTTTAGATGTTTCAGGAAACACCATACACTTCTCCCGAGTGTCTGTAGGCAATTTACATCCCGCCCATCAGCATAACAAGGCTCCCAGTTCTCCATGGCCTGTCCTGTCGTTCTGGATTTTACACTTTTTTCAGATGGCCCTTTTGACGGGGGGGAAGTGAGACTTCATTGTAGTGCAGATTTCCTTTGCAAGCTTGCTTGGTTGGCCAAAAAGGGCGTATGCGTTTTTTCCTGAATATATTCAGGAAAAAACGCATACGCCCTTTTTGGCCAAGTGCATCATGGTGGACGTTCTGCCTCTTTTCCTATGCTTTCAATGCAATTCCAGTCTGCCTCCTGAAATCGGTTTCCTGCAATTCTGCCCCGCTTTCAAGTCCTCTTGGCAGCCTTACTTCAGTATATTTTTGGACGATAGCTGTCATTTATAACTCTGCAGGTTTGTGAATTACAGTGCCCCTGAGCTCCTTTCTTCAACTCGCTTTCTTTTGAGCTGGCCGCAACACCGCAGGATGGCTTCAGGCCCTAATCTGGTTCCGGCACGGCACGCTGAGCCTTTGGTTAATTCCTCTTCCTGGTGGGAAATGAGAGTTAAATTTGCCCGTCCAGACACCTCCAGCTAGTCTCTCATTGGTTCTCGCTATTCCTGTTCATCTTCCGCAGAAATTGCAAACTGGGCCAAACAGGAGGTTAAAGGGACTGACTCTCCAAGTCGGGAGGGTGTTAGTAAAGCGTCTGGAATGTTGCACCCGAGTACCAGGGTACGAAAACTGAGACATATTTGAACACGTCTCCCGATCACATGGTTGATCATACTCTAGGTTCCACATGCATGTTTTAGCTGAAGGAAGAATACCTTAAACCTGGGTAGTTGAAACCCGTGGAATGGGTACCATGCAATATGACTTCAAAGGGTCTTCATTTGCTCACCGAACCTCTCCAATCCTATCACTGCTGCGTTTATGCCTCTGTACACATGCTTGATTCTCTTTCGGAGACATAGCAATCCATAGGTTTTAAGATACTTACTAGTCAGGTACATTCTTAGGCTTTTAATATGCGGTGTTGAGTCCATTTCGTTGAGCAAGGAGTAGCTCTTGTCTATTCCATATTTGGCTTAAGGAACTTTATCTGTGCTCATTTCAATCTCTGGTTTTATGCAGCACCCCAACTCACCTTTACCCTTAAGCAAGCATAAGTTGGTTTTCTAAATTTGAGACCCTGTTCTGTTCTGTAATACAGTTCCTGTGTAGCCAAGTTTACATTCCGTGTATTACTGATATCTTATGATGTTTCTTCTTCTGTGTGACTTATTTCAGTTAGAATCATCATACCTGAATCCACTCATTGTGCTGCTAAGGGCCTGATGACATAGATTTCATTGCTGAGTGATATTGCTTTGTAAGTAAATACCACAACTTCTTTATCCATTTTTCACTTTCTGCGATGTTGAACTTGTACTGTAAACGAGGTTCTTGTAAACAGAGGCGTCCCAAACTTTGGGGTGGCTGTGTCTTTTTGATTTTAATTTCCCTAAGCTATAGGACCATAAGTGGAAGTGCCCTAGGCTCTGTTGCTTTGTTTTTTAGATGTTTCAGGAAACACCATACACTTCTCCCGAGTGTCTGTTGGCAATTTACATCCCGCCCATCAGCATAACAAGGCTCCCAGTTCTCCATGGCCTGTCCTGTCGTTCTGGATTTTACACTTTTTTCAGATGGCCCTTTTGACCGGGGGGAAGTGAGACTTCATTGTAGTGCAGATTTCCTTTGCAAGCTTGCTTGGTTGGCCAAAAAGGGCGTATGCGTTTTTTCCTGAATATATTCAGGAAAAAACGCATACGCCCTTTTTGGCCAAGTGCATCATGGTGGACGTTCTGCCTCTTTTCCTATGCTTTCAATGCAATTCCAGTCTGCCTCCTGAAATCGGTTTCCTGCAATTCTGCCCCGCTTTCAAGTCCTCTTGGCAGCCTTACTTCAGTATATTTTTGGACGATAGCTGTCATTTATAACTCTGCAGGTTTGTGAATTACAGTGTCCCTGAGCTCCTTTCTTCAACTCGCTTTCTTTTGAGCTGGCCGCAACACCGCAGGATGGCTTCAGGCCCTAATCTGGTTCCGGCACGGCACGCTGAGCCTTTGGTTAATTCCTCTTCCTGGTGGGAAATGAGAGTTAAATTTGCCCGTCCAGACACCTCCAGCTAGTCTCTCATTGGTTCTCGCTATTCCTGTTCATCTTCCGCAGAAATTGCAAACTGGGCCAAACAGGAGGTTAAAGGGACTGACTCTCCAAGTCGGGAGGGTGTTAGGAAAGCGTCTGGAATGTTGCACCCGAGTACCAGGGTATGAAAACTGAGACATATTTGAACACGTCTCCCGATCACATGGTTGATCATACTCTAGGTTCCACATGCATGTTTTAGCTGAAGGAAGAATACCTTAAACCTGGGTAGTTGAAACCCGTGGAATGGGTACCATGCAATATGACTTCAAAGGGTCTTCATTTGCTCACCGAACCTCTCCAATCCTATCACTGCTGCGTTTATGCCCCTGTACACATGCTTGATTCTCTTTCGGAGACATAGCAATCCATAGGTTTTAAGATACTTACTAGTCAGGTACATTCTTAGGCATTTAATATGCGGTGTTGAGTCCATTTCGTTGAGCAAGGAGTAGCTCTTGTCTATTCCATATTTGGCTTAAGGAACTTTATCTGTGCTCATTTCAATCTCTGGTTTTATGCAGCACCCCAACTCACCTTTACCCTTAAGCAAGCATAAGTTGGTTTTCTAAATTTGAGACCCTGTTCTGTTCTGTAATTCAGTTCCTGTGTAGCCAAGTTTACATTCCGTGTATTACTGATATCTTATGATGTTTCTTTTTCTGTGTGACTTATTTCAGTTAGAATCATCATAACTGAATCCACTCATTGTGCTGCTAAGGGCCTGATGACATAGATTTCATTGCTGAGTGATATTGCTTTGTAAGTAAATACCACAACTTCTTTATCCATTTTTCACTTTCTGCGATGTTGAACTTGTACTGTAAACGAGGTTCTTGTAAACAGAGGCGTCCCAAACTTTGGGGTGGCTGTGTCTTTTTGATTTTAATTTCCCTAAGCTATAGGACCATAAGTGGAAGTGCCCTAGGCTCTGTTGCTTTGTTTTTTAGATGTTTCAGGAAACACCATACACTTCTCCCGAGTGTCTGTTGGCAATTTACATCCCGCCCATCAGCATAACAAGGCTCCCAGTTCTCCATGGCCTGTCCTGCCTTTCTGGATTTTACACTTTTTTCAGATGACCCTTTTGACCGGGGGGAAGTGAGACTTCATTGTAGTGCAGATTTCCTTTGCAAGCTTGCTTGGTTGGCCAAAAAGGGCGTATGCGTTTTTTCCTGAATATATTCAGGAAAAAACGCATACGCCCTTTTTGGCCAAGTGCATCATTGTGGACGTTCTGCCTCTTTTCCTATGCTTTCAATGCAATTCCAGTCTACCTCCTGAAATCGGTTTCCTGCAATTCTGCCCCGCTTTCAAGTCCTCTTGGCAGCCTTACTTCAGTATATTTTTGGACGATAGCTGTCATTTATAACTCTGCAGGTTTGTGAATTACAGTGCCCCTGAGCTCCTTTCTTCAACTCGCTTTCTTTTGAGCTGGCCGCAACACCGCAGGATGGCTTCAGGCCCTAATCTGGTTCCGGCACGGCACGCTGAGCCTTTGGTTAATTCCTCTTCCTGGTGGGAAATGAGAGTTAAATTTGCCTGTCCAGACACCTCTAGCTAGTCTCTCATTGGTTCTCGCTATTCCTGTTCATCTTCCGCAGAAATTGCAAACTGGGCCAAACAGGAGGTTGAAGGGACTGACTCTCCAAGTCGGGAGGGTGTTAGTAAAGCGTCTGGAATGTTGCACCCGAGTACCAGGGGAGGAAAACTGAGACATATTTGAACACGTCTCCCGTTCACACGGTTGATCATACTCTGGGTTCCACATGCATGTTTTAGCTGAAGGAAGAATACCTTAAACCTGGAGAGTTGAGACCCGTGTAATGGGTACCATGCAATATGACTTCAAAGGGTCTTCATTTGCTCACCGAACCTCTCCAATCCTATCATTGCTGCATTTATGCCCCTGTACACACGCTTGATTCTCTTTTGGAGACATAGCAATCCATAGGTTTTAAGATACTTACTAGTCAGGTACATTCTTAGGCGTTTAATATGCGGTGTTGAGTCCATTTCGTTGAGCAAGGAGTAGCTCTTGTGTAATCCATATTTGGCTTAAGGAACTTTATCTGTGCTCATTTCAATCTCTGGTTTTATGCAGCACCCCAACTCACCTTTACCCTTAAGCAAGCATAAGTTGGTTTTCTAAATTTGAGACCCTGTTCTGTTCTGTAATTCAGTTCCTGTGTAGCCAAGTTTACATTCCGTGTATTACTGATATCTTATGATGTTTCTTTTTCTGTGTGACTTATTTCAGTTAGAATCATCATACCTGAATCCACTCATTGTGCTGCTAAGGGCCTGATGACATAGATTTCATTGCTGAGTGATATTGCTTTGTAAGTAAATACCACAACTTCTTTATCCATTTTTCACTTTCTGTGATGTTGAACTTGTACTGTAAACGAGGTTCTTGTAAACAGAGGCGTCCCAAACTTTGGGGTGGCTGTGTCTTTTTGATTTTAATTTCCCTAATCTATAGGACCATAAGTGGAAGTGCCCTAGGCTCTGTTGCTTTGTTTTTTAGATGTTTCAGGAAACACCATACACTTCTCCCGAGTGTCTGTTGGCAATTTACATCCCGCCCATCAGCATAACAAGGCTCCCAGTTCTCCATGGCCTGTCCTGCCTTTCTGGATTTTACACTTTTTTCAGATGGCCCTTTTGACCGGGGGGAAGTGAGACTTCATTGTAGTGCAGATTTCCTTTGCAAGCTTGCTTGGTTGGCCAAAAAGTGCGTATGAGTTTTTTCCTGAATATATTCAGGAAAAAACGCATACGCCCTTTTTGGCCAAGTGCATCATTGTGGATGTTCTGCCTCTTTTCCTATGCTTTCAATGCAATTCCAGTCTACCTCCTGAAATCGGTTTCCTGCAATTCTGCCCCGCTTTCAAGTCCTCTTGGCAGCCTTACTTCAGTATATTTTTGGACGATAGCTGTCATTTATAACTCTGCAGGTTTGTGAATTACAGTGCCCCTGAGCTCCTTTCTTCAACTCGCTTTCTTTTGAGCTGGCCGCAACACCGCAGGATGGCTTCAGGCCCTAATCTGGTTCCGGCACGGCACGCTGAGCCTTTGGTTAATTCCTCTTCCTCGTGGGAAATGAGAGTTAAATTTGCCCGTCCAGACACCTCCAGCTAGTCTCTCATTGGTTCTCGCTATTCCTGTTCATCTTCCGCAGAAATTGCAAACTGGGCCAAACAGGAGGTTAAAGGGACTGACTCTCCAAGTCGGGAGGGTGTTAGTAAAGTGTCTGGAATGTTGCACCCGAGTACCAGGGTACGAAAACTGAGACATATTTGAACACGTCTCCCGATCACATGGTTGATCATACTCTGGGTTCCACATGCATGTTTTACCTGAAGGAAGAATACCTTAAACCTGGGTAGTTGAAACCCGTGGAATGGGTACCATGCAATATGACTTCAGAGGGTCTTCATTTGCTCACCGAACCTCTCCAATCCTATCACTGCTGCGTTTATGCCCCTGTACACATGCTTGATTCTCTTTCGGAGACATAGCAATCCATAGGTTTTAAGATACTTACTAGTCAGGTACATTCTTAGGCGTTTAATATGCGGTGTTGAGTCCATTTCGTTGAGCAAGGAGTAGCTCTTGTCTATTCCATATTTGGCTTAAGGAACTTTATCTGTGCTCATTTCAATCTCTGGTTTTATGCAGCACCCAAACTCACCTTTCCCCTTAAGCAAGCATAAGTTGGTTTTCTAAATTTGAGACCCTGTTCTGTTCTGTAATTCAGTTCCTGTGTAGCCAAGTTTACATTCCGTGTATTACTGATATCTTATGATGTTTCTTTTTCTGTGTGACTTATTTCAGTTAGAATCATCATACCTGAATCCACTCATTGTGCTGCTAAGGGCCTGATGACATAGATTTCATTGCTGAGTGATATTGCTTTGTAAGTAAATACCACAACTTCTTTATCCATTTTTCACTTTCTGCGATGTTGAACTTGTACTGTAAACGAGGTTCTTGTAAACAGAGGCGTCCCAAACTTTGGGGTGGCTGTGTCTTTTTGATTTTAATTTCCCTAAGCTATAGGACCATAAGTGGAAGTGCCCTAGGCTCTGTTGCTTTGTTTTTTAGATGTTTCAGGAAACACCATACACTTCTCCCGAGTGTCTGTTGGCAATTTACATCCCACCCATCTGCATAACAAGGCTCCCAGTTCTCCATGGCCTGTCCTGCCTTTCTGGATTTTACACTTTTTTCAGATGGCCCTTTTGACTGGGGGGAAGTGAGACTTCATTGTAGTGCAGATTTCCTTTGCAAGCTTGCTTGGTTGGCCAAAAAGTGCGTATGCGTTTTTTCCTGAATATATTCAGGAAAAAACGCATACGCCCTTTTTGGCCAAGTGCATCATTGTGGACGTTCTGCCTCTTTTCCTATGCTTTCAATGCAATTCCAGTCTACCTCCTGAAATCGGTTTCCTGCAATTCTGCCCCGCTTTCAAGTCCTCTTGGCAGCCTTACTTCAGTATATTTTTGGACGATAGCTGTCATTTATAACTCTGCAGGTTTGTGAATTACAGTGCCCCTGAGCTCCTTTCTTCAACTCGCTTTCTTTTGAGCTGGCCGCAACACCGCAGGATGGCTTCAGGCCCTAATCTGGTTCCGGCACGGCACGCTGAGCCTTTGGTTAATTCCTCTTCCTGGTGGGAAATGAGAGTTAAATTTGCCCGTCCAGACACCTCCAGCTAGTCTCTCATTGGTTCTCGCTATTCCTGTTCATCTTCCGCAGAAATTGCAAACTGGGCCAAACAGGAGGTTAAAGGGACTGACTCTCCAAGTCGGGAGGGTGTTAGTAAAGCGTCTAGAATATTGCACCCGAGTACCAGGGTACGAGAACTGAGACATATTTGAACACGTCTCCCGATCACATGGTTGATCATACTCTAGGTTCCACATGCATGTTTTACCTGTAGGAAGAATACCTTAAAACTGGGTAGTTGAAACCCGTGGAATGGGTACCATGCAATATGACTTCAAAGGGTCTTCATTTGCTCACCGAACCTCTCCAATCCTATCACTGCTGCGTTTATGCCCCTGTACACATGCTTGATTCTCTTTCGGAGACATAGCAATCCATAGGTTTTAAGATACTTACTAGTCAGGTACATTCTTAGGCATTTAATATGCGGTGTTGAGTCCATTTCGTTGAGCAAGGAGTAGCTCTTGTCTATTCCATATTTGGCTTAAGGAACTTTATCTGTGCTCATTTCAATCTCTGGTTTTATGCAGCACCCCAACTCACCTTTACCCTTAAGCAAGCATAAGTTGGTTTTCTAAATTTGAGACCCTGTTCTGTTCTGTAATTCAGTTCCTGTGTAGCCAAGTTTACATTCCGTGTATTACTGATATCTTATGATGTTTCTTTTTCTGTGTGACTTATTTCAGTTAGAATCATCATACCTGAATCCACTCATTGTGCTGCTAAGGGCCTGATGACATAGATTTCATTGCTGAGTGATATTGCTTTGTAAGTAAATACCACAACTTCTTTATCCATTTTTCACTTTCTGCGATGTTGAACTTGTACTGTAAACGAGGTTCTTGTAAACAGAGGCGTCCCAAACTGTGGGGTGGCTGTGTCTTTTTGATTTTAATTTCCCTAAGCTATAGGACCATAAGTGGAAGTGCCCTAGGCTCTGTTGCTTTGTTTTTTAGATGTTTCAGGAAACACCATACACTTCTCCCGAGTGTCTGTTGGCAATTTACATCCCGCCCATCAGCATAACAAGGCTCCCAGTTCTCCATGGCCTGTCCTGCCTTTCTGGATTTTACACTTTTCTCAGATGGCCCTTTTGACCAGGGGGAAGTGAGACTTCATTGTAGTGCAGATTTCCTTTGCAAGCTTGCTTGGTTGGCCAAAAAGTGCGTATGCGTTTTTTCCTGATTCAGGAAAAAACGCATACGCCCTTTTTGGCCAAGTGCATCATTGTGGACGTTCTGCCTCTTTTCCTATGCTTAAAATGCAATTCCAGTCTACCTCCTGAAATCGGTTTCCTGCAATTCTGCCCCGCTTTCAAGTCCTCTTGGCAGCCTTACTTCAGTATATTTTTGGACGATTGCTGTCATTTATAACTCTGCAGGTTTGTGAATTACAGTGCCCCTGAGCTCCGTTCTTCATCTCGCTTTCTTGTGAGCTGGCCGCAACACCGCAGGATTGCTTCAGGCCCTAATCTGGTTCCAGCACGGCACGCTGAGCCTTTGGTTAATTCCTGTCCTTGGTGGGAAATGAGAGTTAAATTTGCCCGTCCAGACACCTCCAGCTAGTCTCTCATTGGTTCTCGCTATTCCTGTTCATCTTCCGCAGAAATTGCAAACTGGGCCAAACAGGAGGTTAAAGGGACTGACTCTCCAAGTCGGGAGGATGTTAGTAAAGCGTCTGGAATGTTGCACCCGAGTACCAGGGTACGAAAACTGAGACATATTTGAACACGTCTCCCGATCACATGGTTGATCATACTCTAGGTTCCACATGCATGTTTTAGCTGAAGGAAGAATACCTTAAACCTGGGTAGTTGAAACCCGTGGAATGGGTACCATGCAATATGACTTCAAAGGGTCTTCATTTGCTCACCGAACCTCTCCAATCCTATCACTGCTGCGTTTATGCCCCTGTACACATGCTTGATTCTCCTTCGGAGACATAGCAATCCATAGGTTTTAAGATACTTACTAGTCAGGTACATTCTTAGGCGTTTAATATGCGGTGTTGAGTCCATTTCGTTGAGCAAGGAGTAGCTCTTGTCTATTCCATATTTGGCTTAAGGAACTTTATCTGTGCTCATTTCAATCTCTGGTTTTATGCAGCACCCCAACTCACCTTTACCCTTAAGCAAGCATAAGTTGGTTTTCTAAATTTGAGACCCTGTTCTGTTCTGTAATTCAGTTCCTGTGTAGCCAAGTTTACATTCTGTGTATTACTGATATCTTATGATGTTTCTTTTTCTGTGTGACTTATTTCAGTTAGAATCATCATACCTGAATCCACTCATTGTGCTGCTAAGGGCCTGATGACATAGATTTCATTGCTGAGTGATATTGCTTTGTAAGTAAATACCACAACTTCTTTATCCATTTTTCACTTTCTGCGATGTTGAACTTGTACTGTAAACGAGGTTCTTGTAAACAGAGGCGTCCCAAACTTTGGGGTGGCTGTGTCTTTTTGATTTTAATTTCCCTAAGCTATAGGACCATAATTGGAAGTGCCCTAGGCTCTGTTGCTTTGTTTTTTAGATGTTTCAGGAAACACCATACACTTCTCCCGAGTGTCTGTTGGCAATTTACATCCCGCCCATCAGCATAACAAGGCTCCCAGTTCTCCATGGCCTGTCCTGCCTTTCTGGATTTTACACTTTTTTCAGATGGCCCTTTTGACCGGGGGGAAGTGAGACTTCATTGTAGTGCAGATTTCCTTTGCAAGCTTGCTTGGTTGGCCAAAAAGTGCGTATGCGTTTTTTCCTGAATATATTCAGGAAAAAACGCATACGCCCTTTTTGGCCAAGTGCATCATTGTGGACGTTCTGCCTCTTTTCCTATGCTTTCAATGCAATTCCAGTCTACCTCCTGAAATCGGTTTCCTGCAATTCTGCCCCGCTTTCAAGTCCTCTTGGCAGCCTTACTTCAGTATATTTTTGGACGATAGCTGTCATTTATAACTCTGCAGGTTTGTGAATTACAGTGCCCCTGAGCTCCTTTCTTCAACTCGCTTTCTTTTGAGCTGGCCGCAACACCGCAGGATGGCTTCAGGCCCTAATCTGGTTCCGGCACGGCACGCTGAGCCTTTGGTTATTTCCTCTTCCTGGTGGGAAATGAGAGTTAAATTTGCCCGTCCAGACACCTCCAGCTAGTCTCTCATTGGTTCTCACTATTCCTGTTCATCTTCCGCAGAATTTGCAAACTGGGCCAAACAGGAGGTTAAAGGGACTGACTCTCCAAGTCGGGAGGGTGTTAGTAAAGCGTCTGGAATGTTGCACCCGAGTACCAGGGTACGAAAACTGAGACATATTTGAACACATCTCCCGATCACATGGTTGATCATACTCTAGGTTCCACATGCATGTTTTAGCTGAAGGAAGAATACCTTAAACCTGGGTAGTTGAAACCCGTGGAATGGGTACCATGCAATATGACTTCAAAGGGTCTTCATTTGCTCACCGAACCTCTCCAATCCTATCACTGCTGCGTTTATGCCCCTGTACACATGCTTGATTCTCTTTCGGAGACATAGCAATCCATAGGTTTTAAGATACTTACTAGTCAGGTACATTCTTAGGCGTTTAATATGCGGTGTTGAGTCCATTTCGTTGAGCAAGGAGTAGCTCTTGTGTATTCCATATTTGGCTTAAGGAACTTTATCTGTGCTCATTTCAATCTCTGGTTTTATGCAGCACCCCAACTCACCTTTACCCTTAAGCAAGCATAAGTTGGTTTTCTAAATTTGAGACCCTGTTCTGTTCTGTAATTCAGTTCCTGTGTAGCCAAGTTTACATTCCGTGTATTACTGATATCTTATGATGTTTCTTTTTCTGTGTGACTTATTTCAGTTAGAATCATCATACCTGAATCCACTCATTGTGCTGCTCAGGGCCTGATGACATAGATTTCATTGCAGAGTGATATTGCTTTGTAAGTAAATACCACAACTTCTTTATCCATTTTTCACTTTCTGCGATGTTGAACTTGTACTGTAAACGAGGTTCTTGTAAACAGAGGCGTCCCAAACTTTGGGGTGGCTGTGTCTTTTTGATTTTAATTTCCCTAAGCTATAGGACCATAAGTGGAAGTGCCCTAGGCTCTGTTGCTTTGTTTTTTAGATGTTTCAGGAAACACCATACACTTCTCCCGAGTGTCTGTTGGCAATTTACATCCCGCCCATCAGCATAACAAGGCTCCCAGTTCTCCATGGCCTGTCCTGCCTTTCTGGATTTTACACTTTTTTCAGATGGCCCTTTTGACCGTGGGGAAGTGAGACTTCATTGTAGTGCAGATTTCCTTTGCAAGCTTGCTTGGTTGGCCAAAAAGGGCGTATGCGTTTTTTCCTGAATATATTCAGGAAAAAACGCATACGCCCTTTTTGGCCAAGTGCATCATTGTGGACGTTCTGCCTCTTTTCCTATGCTTTCAATGCAATTCCAGTCTACCTCCTGAAATCGGTTTCCTGCAATTCTGCCCCGCTTTCAAGTCCTCTTGGCAGCCTTACTTCAGTATATTTTTGGACGATAGCTGTCATTTATAACTCTGCAGGTTTGTGAATTACAGTGCCCCTGAGCTCCTTTCTTCAACTCGCTTTCTTTTGAGCTGGCCGCAACACCGCAGGATGGCTTCAGGCCCTAATCTGGTTCCGGCACGGCACGCTGAGCCTTTGGTTAATTCCTCTTCCTGGTGGGAAATGAGAGTTAAATTTGCCTGTCCAGACACCTCTAGCTAGTCTCTCATTGGTTCTCGCTATTCCTGTTCATCTTCCGCAGAAATTGCAAACTGGGCCAAACAGGAGGTTGAAGGGACTGACTCTCCAAGTCGGGAGGGTGTTAGTAAAGTGTCTGGAATGTTGCACCCGAGTACCAGGGGAGGAAAACTGAGACATATTTGAACACGTCTCCCGTTCACACGGTTGATCATACTCTGGGTTCCACATGCATGTTTTAGCTGAAGGAAGAATACCTTAAACCTGGAGAGTTGAGACCCGTGTAATGGGTACCATGCAATATGACTTCAAAGGGTCTTCATTTGCTCACCGAACCTCTCCAATCCTATCATTGCTGCATTTATGCCCCTGTACACACGCTTGATTCTCTTTTGGAGACATAGCAATCCATAGGTTTTAAGATACTTACTAGTCAGGTACATTCTTAGGCGTTTAATATGCGGTGTTGAGTCCATTTCGTTGAGCAAGGAGTAGCTCTTGTCTATTCCATATTTGGCTTAAGGAACTTTATCTGTGCTCATTTCAATCTCTGGTTTTATGCAGCACCCCAACTCACCTTTACCCTTAAGCAAGCATAAGTTGGTTTTCTAAATTTGAGACCCTGTTCTGTTCTGTAATTCAGTTCCTGTGTAGCCAAGTTTACATTCCGTGTATTACTGATATCTTATGATGTTTCTTTTTCTGTGTGACTTATTTCAGTTAGAATCATCATACCTGAATCCACTCATTGTGCTGCTAAGGGCCTGATGACATAGATTTCATTGCTGAGTGATATTGCTTTGTAAGTAAATACCACAACTTCTTTATCCATTTTTCACTTTCTGCGATGTTGAACTTGTACTGTAAACGAGGTTCTTGTAAACAGAGGCGTCCCAAACTTTGGGGTGGCTGTGTCTTTTTGATTTTAATTTCCCTAAGCTATAGGACCATAATTGGAAGTGCCCTAGGCTCTGTTGCTTTGTTTTTTAGATGTTTCAGGAAACACCATACACTTCTCCCGAGTGTCTGTTGGCAATTTACATCCCGCCCATCAGCATAACAAGGCTCCCAGTTCTCCATGGCCTGTCCTGCCTTTCTGGATTTTACACTTTTTTCAGATGGCCCTTTTGACCGGGGGGAAGTGAGACTTCATTGTAGTGCAGATTTCCTTTGCAAGCTTGCTTGGTTGGCCAAAAAGGGCGTATGCGTTTTTTCCTGAATATATTCAGGAAAAAACGCATACGCCCTTTTTGGCCAAGTGCATCATTGTGGACGTTCTGCCTCTTTTCCTATGCTTTCAATGCAATTCCAGTCTACCTCCTGAAATCGGTTTCCTGCAATTCTGCCCCGCTTTCAAGTCCTCTTGGCAGCCTTACTTCAGTATATTTTTGGACGATAGCTGTCATTTATAACTCTGCAGGTTTGTGAATTACAGTGCCCCTGAGCTCCTTTCTTCAACTCGCTTTCTTTTGAGCTGGCCGCAACACCGCAGGATGGCTTCAGGCCCTAATCTGGTTCCGGCACGGCACGCTGAGCCTTTGGTTATTTCCTCTTCCTGGTGGGAAATGAGAGTTAAATTTGCCCGTCCAGACACCTCCAGCTAGTCTCTCATTGGTTCTCACTATTCCTGTTCATCTTCCGCAGAATTTGCAAACTGGGCCAAACAGGAGGTTAAAGGGACTGACTCTCCAAGTCGGGAGGGTGTTAGTAAAGCGTCTGGAATGTTGCACCCGAGTACCAGGGTACGAAAACTGAGACATATTTGAACACGTCTCCCGATCACATGGTTGATCATACTCTAGGTTCCACATGCATGTTTTAGCTGAAGGAAGAATACCTTAAACCTGGGTAGTTGAAACCCGTGGAATGGGTACCATGCAATATGACTTCAAAGGGTCTTCATTTGCTCACCGAACCTCTCCAATCCTATCACTGCTGCGTTTATGCCCCTGTACACATGCTTGATTCTCTTTCGGAGACATAGCAATCCATAGGTTTTAAGATACTTACTAGTCAGGTACATTCTTAGGCGTTTAATATGCGGTGTTGAGTCCATTTCGTTGAGCAAGGAGTAGCTCTTGTGTATTCCATATTTGGCTTAAGGAACTTTATCTGTGCTCATTTCAATCTCTGGTTTTATGCAGCACCCCAACTCACCTTTACCCTTAAGCAAGCATAAGTTGGTTTTCTAAATTTGAGACCCTGTTCTGTTCTGTAATTCAGTTCCTGTGTAGCCAAGTTTACATTCCGTGTATTACTGATATCTTATGATGTTTCTTTTTCTGTGTGACTTATTTCAGTTAGAATCATCATACCTGAATCCACTCATTGTGCTGCTCAGGGCCTGATGACATAGATTTCATTGCAGAGTGATATTGCTTTGTAAGTAAATACCACAACTTCTTTATCCATTTTTCACTTTCTGCGATGTTGAACTTGTACTGTAAACGAGGTTCTTGTAAACAGAGGCGTCCCAAACTTTGGGGTGGCTGTGTCTTTTTGATTTTAATTTCCCTAAGCTATAGGACCATAAGTGGAAGTGCCCTAGGCTCTGTTGCTTTGTTTTTTAGATGTTTCAGGAAACACCATACACTTCTCCCGAGTGTCTGTTGGCAATTTACATCCCGCCCATCAGCATAACAAGGCTCCCAGTTCTCCATGGCCTGTCCTGCCTTTCTGGATTTTACACTTTTTTCAGATGGCCCTTTTGACCGTGGGGAAGTGAGACTTCATTGTAGTGCAGATTTCCTTTGCAAGCTTGCTTGGTTGGCCAAAAAGGGCGTATGCGTTTTTTCCTGAATATATTCAGGAAAAAACGCATACGCCCTTTTTGGCCAAGTGCATCATTGTGGACGTTCTGCCTCTTTTCCTATGCTTTCAATGCAATTCCAGTCTACCTCCTGAAATCGGTTTCCTGCAATTCTGCCCCGCTTTCAAGTCCTCTTGGCAGCCTTACTTCAGTATATTTTTGGACGATAGCTGTCATTTATAACTCTGCAGGTTTGTGAATTACAGTGCCCCTGAGCTCCTTTCTTCAACTCGCTTTCTTTTGAGCTGGCCGCAACACCGCAGGATGGCTTCAGGCCCTAATCTGGTTCCGGCACGGCACGCTGAGCCTTTGGTTAATTCCTCTTCCTGGTGGGAAATGAGAGTTAAATTTGCCTGTCCAGACACCTCTAGCTAGTCTCTCATTGGTTCTCGCTATTCCTGTTCATCTTCCGCAGAAATTGCAAACTGGGCCAAACAGGAGGTTGAAGGGACTGACTCTCCAAGTCGGGAGGGTGTTAGTAAAGTGTCTGGAATGTTGCACCCGAGTACCAGGGGAGGAAAACTGAGACATATTTGAACACGTCTCCCGTTCACACGGTTGATCATACTCTGGGTTCCACATGCATGTTTTAGCTGAAGGAAGAATACCTTAAACCTGGAGAGTTGAGACCCGTGTAATGGGTACCATGCAATATGACTTCAAAGGGTCTTCATTTGCTCACCGAACCTCTCCAATCCTATCATTGCTGCATTTATGCCCCTGTACACACGCTTGATTCTCTTTTGGAGACATAGCAATCCATAGGTTTTAAGATACTTACTAGTCAGGTACATTCTTAGGCGTTTAATATGCGGTGTTGAGTCCATTTCGTTGAGCAAGGAGTAGCTCTTGTCTATTCCATATTTGGCTTAAGGAACTTTATCTGTGCTCATTTCAATCTCTGGTTTTATGCAGCACCCCAACTCACCTTTACCCTTAAGCAAGCATAAGTTGGTTTTCTAAATTTGAGACCCTGTTCTGTTCTGTAATTCAGTTCCTGTGTAGCCAAGTTTACATTCCGTGTATTACTGATATCTTATGATGTTTCTTTTTCTGTGTGACTTATTTCAGTTAGAATCATCATACCTGAATCCACTCATTGTGCTGCTAAGGGCCTGATGACATAGATTTCATTGCTGAGTGATATTGCTTTGTAAGTAAATACCACAACTTCTTTATCCATTTTTCACTTTCTGCGATGTTGAACTTGTACTGTAAACGAGGTTCTTGTAAACAGAGGCGTCCCAAACTTTGGGGTGGCTGTGTCTTTTTGATTTTAATTTCCCTAAGCTATAGGACCATAATTGGAAGTGCCCTAGGCTCTGTTGCTTTGTTTTTTAGATGTTTCAGGAAACACCATACACTTCTCCCGAGTGTCTGTTGGCAATTTACATCCCGCCCATCAGCATAACAAGGCTCCCAGTTCTCCATGGCCTGTCCTGCCTTTCTGGATTTTACACTTTTTTCAGATGGCCCTTTTGACCGGGGGGAAGTGAGACTTCATTGTAGTGCAGATTTCCTTTGCAAGCTTGCTTGGTTGGCCAAAAAGGGCGTATGCGTTTTTTCCTGAATATATTCAGGAAAAAACGCATACGCCCTTTTTGGCCAAGTGCATCATTGTGGACGTTCTGCCTCTTTTCCTATGCTTTCAATGCAATTCCAGTCTACCTCCTGAAATCGGTTTCCTGCAATTCTGCCCCGCTTTCAAGTCCTCTTGGCAGCCTTACTTCAGTATATTTTTGGACGATAGCTGTCATTTATAACTCTGCAGGTTTGTGAATTACAGTGCCCCTGAGCTCCTTTCTTCAACTCGCTTTCTTTTGAGCTGGCCGCAACACCGCAGGATGGCTTCAGGCCCTAATCTGGTTCCGGCACGGCACGCTGAGCCTTTGGTTATTTCCTCTTCCTGGTGGGAAATGAGAGTTAAATTTGCCCGTCCAGACACCTCCAGCTAGTCTCTCATTGGTTCTCACTATTCCTGTTCATCTTCCGCAGAATTTGCAAACTGGGCCAAACAGGAGGTTAAAGGGACTGACTCTCCAAGTCGGGAGGGTGTTAGTAAAGCGTCTGGAATGTTGCACCCGAGTACCAGGGTACGAAAACTGAGACATATTTGAACACGTCTCCCGATCACATGGTTGATCATACTCTAGGTTCCACATGCATGTTTTAGCTGAAGGAAGAATACCTTAAACCTGGGTAGTTGAAACCCGTGGAATGGGTACCATGCAATATGACTTCAAAGGGTCTTCATTTGCTCACCGAACCTCTCCAATCCTATCACTGCTGCGTTTATGCCCCTGTACACATGCTTGATTCTCTTTCGGAGACATAGCAATCCATAGGTTTTAAGATACTTACTAGTCAGGTACATTCTTAGGCGTTTAATATGCGGTGTTGAGTCCATTTCGTTGAGCAAGGAGTAGCTCTTGTGTATTCCATATTTGGCTTAAGGAACTTTATCTGTGCTCATTTCAATCTCTGGTTTTATGCAGCACCCCAACTCACCTTTACCCTTAAGCAAGCATAAGTTGGTTTTCTAAATTTGAGACCCTGTTCTGTTCTGTAATTCAGTTCCTGTGTAGCCAAGTTTACATTCCGTGTATTACTGATATCTTATGATGTTTCTTTTTCTGTGTGACTTATTTCAGTTAGAATCATCATACCTGAATCCACTCATTGTGCTGCTCAGGGCCTGATGACATAGATTTCATTGCAGAGTGATATTGCTTTGTAAGTAAATACCACAACTTCTTTATCCATTTTTCACTTTCTGCGATGTTGAACTTGTACTGTAAACGAGGTTCTTGTAAACAGAGGCGTCCCAAACTTTGGGGTGGCTGTGTCTTTTTGATTTTAATTTCCCTAAGCTATAGGACCATAAGTGGAAGTGCCCTAGGCTCTGTTGCTTTGTTTTTTAGATGTTTCAGGAAACACCATACACTTCTCCCGAGTGTCTGTTGGCAATTTACATCCCGCCCATCAGCATAACAAGGCTCCCAGTTCTCCATGGCCTGTCCTGCCTTTCTGGATTTTACACTTTTTTCAGATGGCCCTTTTGACCGTGGGGAAGTGAGACTTCATTGTAGTGCAGATTTCCTTTGCAAGCTTGCTTGGTTGGCCAAAAAGGGCGTATGCGTTTTTTCCTGAATATATTCAGGAAAAAACGCATACGCCCTTTTTGGCCAAGTGCATCATTGTGGACGTTCTGCCTCTTTTCCTATGCTTTCAATGCAATTCCAGTCTACCTCCTGAAATCGGTTTCCTGCAATTCTGCCCCGCTTTCAAGTCCTCTTGGCAGCCTTACTTCAGTATATTTTTGGACGATAGCTGTCATTTATAACTCTGCAGGTTTGTGAATTACAGTGCCCCTGAGCTCCTTTCTTCAACTCGCTTTCTTTTGAGCTGGCCGCAACACCGCAGGATGGCTTCAGGCCCTAATCTGGTTCCGGCACGGCACGCTGAGCCTTTGGTTAATTCCTCTTCCTGGTGGGAAATGAGAGTTAAATTTGCCTGTCCAGACACCTCTAGCTAGTCTCTCATTGGTTCTCGCTATTCCTGTTCATCTTCCGCAGAAATTGCAAACTGGGCCAAACAGGAGGTTGAAGGGACTGACTCTCCAAGTCGGGAGGGTGTTAGTAAAGTGTCTGGAATGTTGCACCCGAGTACCAGGGGAGGAAAACTGAGACATATTTGAACACGTCTCCCGTTCACACGGTTGATCATACTCTGGGTTCCACATGCATGTTTTAGCTGAAGGAAGAATACCTTAAACCTGGAGAGTTGAGACCCGTGTAATGGGTACCATGCAATATGACTTCAAAGGGTCTTCATTTGCTCACCGAACCTCTCCAATCCTATCATTGCTGCATTTATGCCCCTGTACACACGCTTGATTCTCTTTTGGAGACATAGCAATCCATAGGTTTTAAGATACTTACTAGTCAGGTACATTCTTAGGCGTTTAATATGCGGTGTTGAGTCCATTTCGTTGAGCAAGGAGTAGCTCTTGTCTATTCCATATTTGGCTTAAGGAACTTTATCTGTGCTCATTTCAATCTCTGGTTTTATGCAGCACCCCAACTCACCTTTACCCTTAAGCAAGCATAAGTTGGTTTTCTAAATTTGAGACCCTGTTCTGTTCTGTAATTCAGTTCCTGTGTAGCCAAGTTTACATTCCGTGTATTACTGATATCTTATGATGTTTCTTTTTCTGTGTGACTTATTTCAGTTAGAATCATCATACCTGAATCCACTCATTGTGCTGCTAAGGGCCTGATGACATAGATTTCATTGCTGAGTGATATTGCTTTGTAAGTAAATACCACAACTTCTTTATCCATTTTTCACTTTCTGCGATGTTGAACTTGTACTGTAAACGAGGTTCTTGTAAACAGAGGCGTCCCAAACTGTGGGGTGGCTGTGTCTTTTTGATTTTAATTTCCCTAAGCTATAGGACCATAAGTGGAAGTGCCCTAGGCTCTGTTGCTTTGTTTTTTAGATGTTTCAGGAAACACCATACACTTCTCCCGAGTGTCTGTTGGCAATTTACATCCCGCCCATCAGCATAACAAGGCTCCCAGTTCTCCATGGCCTGTCCTGCCTTTCTGGATTTTACACTTTTCTCAGATGGCCCTTTTGACCAGGGGGAAGTGAGACTTCATTGTAGTGCAGATTTCCTTTGCAAGCTTGCTTGGTTGGCCAAAAAGTGCGTATGCGTTTTTTCCTGATTCAGGAAAAAACGCATACGCCCTTTTTGGCCAAGTGCATCATTGTGGACGTTCTGCCTCTTTTCCTATGCTTAAAATGCAATTCCAGTCTACCTCCTGAAATCGGTTTCCTGCAATTCTGCCCCGCTTTCAAGTCCTCTTGGCAGCCTTACTTCAGTATATTTTTGGACGATTGCTGTCATTTATAACTCTGCAGGTTTGTGAATTACAGTGCCCCTGAGCTCCGTTCTTCATCTCGCTTTCTTGTGAGCTGGCCGCAACACCGCAGGATTGCTTCAGGCCCTAATCTGGTTCCAGCACGGCACGCTGAGCCTTTGGTTAATTCCTGTCCTTGGTGGGAAATGAGAGTTAAATTTGCCCGTCCAGACACCTCCAGCTAGTCTCTCATTGGTTCTCGTTATTCCTGTTCATCTTCCGCAGAAATTGCAAACTGGGCCAAACAGGAGGTTAAAGGGACTGACTCTCCAAGTCGGGAGGATGTTAGTAAAGCGTCTGGAATGTTGCACCCGAGTACCAGGGTACGAAAACTGAGACATATTTGAACACGTCTCCCGATCACATGGTTGATCATACTCTAGGTTCCACATGCATGTTTTAGCTGAAGGAAGAATACCTTAAACCTGGGTAGTTGAAACCCGTGGAATGGGTACCATGCAATATGACTTCAAAGGGTCTTCATTTGCTCACCGAACCTCTCCAATCCTATCACTGCTGCGTTTATGCCCCTGTACACATGCTTGATTCTCCTTCGGAGACATAGCAATCCATAGGTTTTAAGATACTTACTAGTCAGGTACATTCTTAGGCGTTTAATATGCGGTGTTGAGTCCATTTCGTTGAGCAAGGAGTAGCTCTTGTCTATTCCATATTTGGCTTAAGGAACTTTATCTGTGCTCATTTCAATCTCTGGTTTTATGCAGCACCCCAACTCACCTTTACCCTTAAGCAAGCATAAGTTGGTTTTCTAAATTTGAGACCCTGTTCTGTTCTGTAATTCAGTTCCTGTGTAGCCAAGTTTACATTCTGTGTATTACTGATATCTTATGATGTTTCTTTTTCTGTGTGACTTATTTCAGTTAGAATCATCATACCTGAATCCACTCATTGTGCTGCTAAGGGCCTGATGACATAGATTTCATTGCTGAGTGATATTGCTTTGTAAGTAAATACCACAACTTCTTTATCCATTTTTCACTTTCTGCGATGTTGAACTTGTACTGTAAACGAGGTTCTTGTAAACAGAGGCGTCCCAAACTTTGGGGTGGCTGTGTCTTTTTGATTTTAATTTCCCTAAGCTATAGGACCATAATTGGAAGTGCCCTAGGCTCTGTTGCTTTGTTTTTTAGATGTTTCAGGAAACACCATACACTTCTCCCGAGTGTCTGTTGGCAATTTACATCCCGCCCATCAGCATAACAAGGCTCCCAGTTCTCCATGGCCTGTCCTGCCTTTCTGGATTTTACACTTTTTTCAGATGGCCCTTTTGACCGGGGGGAAGTGAGACTTCATTGTAGTGCAGATTTCCTTTGCAAGCTTGCTTGGTTGGCCAAAAAGGGCGTATGCGTTTTTTCCTGAATATATTCAGGAAAAAACGCATACGCCCTTTTTGGCCAAGTGCATCATTGTGGACGTTCTGCCTCTTTTCCTATGCTTTCAATGCAATTCCAGTCTACCTCCTGAAATCGGTTTCCTGCAATTCTGCCCCGCTTTCAAGTCCTCTTGGCAGCCTTACTTCAGTATATTTTTGGACGATAGCTGTCATTTATAACTCTGCAGGTTTGTGAATTACAGTGCCCCTGAGCTCCTTTCTTCAACTCGCTTTCTTTTGAGCTGGCCGCAACACCGCAGGATGGCTTCAGGCCCTAATCTGGTTCCGGCACGGCACGCTGAGCCTTTGGTTATTTCCTCTTCCTGGTGGGAAATGAGAGTTAAATTTGCCCGTCCAGACACCTCCAGCTAGTCTCTCATTGGTTCTCACTATTCTTGTTCATCTTCCGCAGAATTTGCAAACTGGGCCAAACAGGAGGTTAAAGGGACTGACTCTCCAAGTCGGGAGGGTGTTAGTAAAGCGTCTGGAATGTTGCACCCGAGTACCAGGGTACGAAAACTGAGACATATTTGAACACGTCTCCCGATCACATGGTTGATCATACTCTAGGTTCCACATGCATGTTTTAGCTGAAGGAAGAATACCTTAAACCTGGGTAGTTGAAACCCGTGGAATGGGTACCATGCAATATGACTTCAAAGGGTCTTCATTTGCTCACCGAACCTCTCCAATCCTATCACTGCTGCGTTTATGCCCCTGTACACATGCTTGATTCTCTTTCGGAGACATAGCAATCCATAGGTTTTAAGATACTTACTAGTCAGGTACATTCTTAGGCGTTTAATATGCGGTGTTGAGTCCATTTCGTTGAGCAAGGAGTAGCTCTTGTGTATTCCATATTTGGCTTAAGGAACTTTATCTGTGCTCATTTCAATCTCTGGTTTTATGCAGCACCCCAACTCACCTTTACCCTTAAGCAAGCATAAGTTGGTTTTCTAAATTTGAGACCCTGTTCTGTTCTGTAATTCAGTTCCTGTGTAGCCAAGATTACATTCCGTGTATTACTGATATCTTATGATGTTTCTTTTTCTGTGTGACTTATTTCAGTTAGAATCATCATACCTGAATCCACTCATTGTGCTGCTCAGGGCCTGATGACATAGATTTCATTGCAGAGTGATATTGCTTTGTAAGTAAATACCACAACTTCTTTATCCATTTTTCACTTTCTGCGATGTTGAACTTGTACTGTAAACGAGGTTCTTGTAAACAGAGGCGTCCCAAACTTTGGGGTGGCTGTGTCTTTTTGATTTTAATTTCCCTAAGCTATAGGACCATAAGTGGAAGTGCCCTAGGCTCTGTTGCTTTGTTTTTTAGATGTTTCAGGAAACACCATACACTTCTCCCGAGTGTCTGTTGGCAATTTACATCCCGCCCATCAGCATAACAAGGCTCCCAGTTCTCCATGGCCTGTCCTGCCTTTCTGGATTTTACACTTTTTTCAGATGGCCCTTTTGACCGTGGGGAAGTGAGACTTCATTGTAGTGCAGATTTCCTTTGCAAGCTTGCTTGGTTGGCCAAAAAGGGCGTATGCGTTTTTTCCTGAATATATTCAGGAAAAAACGCATACGCCCTTTTTGGCCAAGTGCATCATTGTGGACGTTCTGCCTCTTTTCCTATGCTTTCAATGCAATTCCAGTCTACCTCCTGAAATCGGTTTCCTGCAATTCTGCCCCGCTTTCAAGTCCTCTTGGCAGCCTTACTTCAGTATATTTTTGGACGATAGCTGTCATTTATAACTCTGCAGGTTTGTGAATTACAGTGCCCCTGAGCTCCTTTCTTCAACTCGCTTTCTTTTGAGCTGGCCGCAACACCGCAGGATGGCTTCAGGCCCTAATCTGGTTCCGGCACGGCACGCTGAGCCTTTGGTTAATTCCTCTTCCTGGTGGGAAATGAGAGTTAAATTTGCCTGTCCAGACACCTCTAGCTAGTCTCTCATTGGTTCTCGCTATTCCTGTTCATCTTCCGCAGAAATTGCAAACTGGGCCAAACAGGAGGTTGAAGGGACTGACTCTCCAAGTCGGGAGGGTGTTAGTAAAGTGTCTGGAATGTTGCACCCGAGTACCAGGGGAGGAAAACTGAGACATATTTGAACACGTCTCCCGTTCACACGGTTGATCATACTCTGGGTTCCACATGCATGTTTTAGCTGAAGGAAGAATACCTTAAACCTGGAGAGTTGAGACCCGTGTAATGGGTACCATGCAATATGACTTCAAAGGGTCTTCATTTGCTCACCGAACCTCTCCAATCCTATCATTGCTGCATTTATGCCCCTGTACACACGCTTGATTCTCTTTTGGAGACATAGCAATCCATAGGTTTTAAGATACTTACTAGTCAGGTACATTCTTAGGCGTTTAATATGCGGTGTTGAGTCCATTTCGTTGAGCAAGGAGTAGCTCTTGTCTATTCCATATTTGGCTTAAGGAACTTTATCTGTGCTCATTTCAATCTCTGGTTTTATGCAGCACCCCAACTCACCTTTACCCTTAAGCAAGCATAAGTTGGTTTTCTAAATTTGAGACCCTGTTCTGTTCTGTAATTCAGTTCCTGTGTAGCCAAGTTTACATTCCGTGTATTACTGATATCTTATGATGTTTCTTTTTCTGTGTGACTTATTTCAGTTAGAATCATCATACCTGAATCCACTCATTGTGCTGCTAAGGGCCTGATGACATAGATTTCATTGCTGAGTGATATTGCTTTGTAAGTAAATACCACAACTTCTTTATCCATTTTTCACTTTCTGCGATGTTGAACTTGTACTGTAAACGAGGTTCTTGTAAACAGAGGCGTCCCAAACTTTGGGGTGGCTGTGTCTTTTTGATTTTAATTTCCCTAAGCTATAGGACCATAATTGGAAGTGCCCTAGGCTCTGTTGCTTTGTTTTTTAGATGTTTCAGGAAACACCATACACTTCTCCCGAGTGTCTGTTGGCAATTTACATCCCGCCCATCAGCATAACAAGGCTCCCAGTTCTCCATGGCCTGTCCTGCCTTTCTGGATTTTACACTTTTTTCAGATGGCCCTTTTGACCGGGGGGAAGTGAGACTTCATTGTAGTGCAGATTTCCTTTGCAAGCTTGCTTGGTTGGCCAAAAAGGGCGTATGCGTTTTTTCCTGAATATATTCAGGAAAAAACGCATACGCCCTTTTTGGCCAAGTGCATCATTGTGGACGTTCTGCCTCTTTTCCTATGCTTTCAATGCAATTCCAGTCTACCTCCTGAAATCGGTTTCCTGCAATTCTGCCCCGCTTTCAAGTCCTCTTGGCAGCCTTACTTCAGTATATTTTTGGACGATAGCTGTCATTTATAACTCTGCAGGTTTGTGAATTACAGTGCCCCTGAGCTCCTTTCTTCAACTCGCTTTCTTTTGAGCTGGCCGCAACACCGCAGGATGGCTTCAGGCCCTAATCTGGTTCCGGCACGGCACGCTGAGCCTTTGGTTATTTCCTCTTCCTGGTGGGAAATGAGAGTTAAATTTGCCCGTCCAGACACCTCCAGCTAGTCTCTCATTGGTTCTCACTATTCCTGTTCATCTTCCGCAGAATTTGCAAACTGGGCCAAACAGGAGGTTAAAGGGACTGACTCTCCAAGTCGGGAGGGTGTTAGTAAAGCGTCTGGAATGTTGCACCCGAGTACCAGGGTACGAAAACTGAGACATATTTGAACACGTCTCCCGATCACATGGTTGATCATACTCTAGGTTCCACATGCATGTTTTAGCTGAAGGAAGAATACCTTAAACCTGGGTAGTTGAAACCCGTGGAATGGGTACCATGCAATATGACTTCAAAGGGTCTTCATTTGCTCACCGAACCTCTCCAATCCTATCACTGCTGCGTTTATGCCCCTGTACACATGCTTGATTCTCTTTCGGAGACATAGCAATCCATAGGTTTTAAGATACTTACTAGTCAGGTACATTCTTAGGCGTTTAATATGCGGTGTTGAGTCCATTTCGTTGAGCAAGGAGTAGCTCTTGTGTATTCCATATTTGGCTTAAGGAACTTTATCTGTGCTCATTTCAATCTCTGGTTTTATGCAGCACCCCAACTCACCTTTACCCTTAAGCAAGCATAAGTTGGTTTTCTAAATTTGAGACCCTGTTCTGTTCTGTAATTCAGTTCCTGTGTAGCCAAGTTTACATTCCGTGTATTACTGATATCTTATGATGTTTCTTTTTCTGTGTGACTTATTTCAGTTAGAATCATCATACCTGAATCCACTCATTGTGCTGCTCAGGGCCTGATGACATAGATTTCATTGCAGAGTGATATTGCTTTGTAAGTAAATACCACAACTTCTTTATCCATTTTTCACTTTCTGCGATGTTGAACTTGTACTGTAAACGAGGTTCTTGTAAACAGAGGCGTCCCAAACTTTGGGGTGGCTGTGTCTTTTTGATTTTAATTTCCCTAAGCTATAGGACCATAAGTGGAAGTGCCCTAGGCTCTGTTGCTTTGTTTTTTAGATGTTTCAGGAAACACCATACACTTCTCCCGAGTGTCTGTTGGCAATTTACATCCCGCCCATCAGCATAACAAGGCTCCCAGTTCTCCATGGCCTGTCCTGCCTTTCTGGATTTTACACTTTTTTCAGATGGCCCTTTTGACCGTGGGGAAGTGAGACTTCATTGTAGTGCAGATTTCCTTTGCAAGCTTGCTTGGTTGGCCAAAAAGGGCGTATGCGTTTTTTCCTGAATATATTCAGGAAAAAACGCATACGCCCTTTTTGGCCAAGTGCATCATTGTGGACGTTCTGCCTCTTTTCCTATGCTTTCAATGCAATTCCAGTCTACCTCCTGAAATCGGTTTCCTGCAATTCTGCCCCGCTTTCAAGTCCTCTTGGCAGCCTTACTTCAGTATATTTTTGGACGATAGCTGTCATTTATAACTCTGCAGGTTTGTGAATTACAGTGCCCCTGAGCTCCTTTCTTCAACTCGCTTTCTTTTGAGCTGGCCGCAACACCGCAGGATGGCTTCAGGCCCTAATCTGGTTCCGGCACGGCACGCTGAGCCTTTGGTTAATTCCTCTTCCTGGTGGGAAATGAGAGTTAAATTTGCCTGTCCAGACACCTCTAGCTAGTCTCTCATTGGTTCTCGCTATTCCTGTTCATCTTCCGCAGAAATTGCAAACTGGGCCAAACAGGAGGTTGAAGGGACTGACTCTCCAAGTCGGGAGGGTGTTAGTAAAGTGTCTGGAATGTTGCACCCGAGTACCAGGGGAGGAAAACTGAGACATATTTGAACACGTCTCCCGTTCACACGGTTGATCATACTCTGGGTTCCACATGCATGTTTTAGCTGAAGGAAGAATACCTTAAACCTGGAGAGTTGAGACCCGTGTAATGGGTACCATGCAATATGACTTCAAAGGGTCTTCATTTGCTCACCGAACCTCTCCAATCCTATCATTGCTGCATTTATGCCCCTGTACACACGCTTGATTCTCTTTTGGAGACATAGCAATCCATAGGTTTTAAGATACTTACTAGTCAGGTACATTCTTAGGCGTTTAATATGCGGTGTTGAGTCCATTTCGTTGAGCAAGGAGTAGCTCTTGTCTATTCCATATTTGGCTTAAGGAACTTTATCTGTGCTCATTTCAATCTCTGGTTTTATGCAGCACCCCAACTCACCTTTACCCTTAAGCAAGCATAAGTTGGTTTTCTAAATTTGAGACCCTGTTCTGTTCTGTAATTCAGTTCCTGTGTAGCCAAGTTTACATTCCGTGTATTACTGATATCTTATGATGTTTCTTTTTCTGTGTGACTTATTTCAGTTAGAATCATCATACCTGAATCCACTCATTGTGCTGCTAAGGGCCTGATGACATAGATTTCATTGCTGAGTGATATTGCTTTGTAAGTAAATACCACAACTTCTTTATCCATTTTTCACTTTCTGCGATGTTGAACTTGTACTGTAAACGAGGTTCTTGTAAACAGAGGCGTCCCAAACTGTGGGGTGGCTGTGTCTTTTTGATTTTAATTTCCCTAAGCTATAGGACCATAAGTGGAAGTGCCCTAGGCTCTGTTGCTTTGTTTTTTAGATGTTTCAGGAAACACCATACACTTCTCCCGAGTGTCTGTTGGCAATTTACATCCCGCCCATCAGCATAACAAGGCTCCCAGTTCTCCATGGCCTGTCCTGCCTTTCTGGATTTTACACTTTTCTCAGATGGCCCTTTTGACCAGGGGGAAGTGAGACTTCATTGTAGTGCAGATTTCCTTTGCAAGCTTGCTTGGTTGGCCAAAAAGTGCGTATGCGTTTTTTCCTGATTCAGGAAAAAACGCATACGCCCTTTTTGGCCAAGTGCATCATTGTGGACGTTCTGCCTCTTTTCCTATGCTTAAAATGCAATTCCAGTCTACCTCCTGAAATCGGTTTCCTGCAATTCTGCCCCGCTTTCAAGTCCTCTTGGCAGCCTTACTTCAGTATATTTTTGGACGATTGCTGTCATTTATAACTCTGCAGGTTTGTGAATTACAGTGCCCCTGAGCTCCGTTCTTCATCTCGCTTTCTTGTGAGCTGGCCGCAACACCGCAGGATTGCTTCAGGCCCTAATCTGGTTCCAGCACGGCACGCTGAGCCTTTGGTTAATTCCTGTCCTTGGTGGGAAATGAGAGTTAAATTTGCCCGTCCAGACACCTCCAGCTAGTCTCTCATTGGTTCTCGCTATTCCTGTTCATCTTCCGCAGAAATTGCAAACTGGGCCAAACAGGAGGTTAAAGGGACTGACTCTCCAAGTCGGGAGGATGTTAGTAAAGCGTCTGGAATGTTGCACCCGAGTACCAGGGTACGAAAACTGAGACATATTTGAACACGTCTCCCGATCACATGGTTGATCATACTCTAGGTTCCACATGCATGTTTTAGCTGAAGGAAGAATACCTTAAACCTGGGTAGTTGAAACCCGTGGAATGGGTACCATGCAATATGACTTCAAAGGGTCTTCATTTGCTCACCGAACCTCTCCAATCCTATCACTGCTGCGTTTATGCCCCTGTACACATGCTTGATTCTCCTTCGGAGACATAGCAATCCATAGGTTTTAAGATACTTACTAGTCAGGTACATTCTTAGGCGTTTAATATGCGGTGTTGAGTCCATTTCGTTGAGCAAGGAGTAGCTCTTGTCTATTCCATATTTGGCTTAAGGAACTTTATCTGTGCTCATTTCAATCTCTGGTTTTATGCAGCACCCCAACTCACCTTTACCCTTAAGCAAGCATAAGTTGGTTTTCTAAATTTGAGACCCTGTTCTGTTCTGTAATTCAGTTCCTGTGTAGCCAAGTTTACATTCTGTGTATTACTGATATCTTATGATGTTTCTTTTTCTGTGTGACTTATTTCAGTTAGAATCATCATACCTGAATCCACTCATTGTGCTGCTAAGGGCCTGATGACATAGATTTCATTGCTGAGTGATATTGCTTTGTAAGTAAATACCACAACTTCTTTATCCATTTTTCACTTTCTGCGATGTTGAACTTGTACTGTAAACGAGGTTCTTGTAAACAGAGGCGTCCCAAACTTTGGGGTGGCTGTGTCTTTTTGATTTTAATTTCCCTAAGCTATAGGACCATAATTGGAAGTGCCCTAGGCTCTGTTGCTTTGTTTTTTAGATGTTTCAGGAAACACCATACACTTCTCCCGAGTGTCTGTTGGCAATTTACATCCCGCCCATCAGCATAACAAGGCTCCCAGTTCTCCATGGCCTGTCCTGCCTTTCTGGATTTTACACTTTTTTCAGATGGCCCTTTTGACCGGGGGGAAGGGAGACTTCATTGTAGTGCAGATTTCCTTTGCAAGCTTGCTTGGTTGGCCAAAAAGGGCGTATGCGTTTTTTCCTGAATATATTCAGGAAAAAACGCATACGCCCTTTTTGGCCAAGTGCATCATTGTGGACGTTCTGCCTCTTTTCCTATGCTTTCAATGCAATTCCAGTCTACCTCCTGAAATCGGTTTCCTGCAATTCTGCCCCGCTTTCAAGTCCTCTTGGCAGCCTTACTTCAGTATATTTTTGGACGATAGCTGTCATTTATAACTCTGCAGGTTTGTGAATTACAGTGCCCCTGAGCTCCTTTCTTCAACTCGCTTTCTTTTGAGCTGGCCGCAACACCGCAGGATGGCTTCAGGCCCTAATCTGGTTCCGGCACGGCACGCTGAGCCTTTGGTTATTTCCTCTTCCTGGTGGGAAATGAGAGTTAAATTTGCCCGTCCAGACACCTCCAGCTAGTCTCTCATTGGTTCTCACTATTCCTGTTCATCTTCCGCAGAATTTGCAAACTGGGCCAAACAGGAGGTTAAAGGGACTGACTCTCCAAGTCGGGAGGGTGTTAGTAAAGCGTCTGGAATGTTGCACCCGAGTACCAGGGTACGAAAACTGAGACATATTTGAACACGTCTCCCGATCACATGGTTGATCATACTCTAGGTTCCACATGCATGTTTTAGCTGAAGGAAGAATACCTTAAACCTGGGTAGTTGAAACCCGTGGAATGGGTACCATGCAATATGACTTCAAAGGGTCTTCATTTGCTCACCGAACCTCTCCAATCCTATCACTGCTGCGTTTATGCCCCTGTACACATGCTTGATTCTCTTTCGGAGACATAGCAATCCATAGGTTTTAAGATACTTACTAGTCAGGTACATTCTTAGGCGTTTAATATGCGGTGTTGAGTCCATTTCGTTGAGCAAGGAGTAGCTCTTGTGTATTCCATATTTGGCTTAAGGAACTTTATCTGTGCTCATTTCAATCTCTGGTTTTATGCAGCACCCCAACTCACCTTTACCCTTAAGCAAGCATAAGTTGGTTTTCTAAATTTGAGACCCTGTTCTGTTCTGTAATTCAGTTCCTGTGTAGCCAAGTTTACATTCCGTGTATTACTGATATCTTATGATGTTTCTTTTTCTGTGTGACTTATTTCAGTTAGAATCATCATACCTGAATCCACTCATTGTGCTGCTCAGGGCCTGATGACATAGATTTCATTGCAGAGTGATATTGCTTTGTAAGTAAATACCACAACTTCTTTATCCATTTTTCACTTTCTGCGATGTTGAACTTGTACTGTAAACGAGGTTCTTGTAAACAGAGGCGTCCCAAACTTTGGGGTGGCTGTGTCTTTTTGATTTTAATTTCCCTAAGCTATAGGACCATAAGTGGAAGTGCCCTAGGCTCTGTTGCTTTGTTTTTTAGATGTTTCAGGAAACACCATACACTTCTCCCGAGTGTCTGTTGGCAATTTACATCCCGCCCATCAGCATAACAAGGCTCCCAGTTCTCCATGGCCTGTCCTGCCTTTCTGGATTTTACACTTTTTTCAGATGGCCCTTTTGACCGTGGGGAAGTGAGACTTCATTGTAGTGCAGATTTCCTTTGCAAGCTTGCTTGGTTGGCCAAAAAGGGCGTATGCGTTTTTTCCTGAATATATTCAGGAAAAAACGCATACGCCCTTTTTGGCCAAGTGCATCATTGTGGACGTTCTGCCTCTTTTCCTATGCTTTCAATGCAATTCCAGTCTACCTCCTGAAATCGGTTTCCTGCAATTCTGCCCCGCTTTCAAGTCCTCTTGGCAGCCTTACTTCAGTATATTTTTGGACGATAGCTGTCATTTATAACTCTGCAGGTTTGTGAATTACAGTGCCCCTGAGCTCCTTTCTTCAACTCGCTTTCTTTTGAGCTGGCCGCAACACCGCAGGATGGCTTCAGGCCCTAATCTGGTTCCGGCACGGCACGCTGAGCCTTTGGTTAATTCCTCTTCCTCGTGGGAAATGAGAGTTAAATTTGCCTGTCCAGACACCTCTAGCTAGTCTCTCATTGGTTCTCGCTATTCCTGTTCATCTTCCGCAGAAATTGCAAACTGGGCCAAACAGGAGGTTGAAGGGACTGACTCTCCAAGTCGGGAGGGTGTTAGTAAAGTGTCTGGAATGTTGCACCCGAGTACCAGGGGAGGAAAACTGAGACATATTTGAACACGTCTCCCGTTCACACGGTTGATCATACTCTGGGTTCCACATGCATGTTTTAGCTGAAGGAAGAATACCTTAAACCTGGAGAGTTGAGACCCGTGTAATGGGTACCATGCAATATGACTTCAAAGGGTCTTCATTTGCTCACCGAACCTCTCCAATCCTATCATTGCTGCATTTATGCCCCTGTACACACGCTTGATTCTCTTTTGGAGACATAGCAATCCATAGGTTTTAAGATACTTACTAGTCAGGTACATTCTTAGGCGTTTAATATGCGGTGTTGAGTCCATTTCGTTGAGCAAGGAGTAGCTCTTGTCTATTCCATATTTGGCTTAAGGAACTTTATCTGTGCTCATTTCAATCTCTGGTTTTATGCAGCACCCCAACTCACCTTTACCCTTAAGCAAGCATAAGTTGGTTTTCTAAATTTGAGACCCTGTTCTGTTCTGTAATTCAGTTCCTGTGTAGCCAAGTTTACATTCCGTGTATTACTGATATCTTATGATGTTTCTTTTTCTGTGTGACTTATTTCAGTTAGAATCATCATACCTGAATCCACTCATTGTGCTGCTAAGGGCCTGATGACATAGATTTCATTGCTGAGTGATATTGCTTTGTAAGTAAATACCACAACTTCTTTATCCATTTTTCACTTTCTGCGATGTTGAACTTGTACTGTAAACGAGGTTCTTGTAAACAGAGGCGTCCCAAACTTTGGGGTGGCTGTGTCTTTTTGATTTTAATTTCCCTAAGCTATAGGACCATAAGTGGAAGTGCCCTAGGCTCTGTTGCTTTGTTTTTTAGATGTTTCAGGAAACACCATACACTTCTCCCGAGTGTCTGTTGGCAATTTACATCCCGCCCATCAGCATAACAAGGCTCCCAGTTCTCCATGGCCTGTCCTGCCTTTCTGGATTTTACACTTTTTTCAGATGACCCTTTTGACCGGGGGGAAGTGAGACTTCATTGTAGTGCAGATTTCCTTTGCAAGCTTGCTTGGTTGGCCAAAAAGGGCGTATGCGTTTTTTCCTGAATATATTCAGGAAAAAACGCATACGCCCTTTTTGGCCAAGTGCATCATTGTGGACGTTCTGCCTCTTTTCCTATGCTTTCAATGCAATTCCAGTCTACCTCCTGAAATCGGTTTCCTGCAATTCTGCCCCGCTTTCAAGTCCTCTTGGCAGCCTTACTTCAGTATATTTTTGGACGATAGCTGTCATTTATAACTCTGCAGGTTTGTGAATTACAGTGCCCCTGAGCTCCTTTCTTCAACTCGCTTTCTTTTGAGCTGGCCGCAACACCGCAGGATGGCTTCAGGCCCTAATCTGGTTCCGGCACGGCACGCTGAGCCTTTGGTTAATTCCTCTTCCTGGTGGGAAATGAGAGTTAAATTTGCCTGTCCAGACACCTCTAGCTAGTCTCTCATTGGTTCTCGCTATTCCTGTTCATCTTCCGCAGAAATTGCAAACTGGGCCAAACAGGAGGTTGAAGGGACTGACTCTCCAAGTCGGGAGGGTGTTAGTAAAGCGTCTGGAATGTTGCACCCGAGTACCAGGGGAGGAAAACTGAGACATATTTGAACACGTCTCCCGTTCACACGGTTGATCATACTCTGGGTTCCACATGCATGTTTTAGCTGAAGGAAGAATACCTTAAACCTGGAGAGTTGAGACCCGTGTAATGGGTACCATGCAATATGACTTCAAAGGGTCTTCATTTGCTCACCGAACCTCTCCAATCCTATCATTGCTGCATTTATGCCCCTGTACACACGCTTGATTCTCTTTTGGAGACATAGCAATCCATAGGTTTTAAGATACTTACTAGTCAGGTACATTCTTAGGCGTTTAATATGCGGTGTTGAGTCCATTTCGTTGAGCAAGGAGTAGCTCTTGTGTAATCCATATTTGGCTTAAGGAACTTTATCTGTGCTCATTTCAATCTCTGGTTTTATGCAGCACCCCAACTCACCTTTACCCTTAAGCAAGCATAAGTTGGTTTTCTAAATTTGAGACCCTGTTCTGTTCTGTAATTCAGTTCCTGTGTAGCCAAGTTTACATTCCGTGTATTACTGATATCTTATGATGTTTCTTTTTCTGTGTGACTTATTTCAGTTAGAATCATCATACCTGAATCCACTCATTGTGCTGCTAAGGGCCTGATGACATAGATTTCATTGCTGAGTGATATTGCTTTGTAAGTAAATACCACAACTTCTTTATCCATTTTTCACTTTCTGTGATGTTGAACTTGTACTGTAAACGAGGTTCTTGTAAACAGAGGCGTCCCAAACTTTGGGGTGGCTGTGTCTTTTTGATTTTAATTTCCCTAATCTATAGGACCATAAGTGGAAGTGCCCTAGGCTCTGTTGCTTTGTTTTTTAGATGTTTCAGGAAACACCATACACTTCTCCCGAGTGTCTGTTGGCAATTTACATCCCGCCCATCAGCATAACAAGGCTCCCAGTTCTCCATGGCCTGTCCTGCCTTTCTGGATTTTACACTTTTTTCAGATGGCCCTTTTGACCGGGGGGAAGTGAGACTTCATTGTAGTGCAGATTTCCTTTGCAAGCTTGCTTGGTTGGCCAAAAAGTGCGTATGAGTTTTTTCCTGAATATATTCAGGAAAAAACGCATACGCCCTTTTTGGCCAAGTGCATCATTGTGGATGTTCTGCCTCTTTTCCTATGCTTTCAATGCAATTCCAGTCTACCTCCTGAAATCGGTTTCCTGCAATTCTGCCCCGCTTTCAAGTCCTCTTGGCAGCCTTACTTCAGTATATTTTTGGACGATAGCTGTCATTTATAACTCTGCAGGTTTGTGAATTACAGTGCCCCTGAGCTCCTTTCTTCAACTCGCTTTCTTTTGAGCTGGCCGCAACACCGCAGGATGGCTTCAGGCCCTAATCTGGTTCCGGCACGGCACGCTGAGCCTTTGGTTAATTCCTCTTCCTCGTGGGAAATGAGAGTTAAATTTGCCCGTCCAGACACCTCCAGCTAGTCTCTCATTGGTTCTCGCTATTCCTGTTCATCTTCCGCAGAAATTGCAAACTGGGCCAAACAGGAGGTTAAAGGGACTGACTCTCCAAGTCGGGAGGGTGTTAGTAAAGTGTCTGGAATGTTGCACCCGAGTACCAGGGTACGAAAACTGAGACATATTTGAACACGTCTCCCGATCACATGGTTGATCATACTCTGGGTTCCACATGCATGTTTTAGCTGAAGGAAGAATACCTTAAACCTGGAGAGTTGAGACCCGTGTAATGGGTACCATGCAATATGACTTCAAAGGGTCTTCATTTGCTCACCGAACCTCTCCAATCCTATCATTGCTGCATTTATGCCCCTGTACACACGCTTGATTCTCTTTTGGAGACATAGCAATCCATAGGTTTTAAGATACTTACTAGTCAGGTACATTCTTAGGCGTTTAATATGCGGTGTTGAGTCCATTTCGTTGAGCAAGGAGTAGCTCTTGTGTATTCCATATTTGGCTTAAGGAACTTTATCTGTGCTCATTTCAATCTCTGGTTTTATGCAGCACCCCAACTCACCTTTACCCTTAAGCAAGCATAAGTTGGTTTTCTAAATTTGAGACCCTGTTCTGTTCTGTAATTCAGTTCCTGTGTAGCCAAGTTTACATTCCGTGTATTACTGATATCTTATGATGTTTCTTTTTCTGTGTGACTTATTTCAGTTAGAATCATCGTACCTGAATCCACTCATTATGCTGCTACGGGCCTGATGACATAGATTTCATTGCTGAGTGATACTGCATTGTACGTAAGTACCACAAGTTCTTTATCCATTTTTCACTTTCTGTGATATTGAACTTGTACGGTAAATGAGGTTCTTGTCAACAGAGGCGTCCCAAACTTTGGGGTGGCTGTGTCTTTTTGATTTTAATTTCCCTAAGCTATAGGACCATAAGTGGAAGTGCCCTAGGCTCTGTTGCTTTGTTTTTTAGATGTTTCAGGAAACACCATACACTTCTCCCGAGTGTCTGTTGGCAATTTACATCCCGCCCATCAGCATAACAAGGCTCCCAGTTCTCCATGGCCTGTCCTGCCTTTCTGGATTTTACACTTTTTTCAGATGGCCCTTTTGACCGGGGGGAAGTGAGACTTCATTGTAGTGCAGATTTCCTTTGCAAGCTTGCTTGGTTGGCCAAAAAGGGCGTATGCCTTTTTTCCTGAATATATTCAGGAAAAAACGCATACGCCCTTTTTGGCCAAGTGCATCATTGTGGACGTTCTGCCTCTTTTCCTATGCTTTCAATGCAATTCCAGTCTACCTCCTGAAATCGGTTTCCTGCAATTCTGCCCCGCTTTCAAGTCCTCTTGGCAGCCTTACTTCAGTATATTTTTGGACGATAGCTGTCATTTATAACTCTGCAGGTTTGTGAATTACAGTGCCCCTGAGCTCCTTTCTTCAACTCGCTTTCTTTTGAGCTGGCCGCAACACCGCAGGATGGCTTCAGGCCCTAATCTGGTTCCGGCACGGCACGCTGAGCCTTTGGTTAATTCCTCTTCCTGGTGGGAAATGAGAGTTAAATTTGCCCGTCCAGACACCTCTAGCTAGTCTCTCATTGGTTCTCGCTATTCCTGTTCATCTTCCGCAGAAATTGCAAACTGGGCCAAACAGGAGGTTGAAGGGACTGACTCTCCAAGTCGGGAGGGTGTTAGTAAAGCGTCTGGAATGTTGCACCCGAGTACCAGGGTACGAAAACTGAGACATATTTGAACACGTCTCCCGTTCACACGGTTGATCATACTCTGGGTTCCACATGCATGTTTTAGCTGAAGGAAGAATACCTTAAACCTGGAGAGTTGAGACCCGTGTAATGGGTACCATGCAATATGACTTCAAAGGGTCTTCATTTGCTCACCGAACCTCTCCAATCCTATCATTGCTGCATTTATGCCCCTGTACACACGCTTGATTCTCTTTTGGAGACATAGCAATCCATAGGTTTTAAGATACTTACTAGTCAGGTACATTCTTAGGCATTTAATATGCGGTGTTGAGTCCATTTCGTTGAGCAAGGAGTAGCTCTTGTCTATTCCATATTTGGCTTAAGGAACTTTATCTGTGCTCATTTCAATCTCTGGTTTTATGCAGCACCCCAACTCACCTTTCCCCTTAAGCAAGCATAAGTTGGTTTTCTAAATTTGAGACCCTGTTCTGTTCTGTAATTCAGTTCCTGTGTAGCCAAGTTTACATTCCGTGTATTACTGATATCTTATGATGTTTCTTTTTCTGTGTGACTTATTTCAGTTAGAATCATCATACCTGAATCCACTCATTGTGCTGCTCAGGGCCTGATGACATAGATTTCATTGCAGAGTGATATTGCTTTGTATGTAAATACCACAACTTCTTTATCCATTTTTCACTTTCTGTGATGTTGAACTTGTACTGTAAACGAGGTTCTTGTAAACAGAGGCGTCCCAAACTTTGGGGTGGCTGTGTCTTTTTGATTTTAATTTCCCTAATCTATAGGACCATAAGTGGAAGTGCCCTAGGCTCTGTTGCTTTGTTTTTTAGATGTTTCAGGAAACACCATACACTTCTCCCGAGTGTCTGTTGGCAATTTACATCCCGCCCATCAGCATAACAAGGCTCCCAGTTCTCCATGGCCTGTCCTGCCTTTCTGGATTTTACACTTTTTTCAGATGGCCCTTTTGACCGGGGGGAAGTGAGACTTCATTGTAGTGCAGATTTCCTTTGCAAGCTTGCTTGGTTGGCCAAAAAGTGCGTATGAGTTTTTTCCTGAATATATTCAGGAAAAAACGCATACGCCCTTTTTGGCCAAGTGCATCATTGTGGACGTTCTGCCTCTTTTCCTATGCTTTCAATGCAATTCCAGTCTACTTCCTGAAATCAGTTTCCTGCAATTCTGCCCCGCTTTCAAGTCCTCTTGGCAGCCTTACTTCAGTATATTTTTGGACGATAGCTGTCATTTATAACTCTGCAGGTTTGTGAATTACAGTGCCCCTGAGCTCCTTTCTTCAACTCGCTTTCTTTTGAGCTGGCCGCAACACCGCAGGATGGCTTCAGGCCCTAATCTGGTTCCGGCACGGCACGCTGAGCCTTTGGTTAATTCCTCTTCCTGGTGGGAAATGAGAGTTAAATTTGCCCGTCCAGACACCTCCAGCTAGTCTCTCATTGGTTCTCGCTATTCCTGTTCATCTTCCGCAGAAATTGCAAACTGGGCCAAACAGGAGGTTAAAGGGACTGACTCTCCAAGTCGGGAGGGTGTTAGTAAAGTGTCTGGAATGTTGCACCCGAGTACCAGGGTACGAAAACTGAGACATATTTGAACACGTCTCCCGATCACATGGTTGATCATACTCTGGGTTCCACATGCATGTTTTACCTGAAGGAAGAATACCTTAAACCTGGGTAGTTGAAACCCGTGGAATGGGTACCATGCAATATGACTTCAAAGGGTCTTCATTTGCTCACCGAACCTCTCCAATCCTATCACTGCTGCGTTTATGCCCCTGTACACATGCTTGATTCTCTTTCGGAGACATAGCAATCCATAGGTTTTAAGATACTTACTAGTCAGGTACATTCTTAGGCGTTTAATATGCGGTGTTGAGTCCATTTCGTTGAGCAAGGAGTAGCTCTTGTCTATTCCATATTTGGCTTAAGGAACTTTATCTGTGCTCATTTCAATCTCTGGTTTTATGCAGCACCCAAACTCACCTTTACCCTTAAGCAAGCATAAGTTGGTTTTCTAAATTTGAGACCCTGTTCTGTTCTGTAATTCAGTTCCTGTGTAGCCAAGTTTACATTCCGTGTATTACTGATATCTTATGATGTTTCTTTTTCTGTGTGACTTATTTCAGTTAGAATCATCATACCTGAATCCACTCATTGTGCTGCTCAGGGCCTGATGACATAGATTTCATTGCAGAGTGATATTGCTTTGTAAGTAAATACCACAACTTCTTTATCCATTTTTCACTTTCTGCGATGTTGAACTTGTACTGTAAACGAGGTTCTTATAAACAGAGGCGTCCCAAACTTTGGGGTGGCTGTGTCTTTTTGATTTTAATTTCCCTAAGCTATAGGACCATAAGTGGAAGTGCCCTAGGCTCTGTTGCTTTGTTTTTTAGATGTTTCAGGAAACACCATACACTTCTCCCGAGTGTCTGTTGGCAATTTACATCCCGCCCATCAGCATAACAAGGCTCCCAGTTCTCCATGGCCTGTCCTGCCTTTCTGGATTTTACACTTTTTTCAGATGGCCCTTTTGACCGGGGGGAAGTGAGACTTCATTGTAGTGCAGATTTCCTTTGCAAGCTTGCTTGGTTGGCCAAAAAGGGCGTATGCGTTTTTTCCTGAATATATTCAGGAAAAAACGCATACGCCCTTTTTGGCCAAGTGCATCATTGTGGACGTTCTGCCTCTTTTCCTATGCTTTCAATGCAATTCCAGTCTACCTCCTGAAATCGGTTTCCTGCAATTCTGCCCCGCTTTCAAGTCCTCTTGGCAGCCTTACTTCAGTATATTTTTGGACGATAGCTGTCATTTATAACTCTGCAGGTTTGTGAATTACAGTGCCCCTGAGCTCCTTTCTTCAACTCGCTTTCTTTTGAGCTGGCCGCAACACCGCAGGATGGCTTCAGGCCCTAATCTGGTTCCGGCACGGCACGCTGAGCCTTTGGTTAATTCCTCTTCCTGGTGGGAAATGAGAGTTAAATTTGCCTGTCCAGACACCTCTAGCTAGTCTCTCATTGGTTCTCGCTATTCCTGTTCATCTTCCGCAGAAATTGCAAACTGGGCCAAACAGGAGGTTGAAGGGACTGACTCTCCAAGTCGGGAGGGTGTTAGTAAAGCGTCTGGAATGTTGCACCCGAGTACCAGGGGAGGAAAACTGAGACATATTTGAACACGTCTCCCGTTCACACGGTTGATCATACTCTGGGTTCCACATGCATGTTTTAGCTGAAGGAAGAATACCTTAAACCTGGAGAGTTGAGACCCGTGTAATGGGTACCATGCAATATGACTTCAAAGGGTCTTCATTTGCTCACCGAACCTCTCCAATCCTATCATTGCTGCATTTATGCCCCTGTACACACGCTTGATTCTCTTTTGGAGACATAGCAATCCATAGGTTTTAAGATACTTACTAGTCAGGTACATTCTTAGGCGTTTAATATGCGGTGTTGAGTCCATTTCGTTGAGCAAGGAGTAGCTCTTGTGTATTCCATATTTGGCTTAAGGAACTTTATCTGTGCTCATTTCAATCTCTGGTTTTATGCAGCACCCCAACTCACCTTTACCCTTAAGCAAGCATAAGTTGGTTTTCTAAATTTGAGACCCTGTTCTGTTCTGTAATTCAGTTCCTGTGTAGCCAAGTTTACATTCCGTGTATTACTGATATCTTATGATGTTTCTTTTTCTGTGTGACTTATTTCAGTTAGAATCATCGTACCTGAATCCACTCATTATGCTGCTACGGGCCTGATGACATAGATTTCATTGCTGAGTGATACTGCATTGTACGTAAGTACCACAAGTTCTTTATCCATTTTTCACTTTCTGTGATATTGAACTTGTACGGTAAATGAGGTTCTTGTAAACAGAGGCGTCCCAAACTTTGGGGTGGCTGTGTCTTTTTGATTTTAATTTCCCTAATCTATAGGACCATAAGTGGAAGTGCCCTAGGCTCTGTTGCTTTGTTTTTTAGATGTTTCAGGAAACACCATACACTTCTCCCGAGTGTCTGTTGGCAATTTACATCCCGCCCATCAGCATAACAAGGCTCCCAGTTCTCCATGGCCTGTCCTGCCTTTCTGGATTTTACACTTTTTTCAGATGGCCCTTTTGACCGGGGGGAAGTGAGACTTCATTGTAGTGCAGATTTCCTTTGCAAGCTTGCTTGGTTGGCCAAAAAGTGCGAATGCGTTTTTTCCTGAATATATTCCGGAAAAAACGCATACGCCCTTTTTGGCCAAGTGCATCATTGTGGACGTTCTGCCTCTTTTCCTATGCTTTCAATGCAATTCCAGTCTACCTCCTGAAATCGGTTTCCTGCAATTCTGCCCCGCTTTCAAGTCCTCTTGGCAGCCTTACTTCAGTATATTTTTGGACGATAGCTGTCATTTACAACTCTGCAGGTTTGTGAATTACACTGCCCCTGAGCTCCTTTCTTCAACTCGCTTTCTTGTGACCTGGCCGCAACACCGCAGGATGGCTTCAGGCCCTAATCTAGTTCCGGCACGGCACACTGAGCCTTTGGTTAATTCCTCTCCCTGGTGGGAAATGAGAGTTAAATTTGCCCGTCCAGACACCTCCTGCTAGTCTCTCATTGGTTCTCCCTATTCCTGTTCATCTTCCGCAGAAATTGCAAACTGGGCCAAACAGGAGGTTAAAGGGACTGACTCTCCAAGTCGGGAGAGTGTTAGTAAAGCGTATGGAATGTTGCACCCGAGTACCAGGGTATGAAAACTGAGACATATTTGAACACGTCTCCCGATCACATGGTTGATCATACTCTAGGTTCCACATGCATGTTTTAGCTGAAGGAAGAATACCTTAAACCTGGGTAGTTGAAACCCATGGAATGGGTACCATGCAATATGACTTCAAAGGGTC